>NC_091156.1:35211349-35481349 GCF_040958095.1 Procambarus clarkii | reverse complement strand
GATCACGGTACACTCTGTTGGCTATCATCCCGATTGTATCATCCACAGGTACGTTGGTAAACAGAGATTCTACGTCCAACGAGGCTCTTATCCCTGTGGTCCGTGCTCCCGGCAGCAAGTCAACAAATTCCTTTGGAGACTTCAGGCTGAAGGCACAAGGGACATAAGTAGTCAGCAAGCAGTTGAGTCGTTTCGCCAGTCTGTACGTGGGTGTGGGTATCTGGCTGATGATTGGCCGAAGTGGGTTTCCAGGCTTGTGTGTCTTGACATTTCCATACGCATATCCAGGTTTATATTACCCAATAATCTTTGGCAGGTGGAGTCCAGATTTCATGGCGTTCACAGTTTCGATCAATTTGTTGACCTTTGCTTTCAGTTCGGCTGTAATGTCCTTCGTTACCCTTTGGAATTTAGTTTGGTCAGAGAGTATGAGGTTCATTTTCGCCAGATATTCGTCTTTTTTAAGAATGACGTATATTGGCGACTTGTCGCCTCTATATATATATATATATTATATTATTTATATATATAGTATATATAATATATATATTTATATAATATATATATATATTATTTATATATATATATATTATAAATATATATATATATATATATATATATATATATATATATATATATATATATATCATATGTTTTTGTATTTTTGCTGATTTGTAGTAAATAATAAAAGAAATATAAATTATTTGATTTTTTTACCCCTAAATTGGTTTTAATATTTAAATTGAAAATACTAGTATAATATAAAATAAAATAAAATAAAAATAATAATATAATATAAAATAATATAATTTAATTTCAAGAAATTTAACTGTAAACACAAAGATGTGAAAAAGGTTCAGATTATAGGCTCAAACCTTTCATAAGAGATTCATATTGGTATATGAATGGATTATGAATGATTCATGTTAGGATTGTAAAGTTGCCACAACATCTCAAATTAGTGTTAGATACGTAGGTTTTGGTTATAAGTTTTGGAAACCTATTTAAGTCCACACATAATATCGTATCTGATACGATAAAACAAACGTTTCCAATCCTTTCAAATACTTTCCAGATATGTTGTGGCAACCTTAAATTGTTTGATGGGTTGCTCCACCCACTCATACACCGTCCCTGGTTCCAACCACACTTACACCCTCCCGGGCCCCACCCACTCATACACCCTCCCTGGCTCCACCCACTCATACACCCTCCCTGGCTCCACCCACTCATACACCCTCCCTAGCTCCACCCACTCGTACATCCTCCCTGACTCCACCCACTCATACACCCTCCCTGGCTCCACCCACTCGTACACACTCCCTGGGTCCACCCACTCATACACCCTCCCTGGCTTCACACACATATACACCCTCCCTGGTTCCACCCACTCATACACCCTCCCTGACGCAACCCACTCATACACCCTCCCTGGCTCCACCCACACATACAACCTCCCTGGCTCCTCCAACACATACACCCTCCCTCTCTCCACCCACATATATACCCTCACTGGCTCCACCCACATATACACCCTCTTTGCCTCCTCCCACACATACACCTCCCCGGCTCCATTCACTCATATACCCTGCCTGGCTCCACCCACACAAACACCCCTCTCTGGCTCCATCCACTCATACACCCTCTCTGGCTCCACCCACACATACACTCTCCCTGGCTCAACCCACACATACACCCTCCCTGGCTTCACCCACTCATACACCTTCCCTGGCTCCACCCACTCGTACACACTCCCTGGCTCCACCCACTCATACACCCTCCCAGGCTCCACCTACACATACACCCTCCCTGGCTCCACCCACTAATACACCCATCCTTGCTACACCCACACAAACACCCGCCTTGGCTCCACCCACTCATACACCCTCCCTGGCTCCACCCACACATACACCCCCCATGGCTCCACCCACTCATAAACCCTCCCTAGCTCCAATCACACATACACCCTCCTTGGATTCACCCACTCATACACCCTCCCTGGGTCCAGCCACACATACAACCTCCCTGGCTCCACCCACACATATACCCCTCTCTGGCTCCACCCACACATAAACCCTCACTGGCTCCACCCACACATACACCCTCCCTGGCTTCACCGACACATACACCCTCACTGACTCCACCCACTCGTACACACTCCCTGGCTCCACCCACTCATACACCCTCCCTGACTAAACCCACACATACACCCTACCTGGCTCCACCCACACGTACACCCTTACTGACTCCACCCACTGGTACACCCTCCCAGGCTCCACCCACACATACCCCCTCACTGACTCCACCCACTCATACACCCTCCCAGGCTCCACCTACTCATACACCCTCCCTAGCTCCACTCACTCGTACACCCTCCCTGACTCCACCCACACATACATCTTCCCTGGCTCCACCCACTCGTACACACTCCCTGGGGCCACCCACTCATACACCCTCCCTGGCTTCACCCACACATACACCCTCCCTGGCTCCACCCACACATACAACCTCCCTGGCTCCAACCACACATACACCTTCCCTGGCTCCACCCACACATACACCCTCACTGGCTCAACCCACACATACACTCTCCCTGCCTCCACCCACACATACACCCTCACTGACTCCACCCACTCATACACCCTCCCTGGGTCCACCCACTCATACGCCCTCCCCAGCTTCACCCACACATACACCCTCCCTGGCTCCACCCAAACATACAACCTCCCGGGCTCCACCCACACATACACCTTCCCTGTCTCCACCCACATATAAACCTTCACTGGCTCCACCCACATATACACCCTCTTTGCCTCCTCCCACACATACACCCTCCCAGGCACCACTCACTCATTCACCTTCCCAGGCTCCACCCACTCATACACCCTCCCTGGCTCCACCCACTCGTACACCCTCCCTGGCTCCACCCACTCATACACCCTCCCTGGCTCCTCCCACTCGTACACCTTCCCAGGCTCCACCCACACATACACCCTCCCTGGCTCCAAGCTGGGTCCACCTACAAAAACACCCTCCCTGGCTCCACCCACTCATACATTCTCCCTGGCTCCACCCACACATACACCCTCCCTGGCTCCACCCACTCATTCACCCTCCCTGGCTCCTCCCACACGTACACGCTCCCTGTCTCCACCCACTCATACACCCTACCTGGCTCCTCCCACACATACACCCTCCCTGGCTCCACCCACTCATACCCCTCCCTGGCTCCACCCACACGTACACCCTCCCTGGCTTCACCCACTCATACACCCTCCCTGGCTACTCCCACACATACACCCTCTCTGGCTCCACCGACTCATACACCCTCCCTAGCTCCACCCACTCATACACCCACCCTGGCTCCACCCACTCATACACCCTCCCTGGCTCCACCCACACATACACCCTCCCTGGCTCCACCCACTCATACACCCTCCCTGGCTCCACCCACACACATACACCCTCTCTGGCTCCTCCCACTCATACACCCTGCCTGGCTCCTCCCACTCATACACTTTCCCAGGCTCCACCCACACATACACCTTCCCATGCAGGCTCCTCCCACTCATACACCCTCACAGGCTCCACCCACTCATACACCCTCACTGACTCCACCCACTGATACACCCTCCTTGGCTACACCCTCACTGACTCCACTCTCTCATATACCCTCCCTGGCTCCACCTACACATGCACCCTCCCTGGCTCCACCCACTCATACGCCCTTCCTGGCTCTCCCCAAACATACACCCTCACTGACTCCACCCACTCATACACCCTCCCAGGCTCCACTCACACATTCACCTTCACTGACTCCATCCACCTATACACCCTCCCTGGCTCCACCCACTCAAGCACCCTCCCTGGCTTCACCCACACAGAACCCTCCTTGGCTAAACCCACTTATACACCCTCCCTGGCTCCATCCACTCATACACCCTCCCAGGCTCCACCCTCTCGTACACCCTCCCAGGCTCCACCCACTCGTACACCCTTCCTGGCTCCATCCACTCATACACCCTCCCTGGCTCCACCCACTCGAACACTCTCCCTTTCTCCACCCACACATACACCTTCCCTGGCTCCACCCACTCATTCACCCTCCCTGGGTTCACCCACACATACACCCACCCTGGCTCCACCCACTCGTACACCCTCCCTGGCTCCATCCACAAATACACCCTCCCAGGCTCCACCCACAAATACACCCTCCCTGGCTACACCCACACATACACCCTCTCTGGCTGCACCCACATATACACCTTCCCTGGCTCCACCCACACATACACCCTCCCTGGCTCCACCCACACCTACATCCCTCCCCGGCTCCACCCACACATACACCCTCCCTGGCTCCATCCACTCGTACACCCTCTCTGGCTCCCCCCACACATACACCCTACCTGGCTCCACCCACATATACACCCTCCCTGGCTCCACCCACACATACACCCTCCCTGGCTCCACCCACTCATACACCCTCCTTGGCTCCACCCACACATACTACATCCCTGGCTCCACCCACACATACACCCTACCTGGCTCCACCCACACATACACCCTCCCTGGCTCCACCCACACATACACCCTCCCTGGCTCCACCCACTCATACACCCTCCATGGCTCCACCCACTCATACACCCTCCCTAGCTCCACCCACACATACACCCTCCCTGGCTCCACCCACTCATACACCCTCCCTGGGTCCACCCACACATACACCCTCCCTGGCTCCACCCACTCATCCACCCTGCCTGGCTCCACCGAAACAAACACCCTCCCTGGCTCCACCCACTCATTCACCCTCCCTGCTTCCACCCACACAAACACTCCTAATATACCCCCGTCCCTCACTGCAATAATTTTCACTTCACATTTACTAAACTAATCAAAATGTTGTGCTCAGAATACAAGTCTGTCATCAGATCACTTGTTTTGAATTGCAACTCATGAATATACTTTATTATTATTATTATTATTATTATTATTATTATTATTATTATTACAAGCAGTACCCGGTCACGTGTTGCTGTGGCTCAGCAACGCATGTGCCATGCTGAGCCACAGCAACCTTCCCTATCTCCCTGTTCTCCCCGCCATTCCCCCCTCACCCATCTCCTCGGCCTCCCAACCATTCCCGACTCCATCGTTCCCTCCTCCACCTCACCATTCCCCACTCCACCATCCCCTCTTCCTTCCCACCATGCCCCACTCCTCTGTCCCTTAATCCTCCTCAACGTTTTCCATTCCCCCATCCCCCTCGTCCACACCATCCCAAATTCCCACATCCCATCGTCCATCCCCACCATTACCCCCCTCCCATGTCCTCTTGTCCTCCCCACCATCTCTCACTTCCGTCCCCTCGTCATCCCCACCAATCCCCACTTCCTCGTCCGATGCCTTCCCAAATGGTCTGATGTTCCCATCACAAAATTGGGAACATCAAGTGATCCGATGTTCCCATCACTGAAATGTAAGAAAACAGTTAAAATATGAAAAGAAAATATGAAAAAAAATTATACTCGCAAAATGAACAGTATGGTAAACAACACAGTTCAATTCCAGTGCAATTAACACAAAATAATAAATCAAAATGAAAATAAATCAAAATCTATGAAAATTCAATATATCAATGCACTCAGAAACATTGAAATGGAATTGTAACATATTTAGTATAGCATGTGTGTTGCTCCTACATGCAACAGATGGCGCTGTTTTTCAAGAAAAGCATAGATTTACCTGTCACAGGTTTGGCATCTATACTGATATTTACGAAACGAATGGTATGGTAAACAATTCACAACTCAATTCGTAGACAATATCACAAAATAATTCAATCAAAATAAAATAAAACGAAAACTATGAAAATAAAATTTATCAATACAATCAGAAACATTGACATGGAATTCGTGACATATTTAGTATGGTGTGCATGTGGCTATTACGTGCAACAGATGGCGCTGTTTTTCAAAAACATGTTTTTACCTATCACAGTTGTGGCATCTATATATTAAGCAAATTACAGCGTGTGTTGCACCTATGTCCAACAGATGACACTGTTTTTTTTTTTTAAACATGTTTTTTCCTGTCACATGTGAGGCATGTATATGGTAGATATATAAAAAGACACACCTATTTGAATGCAATGTTGCGTCAAAATTTCAAAGCTATCGGTAAAGAGGTTTTGAAGATTTCCCTCACATGAAAAACACAGTTTTTCAGAAAAAGCAATTTTTTTTTGTTACAGACGTGATATCAATATAGTATGTATATAAAAACTTACTCGGATGCTAATGGAATATTGTGCAAAAATTTCAAAGCGATTTTGAACAAACGAACATTTCCATATTCATTTAAATAGATTATTATTATTATTAACACATTTAGATATATCTGCATTTGTGCAGCTACAGTTAAAAAATGTTAAAGGCTACGGATCTTTGATGTCACATTTTATTTGCTCTAACCCTAAGCTTCCGACTTGAACCTTGGCAAGAGAACATTCTTTTCTTCAGATAGATGGAAGTACCCAGCGGTACCCCCATACTGCTTCCCTCCCATACTTCTTCCCTCCCATACTGCTTCCCTCCCATACTTCTTCCCTCCCATACTGCTTCCCTCCCATACTGCTTCCCTCCCATACTTCTTCCCTCCCATACTGCTTCCCTCCCATACTGCTTCCCTCCCTTGCAGCTTCCCTCCCATACTGCTTCCCTCCCATACATCTTCCCTCTCATACTTCTTCCCTCCCATGCTTCTTCCCTCCCATACTTCTTCCCTCCCATACTTCTTCCCTCCCATACTTCTTCCCTCCCATGCTTCTTCCCTCCCATACTTCTTCCCTCCCATGCTTCTTCCCTCCCATACTGCTTCCCTCCCATACTTCTTCCCTCCCATGCTTCTTCCCTCCCATACTTCTTCCCTCCCATGCTTCTTCCCTCCCATACTGCTTCCCTCCCATACTTCTTTCCTCCCATACTTTTCCCTCCCATACTTCTTGCCTCTCATACTCCTTCCCTCCCATGCTTCTTCCCTCCTATACTCCTTCCCTCCCATACTCCTTCCCTCCCATACTCCTTCCCTCCCATACTCCTTCCCTCCCATACTTCTTGCCTCTCATATTTCTTCCCTCCCATACTTCTACCCTCCCATACTTCTTCCCTCCCATACTTCTTCCCTCCCATACTCCTTCCCTCCCATACGTCTTCCCTCCCATACATTTTCCCTCCCATACTTCTTGCCTCTCATACTCCTTCCTTCCCATACTTCTTCCCTCCCATACTCCTTCCCTCCCATACTGCTTCCCTCCCATATTTCTTCCCTCCCATACTCCTTTCCTCCCATACTGCTTCCCTCCCATATTTCTTCCCTCCCATACTCCTTCCCTCCCATACTCCTTCCCTCCCATACTGCTTCCCTCCCATACTTCTTGCCTCTCATATTTCTTCCCTCCCATACTTCTTCCCTTCCATACTTCTTCCCTCCTATGCTTCTTCCCTCCAATACTCCTTCCCTCCCATGCTTCTTCCCTCCCATGCTTCTTCCCTCCCATACTCCTTCCCTCCCATGCTTCTTCCCTGCTATTGAAACATCAAGTAATCAGTGCCCATAGTGCTAAGCTCTCTATGCAAAACCTGTGTCTATTATAACAAAAATTAATATAACATTTTAATATCAAGTGAACAAATTATACACAAAATAAGTCTGTTGTGTGTATGTAAACAAGGGCCACTTGGAGGTAGGCCCACCCCAGTACCCTCTTGTGTGTGTATTCTTTCAAATAGTGTAACGTACTCAGGTAACTAGTGCCCAGACACAGAAACTAGACACCTCCGCTGTAAGGTAACTAGTGGGAAAATGCAAGTAATGTAATCTAACAAGTGAACAAAACAAATTAAGAGTGCGACACGTGGTAGCAACACTGGCCATCCATACTCGGATGTATGGATGTCTAATACATAGACATCACTCGGTACCCCTACTCAAATCTCTGAATATGTTAGACATTAAGTCACTGCACATTCTCTCATGTGTATTATACATATATAAAACGCTAAACTATAATGCCAACCCTGATCTCAAAAGCTTCATAGAAGGTTGTAACAGAACCCATGTGCACCACACCAGAAATAAATACAGTTTTGATATCCCTAGAGTACGACTTAATCAAACCAGAAATGCTCTACAAATCAAGGGGCCCAGAATGTGGAATGACCTTCCCAACCATGTTAAAGGCTGTACCTCTCTCAACCAGTTTAAGTTAAAAACGAAGCTATACCTAATAAATTCCCTGTAACCTACCTTACCCCTCTGTTGTCAACCCATGTATGTTTTTTTTTTTTTTTTTTTTTTTTTTTTTTTTTTTTTTTTTTTTTTTTTTTTTTTTTTTCAAATCAACGCTGTTTGAATGTAATTTTCTGTAATAATTTGTAATTGTATTTGTGCTGCTTTTTCAACAATGTTCCCCCCTCTTTTACCTCTATTTTTATTTGTACTCAATACATTTTATTCTTTTTACCCATTAGTTTTAAGCTTTAGTCATTAGTGTTTTTTCCTGCCCGAAACGCTTTGCGTAATAGTGGCTTTAGGCATTGTATGTACTAGCTCTATCTATAAAGCCAACAAACTTTGTAAAATCTCTTTATGTATGTACCTTTACCTAAATAAAAATTATTATTATTATTATTATTATTATACAGCCTCCGCCAGGCCTGTCTCAAGTTGGTAAACACTACGGTCAATACCCACGGCCAGCACCCACGGTCAACCCCCCCACCTCGTAAGACCTTGTAAGACCATCACCACTGAACAGAAGTGTTCAAAAAATGGCTTTGATAAAAACGTGCATAGAATGCAACATGAAGGTAGATTACCAACAGAGCTTTCAATGCCAACTCTGTTCAGCAGTCATACACAAAAAATGTGCCAACATCACTAACAATTCAAGGAGAAATGGTCCCAGTGACCACTCTGTGTACTGGCTCTGCAAAAAGGATGATGTAACTTTTTTGAAATTGATGAAAATCCTGGATAAAACTCCCGCCGAAACAGAGAATTACTAATTAATGCCTGCATAGCAATTTCTAATGTCTTCAAACAAACTGTACATGACACCAAGGTACAACCAGCTGTGGTACAGAGCTCGGTGGCAGCAACGCCTGAGCAGGGCGCGGAGTCGGGATGCCTGAGTGGAGCGCGGAGTCGGGGATGCCTGAGCAGGGCACGGAGTTGGGGACGCCTGGGCGGAGCGCGGACGCCTGGGCGGAGCTCGGAGTCGGGGACGCCTGAGCGGAGCGCGGAGTCGGGGACGCCTGAGCATGGCGCGGAGTCGGGGACGCCTGAGCAGGGCGCGGAGTCGGGGACGCCTGAGCAGGGCGCGGAGTCGGGGATGCTTGAGCAGGGCGCGGAGTCGGGGACCCCGGAGCAGAGCGCGGTGTCACAGGCACCGGAGCAGAGCGTGGTGTCACAGGCCCCGGAGCAGAGCGCAGTGTCACAGGCACCGGAGCAGAGCACGGTGTCACAGGCCCCGGAGCAGAGCGCAGTGTCACAGGCACCGGAGCAGAGCGTGGTGTCACAGGCCCCGGAGCAGAGCGCAGTGTCACAGGCACCGGAGCAGAGCGCGGTGTCACAGGCACCAGAGCAGAGCGCAGTGTCACAGGCACCGGAGCAGAGCGCGGTGTCACAGGCCCCAGAGCAGAGCGCAGTGTCACAGGCACCGAAGCAGAGCGCGGTGTCACAGGCACCAGAGCAGAGCACAGTGTCGGGGACACCGCAGCAGAGTGCGGTCCCTGGCAAAGGGAAACAAACAAAACAAGGCCCCAAAATCTGTTGGTATTACAAATGGGCTACCTGTAAGCATGGGGAATCGGGAAGAATAAATGGAACATGTACATACGATCACCCTAGAAAGTGCAGAAACCTCCTCAATACAGGTAAATGTACCAAAAGCTGTGTATTCTTTCACCCAGAAATTTGCAAGAACTCTTTGGACAGGAAAGAGTGCTTCAATGCAGAATGTCCAGCTTTTCATATAAGAGGAACCAGGCGAAAAAAACCGACAGACTACCACTATGAAAACAGCCACTACTCCATCGACCGGGATAATTTCTTAGCAAGAGGAGGAGGAGAAGAATGGCTAAAAATGACCAGACTCTACCACCAACTCGGTCAAATGCTAGAGAGGACGCAAACACAGTGGCCTCCTTACCAGAGCCTCAGATATTAACACCAAGTAAAGCATCCAGCACTTCCACTAACACGATAACATCATTTATATTTGCCAACATCCTGGGTATAAAAACACGCAAATCCAACAAAGTTCACTTTATAGATGGTCTCCTTCATGAGGCAAATGCAGTGTTTGCAGCCCTAACGGAAACTCACACCAAGGACTACCTTGATGGTGAAATATGGATCTCAGAATACAATCTCTTCAAATGTGATAGGAAACACCGGCTTCAGGGGGCATATTCATGTAAAATTAAAAGTGGTTCAATTTGCTTATAAATTTATTTAGGAAATAGTTATAGAAAGGGCTGCAACTGGTCCAAGTTTCACCATCACACCCTAAACAGAAAAGGAGAAAAAAAATACACAACGTATTATGCAACGAATTTTCAACATTTTCAAATACTCTCAGGGAACACATGTGTCAACTAAAATCCTTTCTATAACACTCAGATATTAAATGTAGCACATAATATAGGATTGCTGTGAGTAGTTTTATCAAAAAAGTGTTTAGTGCAATAATATAATTATTCAAAGTTACCCTTCCAAAAATATGCAATATATGATGTTTATAATTTTTTATAAAATCAACAAATGGACTTTGGACTAAAATGTCTACAATGTGCATTAGAAGCACAAACTCTACATATAAGGTGTAATTTGCATGTAAATTGATTAATAAATGAAAGCTCTGAGGTACTTTGAAGTTGTAAATTACTTTCCAGAGTAAAATAAAGATCCAAGTTCGGCCACCTGTAGCTGAGCTTGACTTCGACAGATTTCGTTCATAATTGGCACCCTTGCAGATAGGCATCCATTGAGCAAGGTGTGCAAGTTTCATGCAAATCCCTTGATAAAAAACGAGAAACAAAATTGTAAAAAAAAAAAAAATAAAAAAAAAAATTTTTTTTTACATATATATATATTGCACATTCATATTACAATTATTACAAGAGTTTGTGCTTCTACAGCACATAGTAGACATTTTAGTTGACACATGTGTTCCCTGAGGTTATTTGAGAATGTTGAACATTCGTTGCATAATACGTTGTTTATTTTTTTTCTCCTTTTCTGTTTAGGGTGTGATGGTGAAACTTGGACCAGTTGCAGCCCTTTCTATAACCATTTCATACATAAATTTATAAGCAAATTGAACCACTTTTAATTTACATGAATTTAAATGAATATGCCCCCTTCAGGGTGGGGTCAGCCTCTACATCAAAGAGACACTCATCTGTACTGAGCTGCTAAACACCTCAAATGATATGGTGGAAGTGCTGATAGTCAAAATAGAGATCCTAAATGTAGTTGTTGTCCTTGTATATAAGTCACCGGAGGCAAACCCTCAGCAGTTTAAAGACCAACTAATGAAAATAGAGCACTGCTTGGAAAACCTCGCAAATCCAGCTCCGAACATCATCCTGCTTGGGGACTTCAACCTACGGCACCTGAAATGGAAGCACCTGGCTAATACAGTAATATCAGAAAGAATACCAGGAAGTAGCCTAAATGAACAGGCACATGCAAATGACCTGCTACGGATGTGCGATAGGTTTGCCTTAAACCAGCAAATAGTAGAACCAACTAGGAAGGAGAACACGCTGGACCTCATTTTCACTAATAATGATGAGTTAATCGGGAACATAATAATTACAAATACCTGTTACTCAGATCACAACTTAATTGAAGTTATGACAACCATGGGGAATGGACCTTCAAAACCAGTCCAGATTCCCGGTGGAGGAGATTTCAGCAAATTCAATTTCAATAATAAACAGATAAACTGGGAGCAAATAAACCAGGACTTCACAGAAATAAACTGGGAAGAACAGCTAGAAAATGCAAACCTGAACCAGTGCCTGGAAAAAATAAGCTCAGTAGCACTAGAAATATGTTCAAACCGCGTACCCCTAAGAAAAAAGAAAAAGAGATGCAGATTGGCACGGGAACGTCGTTCCCTATATAGGCGAAGAAAACGAATCACGGAACAACTTGAGAGTCGCACCCTATCTCAAGAACGGCGAAGAAGGTTAGGTAGAGAAATAGAAACAATTGAACTCAAGCTACAAGAATCATACAAAACCCAGGAGAGGCAAAGAGAGCAAAAGGCCATTAGTGAAATAGAGAGAAATCCGAAATATTTTTTCTCCTATGCAAAATCAAGATAAAAAACCACATCTAGTATCGGGCCCCTGCGTAAGGGAGATGGAACTTTCACCGATGACAACAAAGAAATGAGCGAGTTACTGAGGAAGCAGTACGACTCTGTTTTCAGCGAGCCATTAAATGCACTAAAGATTGATAACCCAAATGAATTTTTCATGGATATGATACCAACATCAAATCATATATCAGACGTCGCCCTATCCCCAAAAGATTTTGAAGAAGCCATAAACAGTATGCCTATGCACTCTGCACCAGGCCCGGATTCTTGGAACTCCATTTTCATCAAGAACTGTAGACAACCACTATCGCAGGCCCTTCACATTCTGTGGAGACAAAGCCTAGATACTGGCGTTATCCCTGACATACTAAAAACAGCAGAGATAGCACCACTCCATAAAGGAGGAAATATGGTAGAGGCAAAAAATTACAGACCGATAGCACTAACATCGCACATCATAAAATTTTTTGAGAGAGTGCTAAGAAGTAAGATCACAAAATACATGGAATCACAGCATCTCCATAACCCCGGACAACATGGTTTCAGAACAGGGCGCTCTTGCCTGTCATAGTTGCTGGACCACTATGATATGGCATTAGATGCTATGGAAGACAAACAAAATGCTGATGTAATATACACAGATTTCGCAAAAGCCTTTGATAAATGTGACCATGGTGTTATTGCACATAAAATGCGTTCAAAAGGAATTACCGGGAAAATAGGCAGATGGATCTACAATTTCCTGACTAACAGAACCCAATGTGTAATAGTCAACAAAATAAAATCCAGCCCATCAACCGTAAAGAGCTCAGTCCCCCAGGGTACTGTGCTTGCTCCAGTACTTTTTCTCATCCTCATATCGGACATAGACCAGAACACAACCTATAGCACTGTATCATCCTTTGCAGATGACACTAGGATTTTCATGAGTTGGCAACATAGAGGACACGGCAAACCTCCAATCAGATGTAGATCAGGTCTTTCTATGGGCTACAGAAAATAATATGGTGTTTAACGAGGATAAGTTCCAGCTCATGCGCTACGGAAAAATTGAAAATATAAAAACAGAAACCACGTACAAAACTCAGGCAAATCATAACATAAAACGAAAAGGCAATGTAAAGGATCTGGGTGTACTCCTGTCGGAAGACCTTACCTTTAAAGAACACAATAAAGTAGCCGTCACAACTGCAAGAAAAATGACAGGTTGGATCACAAGAACTTTTCACACTAGAGATGCTATACCGATGATGATACTTTTCAAAACGCTTGTGCTCTCTAGAGTGGAGTACTGCTGCACAATGACAGCCCCTTTCAAAGCTGGAGAAATTGCTGACCTGGAGATCGTGAAGAGATCCTTTACTGCTAGAATCCACTCAGTAAAACATCTAAATTACTGGGACCGACTAAAGAGCCTAAACCTGTACTCCCTTGAGCGCAGGCGGGAGAGATACATAATAATTTACACGTGGAAAATAATTGAGGGGCTGGTCCCAAACCTGCACACAGAAATAACATCACATGAGACCAGGAGGCATGGCAGGATGTGCAGAATACCCCCGTTGAAAAGCAGAGGTGCAACAGGTACTCTGAGAGAGAACTCTATCAACATCAGAGGCCCGAGACTGTTCAATACGCTTCCACTACACATAAGGAGCATAACTGGCCGACCCCTCACAGTGTTCAAGAGAGAACTTGATAAACACCTCCAAAGGATACCTGATCAACCAGGCTGTGACTCATACGTCAGGCTGCGAGCAGCCGCGTCCAACAGCCTGGTTGATCAGTCCAGCAACCAGGAGGCCTGTTCGACGACCGGGCCGCGGGGACACTAAGCCCCGGAAGCACCTCAAGGTAACCTCAAGGTAACCTTCCCTCCCATACTCATTCCTTCCCATACTCCTTCCCTCCCATACTTCTTGCCTCTCATATTTCTTCCCTCCCATACTCCTTCCCTCCCATACTTCTTCCCTCCCATACTCCTTCCCTCCCATACTCCTTCCCTCCCATACTTCTTCCCTCCCATACTGCTTCCCTCCCATACTTCTTCCCTTCCATACTCCTTCCCTCCCATACTTCTTCCCTCCCATACTTCTTCCCTCCCATACTGCTTCCCTCCCATACTTCTTCCCTTCCATACTCCTTCCCTCCCATACTTCTTCCCTCCTATACTTCTTCCCTCCCATACTGCTTCCCTCCCATACTCCTTCCCTCTGTGACGGTGTTCCCCCCCTTATATTTCTCCCACGCCTGCAGTAAGAGTCATGTCCACTTTACCCAAGCGTTCACGACGTCGCAGGCATCAATTTGATATATGTGAGAGAGTGGAGTGTTCTCGGAGAGCCGAGAAATTTGTGAAACAATAATATTTTGGCCTGTGGTTTAGGCCCTTTAGGAAGCCAAGATGGCGCTGGCTCTCCTGTTTCCCCGCCAAAACTGTGTGACGTCAGTGACACCGGATTGGTCACCGACAGCAATGTGGCACCGGGAGCCAATGAAAATCTCCCGTGGCGAAAGTGACGTCACGAAGGAAAGGGGGTCCGGGCAGCGCGCCGCATTGGCGCCATCAGTCAGACATGACACGTCAAGGAGGTTGGACGTGCGACGATTGGTCCTGTCAGTTTGACAGTTGTTTCCCGCTCCCGTGGATTTACGCTTCATCTGAAGTCTGCCAGTACTTTGTGAGGTCTTCCCTAGTTCATGTGTTGAACCAGAGAGGGAATCGACGGTTATTGAACAACAAGTGCTCCAGGACAGGTACTGTGCAAGAGGAAGTGAAGTCTGTGCAGTGACATAGGCGACGTCTGAGGCAGTTCACCCATTCGTGACGGCGTAGTGGCTGACCAGAGCCACTGGGTAGCAGAGGAAGAAGAGGACTAGTTGGGAATCCGGACGACTGCAGCCGAGAAGTAGGCGGGCAGCCGTAGTTGGGAGAAGTCGACGGCCAGGAGACCGACTCCAACCCTACAAGAAGTCGAGGAGGAGCACGGACCTGCAGGGAAGAAGGCACGGAGACGACGCGCTAAACGGTGGGACGGCGAGTGGTTCCTGGAGGACACAACAACGTGTGTGTGGGGGCGTTCCCGACACGAGGACCAGGAGCTACAACTCAACTCTCATCGGAGGATAGGTGGAAGTAGGTGTTTCTAGTTTCCCTCCCAAATTCCCCTTTAGTCAGCTATATTATTCGGCTATATTATCTAGCCTGAGGATTTTGTATGTCGTGAGCAAGTCTCACCCATGTCACAGTAAGGCACCAGGGTGCAGAGTAGTACTATCAAGAGTGCTTATAATATTTATGTTTATTATTGGTGTGTACAGGCACCCGGAACAATTGATGAATTTACTGTGTTTTGTATATCTTGCATGAGACTTTAATGTGAACATATACTGATAAATTATATATAATATTATGCCAGTATTTGGAAGTTAGGCTATGCGCCCAGTAACTATTTATTTACCATTTATTGATGTCTGATTTATCTATATTATATATGTCTATGTTCGTGCATTGAATAACCATTTGTGAGTGCAGTGATTTATTGTGTTGTCGCCCACGAAAGGAAGTACTGAGAATTCCAGTGTTAAACACTCCATAAGTTACCATTGAAATGAAGGGCAGTGTGTAAAACCATTATAGTGAATTATTGTCGCATTTATTATAGAAACGATTGTTTGAGCCCAAGTACAGTGTAGCGAAGTAATACGTGCTATTGTTGCCAATATCGAGCGTGCGAACTTCTAGTGATCTTTGGGAACTTAAAGAAACAGCACGCGTGCCGCTAGAGAAACAAGCAACAAAAGCTTTTGCGCGGAAGAGGGGCGCTCAGCTGATCGTGACATTGACGAGATGGGGGAGTGTTGCCACCGTAGTGAGCGTATAATATTCGTGGGAACGACCGACTCCCGCCAGGATCAGCTGATTTATTTATTGGTATGACCTTGTGACATCTTTCATGAATTTTAAGTAAAATACAAAATACTTTTGTGTTTATATCATCCCCTCCATTTATCTTGTGGCTATGTTATACTGGAAAGCAAAGAGTGATAAAAGTAAGTACCTGCCTGATTCCTGATCTATTGAGTGTGACCTTGCCAAGGCTACCACAATTCAACCTGTCCACTGACGTGTTACTGGACACCGAAAACACCAGTTGGCGACCTTGTGGTTAATAGTAAAGCCCTATTGTTGGGGCGGGCACACAACAGTTAAGTGAACAAGAAGTGTGTTCCCACTCCTTCTCAATCAGAGGCCGGTTGGGATTGACTGGGATACTCTCCTAGCGTGCAGTGGCGCCGAGAGGATTAGAGTGAAGACCCGCAGGGCTACGGTGAGTGACCTTGAGCATAACTGTTGCTCACCGAGGAACAACAGGGAAAGGTGAAACCCCAACATTGGCGACTTTGCCAGGATAAGTACAGTTAAGGTTGCTCACCGAGTAGAGAGAGAACTGAAAACCCCAACACCTCCCATACTCTTTCCCTCCCATACTTCTTCCCTCCCATACTGCTTCCCTCCCATACTTCTTGCCTCTCATATTTCTTCCCTCCCATACTCCTTCCCTCCCATACTTCTTGCCTCTCATATTTCTTCCCTCCCATACTCCTTCCCTCCCATACTCCTTCCCTCCCATACTCCTTCCCTCCCATACTCCTTCCCTCCCATTCTCCTTCCCTCCCATACTTCTTCCCTCCCATACTCTTTCCCTCCCATACTTCTTCGCTCTCATACACCTTCCCTCCCATACTCCTTCCCTCCCATACTCCTTCCCTCCAATACTCCTTCCCTCCCATTCTTCTTCGCTCTCATACTCCTTTCCTCCCTCTCTCTCGTTCTCTCACCTTTAGCCCTTCCGTTCTCTCTTCCAGTGGACTAAACATGTTCCCATAATGATGAATCGACATACTCGATGTTGAATTAGTGTTATCGACATTGACTCGACATCGATAACAGCTCAGAACTCTATAGGTAAACACTCCAAGGAAAATCAAACCTACATATCAGACTTCACAAGAGCCACTGGTTGTCGCTATTGGAAGTAGTCTTAAGGAGGCATAGGACATTGAACCCCATCCACCCTACGACAATCGTCATACCATCACATTTCACCATGAAATGTTTCACGAGGCTTATCACAACCATCTGGCCTCCGACCTCAAACAAGCAGATATTATCTGTTATCGATAGATTAATTTATATTAAAAGTATATTTATTACACAGCATAGTGAAGTTGGTGAACACATCTGTGTTGTCAGCCACACTTTGGTCGAGTATAAGGATTATTTATTACATATGACGCTTGTAAAATGGCGAGACCGGGCTAGGAAACAATGTAAGCCAAAGGAGACATACTTCTGACATGCGAGATACTGAAGAGTGAGTGAACAAAGCCAACAGTTTAGATCGGAAAGGAATATAACAAGATCTAGCCATTCTCCAGGCCAAGATATAAGCCAAATACAATTAACATACTACTGAAGAGTACAAAAATAGGTACAGTGCAGGTCTTCCTCATGTAATGGGACCTCTATCACCATCGCCCAACGAGTGAAGGTTGAATGCTTGTGGCGTTGTATACGCTGCTAGGCACAGGTTAGGTAAGGGGAAATATCCTTCAATAATGAAATTGGTATGATATTTTGAATAACATTTTTTGCTGTTTTAATAAACATGATAAACCCACAACATTCATCATTAAATAATTGAGTAGCATTTGAAAGCACTGTGCCTGTATAAGGCACCGTGATCCTTGCCTCTGGACCTGTATGAGGCACCCGTATCCCTACAACTACCTGTATAAGGCACCCAGATCCTCACCACTGGACCTGTATGGAGCACCAGAATCCCCAGTTACCTGTATAAGGCACCCTGATCCTTGCCACTGGACCTGTATGAGGCACCCGTATCCCTACAACTACCTGTATAAGGCACCCAGATCCTCACCACTGGACCTGTATGGAGCACCAGAATCCCCAGTTACCTGTATAAGGCACCCTGATCCTTGCCACTGGACCTGTATGAGGCACCCGTATCCCTACAACTACCTGTATAAGGCACCCAGATCCTCACCACTGGACCTGTATGGAGCACCAGAATCCCCAGTTACCTGTATAAGGCACCCTGATCCTTGCCACTGGACCTGTATGAGGCACCCGTATCCCTACAACTACCTGTATAAGACACCCTGATCCTTACCACTGGACCTGTATGGAGCACCACAATCCCTACAACTACCTGTATAAGGCACTCGGGTCCCAAGTAGGGTATCCACATAAGACTTGATCAGTCAAGAGTCAAGGATCATCCACTAATATGTGCGCTTCGTCACCAATCACCAGGTTCTTGTCACTGCCATTTGCAATATCATGCACTCTTATCACGACCATCGCCAGAGTTTTCTTAGCCGCTAAATGTGACCTACCATTGCCTGCTACCATAGTGGTGTGTATCATTATATCATCAGCATAGCTAATGATGTGGACTTTGGGTTTGCTCGGTACAGAGTTTAACAGCGTGTTTATTAAGACATTAAATAAGGTAGGACTGAGGACACCTCCCTGTGGGGTACCTAGTTCGAAGTCTCTTGTTACACTCCTATGCCACTGGAAAAATACAGATGACTTCCTGTTGGGTAAGTAACTCCTGATACAACAAAGAAGCCGACCACCAACATTTATTCTCGCAAGCTCACTTAAGATAACATGTCGATTTGCAATATCAAAGGCAGACTTGATATCTAGGAAGGTGGTATATGACTTTTCAGTGTGCAGGATAAGAATGGTGGTGATGCAATGATGCACACTCCTTCCATGCATGAAGCCATATATCTGGGGGATATATCTGGAAGGGACGTCGTCGTCCCTTCACTTTCTAGTGTGTGATTTGGTCAACATATTTCAGTCACGTTGTTGTGACTCCTCGTCTGCATATGACTCGTATGGTAGCTTCAGTAAGATTTTGTCCCATGTGTTTAACAACTTCTGCTCTGTTGAATGTAAGTTGAAATCTTTATGGGTTTGTAACTCTGCACTGTATTAGATAATGTTGGTACTAAAGGGAGGAGACGCAATATGTCATAAGTGATACCATCCTCACTAAGTGATGTGGCTTTATCTTTGTTTAGGGCCGAAAATAACTCAAATTCAGTAAATGGCCCGTTGCATTCATCTTCCTTGTGGAGCATGAAATCACCGAGCCATTCTCGATCTCCGTAACCAGTGTTTGTCTGGGGGAAGATTATTGAAGCTAGAGGTGTGTTACATATTCCTATTTAAAGAATACTCACATTAATGTACAATATAATATTTAATATGTTTTGTTCTTGCATGAAGTCATGTATATATATATATATATATATATATATATATATATATATATATATATATATATATATATATATATATATATATATATATATATATATATATATATATATATATATATATATATATATATATATATATATATATGTTTCATTGAATATGACCGCATATTCTGTATTTATTATTTTCTGGTTTAGGGCTTCTATCCCTCTAACTATTTTCTTAGCATCAGGGCTTAATTGGAATAGGAGTTCTCCAAAACTCATTTTCGTACTTTTAAGGTGAAGAAAAGAAGTGATTTACTATAGAGTGTATTACACTTATTTGTATAATTTGCACGACGTTTCGAACCTCCATGGTTCATTCTCAAGTGAACAGATCTTACAATACTAGTTGATTTTATACCCACATTAGGTCAGGTGATAATACAATGAAGGTGAAAAACATGGGGGGATACATAAGGGATAAACATAGGGGCTCCAGAAGGCGTATTGGCCCATACGAGGCATCTCCTATCTAAACACAAAGATTAATCCAGTGTAATTGGCCTGTTATGTTGGACATAACATATCACGGGCCAATAACATATCAAAGACCATATCATAACAATCACGGAACTATTTACTCTACCCACTATGAGAGTAAGGACAAGACAAGAAGATATCGATGCCAACACAGAAGACAATGTTGGACATTGTCTTCTGTGTTGGCATCGATATCTTCTTGTCTTGTCCTTACTCTCATGGTGGGTAGAGTAAATAGTTCCGTGATTTGGGTGTTCATGGTAGGTCGCTCTATTCTTATGTGAATTGCCTCAAGAATTTGTAATCTTCTTGAATCTTGGGTTTTGTCTATTATGCAAGTATTCTTGTTCAACATTTCTCTTGTTAGAGTAATGTCATGGGCTTGTCTCATGTGATTCCTAGGGGCACCAGATTGAAGATGGCATGTCAAACGCCTCGTCAGCTTGGTCGACGTCATACCTATGTACTTACATTGAAGGTTACATCCTTCGTGGGGGCAAGTGTACATGTATACAACGCTTGACTGCTGTAGAGGGTTCTCCGTCGGCTTCGGGCTGTTTTTGATAAGGAGTTCGGAAGTCTTCTTGGTTTTGTAGAATATTATCAGGTTTATGTTTTGGTTAGGAGAAGTGCTTTTTACTCCTTTACGGATTATTTCTTTCATTATTCTTTCCTCTTTTATATGTTCACTGTGCATCTTGGTCTAAATTGTCAATTCTTATCTAAACCAAAGATGCATCAAAAACGCCTGGAAATCGAAATGCTTCTGGACGATATCCATAAGCTAGAAGACAACAAAAAAGTCATCACCACTGACACACTTCAAGCTGAACTACTTGCAGAAGCAGGGAAAAAACGAGGAACATATTCATCTACAATCTTAACCCCACGACTCAAAGAAGCAGCGAAACAACTAAAAAATCTGAAAGACGTAACAATAAGAAAAGCCGACAAAACAGCAGCATATGTATTGATTCCTACCCATGAATACATGAACAAAATTAGCGACATCCTAAGTGACGACTCCAAATTTCAACGAATCACGAGGAACCCCGTAGAAGACCTTAAGCGGAAAGTAAACAAAACAATTACAGCAATCAACGCAAAGAAAGGTAGTGTGCATTTCAATAAACTTCAAGGCGACTATGGCTTAGGATATGCCTACGGCAATGTTAAGACGCATAAACCAGGTAACCCACTATGCCCTATAATCAGCCAAATACCAACCCCAACTTATCAACTGGCAAAGAAACTCAATGAACTCCTAACTCCATACACTCCAAGTAAGTTTAGTCTACAATCATCAGCAGATTTCCTAGAATTGATCAAATCTACCCAGCCCGATGGAATCATCGCTTCCCTGGACGTTGAATCCCTTTTTACCAACGTCCCAGTCGACACAACCATAGGAATGATACTGGACAGAGTATACAGAGACGAGAGCACCCCCAAATTAGACATACCTGAGCCACACTTGAAAAGTCTTCTCGAAGCATGTACAAAGGAAGCCCCTTTCATCAGTCCACAAGGAGACATGTATTTACAAATAGACGGAGTAGCAATGGGCTCCCCCTTAGGAGTTTTATTTGCTAATTTTTATATGGGAACCATCGAAGATAGGGTCTTCAGTAGCAGACAAAAACCAACTGTATACTGCCGTTATGTAGATGACATATTCGTAATAGTAAAAGACTCAGATGAACTAATTGACCTAAAAAGACACCTAGAGAGAGAGTCAGTACTCCGATTTACACATGAAAATAGTGAAAATAACAGTCTGCCATTCTTGGATGTACTAATAACAAAAACAGGAACCTCTTTAAGCACCAACGTATATACCAAGCCCACCAACATAGGATTATGCCTGAACGGTAGAAGTGAGTGCCCCCAAAGATACAAAGCCAGTGTTCTCAATGCTTATATTCGTCGAGCGCTTACCCACTGCTCTGAATGGAGCAACGTGAGTAGAGAGTTTGAAAGAGTAACTCAGGTATTGGTGAACAACGGATATAGCAACGCGGAAATAAACGCTGCTATAAGAAGACACTTGGACCGTTGGTATAATTCAGAACCTAGAACAGAAACCACAACACCCCCCATAAAATTATATTACAAATCAACCATGCACAGTGAACATATAAAAGAGGAAAGAATAATGAAAGAAATAATCCGTAAAGGAGTAAAAAGCACTACTCCTAACCAAAACATAAACCTGATAATATTCTACAAAACCAAGAAGACTTCCGAACTCCTTATCAAAAACAGCCCGAAGCCGACGGAGAACCCTCTACAGCAGTCAAGCGTTGTATACATGTACACTTGCCCCCACGAAGGATGTAACCTTCAATGTAAGTACATAGGTATGACGTCGACCAAGCTGACGAGGCGTTTGACATGCCATCTTCAATCTGGTGCCCCTAGGAATCACATGAGACAAGCCCATGACATTACTCTAACAAGAGAAATGTTGAACAAGAATACTTGCATAATAGACAAAACCCAAGATTCAAGAAGATTACAAATTCTTGAGGCAATTCACATAAGAATAGAGTGACCTACCATGAACACCCAAATCACGGAACTATTTACTCTACCCACCATGAGAGTAAGGACAAGACAAGAACATATCGATGCCAACACAGAAGACAATGTCCAACATAACAGGCCAATTACACTGGATTAATCTTTGTGTTTAGATAGGAGATGCCTCGTATGGGCCAATACGCCTTCTGCAGCCCCTATGTTTATCCCTTATGTATCCCCCCATGTTTTTCACCTTCATTGTATTATCACCTGACCTAATGCGGGTATAAAATCAACTAGTATTGTAAGATCTGTTCACTTGAGAATGAACCATGGAGGTTCGAAACGTCGTGCAAATTATACAAATAAGTGTAATACACTCTATAGTAAATCACTTCTTTTCTTCACCTTAAAAGTACGAAAATGAGTTTTGGAGAACTCCTATTCCAATTAAGCCCTGATGCTAAGAAAATAGTTAGAGGGATAGAAGCCCTAAACCAGAAAATAATAAATACAGAATATGCGGTCATATTCAATGAAACATGTTTGAAAGAAAACCTGCTGCCAGTATACACCAATATATATATATATATATATATATATATATATATATATATATATATATATATATATATATATATATATATATATATATATATATATATATATATATATATATATATATATATATATATATATATATATATATATATATATATATAACTGAAAACTCACACCCCAGAAGTGACTCGAACCCATACTCCCACAACTGGTATGTACAGGGACGCCTTAATCCGCTTGACCATCACGACCGGACATAAGGAAGTGATAGCCGAGGCTATATGAACCACTTCCCCGCCGGCACTCGGATGGTAATCTTGGGCATAGCATTTTATCAAATCACCTCATTCTTTGGGGCACACGTGAGGAACACAAATGCAAACAAGCCTGAATGGTCCCCAGGACTATATACAACTGAAAACTCACACCCCAGAAGTGACTCGAACCCATACTCCCACAACTGGTATGTACAGGGACGCCTTAATCCGCTTGACCATCACGACCGGACATAAGGAAGTGATAGCCGAGGCTATATGAACCACTTCCCCGCCGGCACTCGGATGGTAATCTTGGGCATAGCATTTTATCAAATCACCTCATTCTTTGGGGCACACGTGAGGAACACAAATGCAAACAAGCCTGAATGGTCCCCAGGACTATATACAACTGAAAACTCACACCCCAGAAGTGACTCGAACCCATACTCCCACAACTGGTATGTACAGGGACGCCTTAATCCGCTTGACCATTACGACCGGACATAAGGAAGTGATAGCCGAGGCTATATGAACCACTTCCCCGCCGGCACTCGGATGGTAATCTTGGGCATAGCATTTTATCAAATCACCTCATTCTTTGGGGCACACGTGAGGAACACAAATGCAAACAAGCCTGAATGGTCCCCAGGACTATATACAACTGAAAACTCACACCCCAGAAGTGACTCGAACCCATACTCCCACAACTGGTATGTACAGGGACGCCTTAATCCGCTTGACCATCACGACCGGACATAAGGAAGTGATAGCCGAGGCTATATGAACCACTTCCCCGCCGGCACTCGGATGGTAATCTTGGGCATAGCATTTTATCAAATCACCTCATTCTTTGGGGCAAACGTGAGGAACACAAATGCAAACAAGCCTGAATGGTCCCCAGAACTATATACAACTGAAAACTCACACCCCAGAAGTGACTCGAACCCATACTCCCACAACTGGTATGTACAGGGACGCCTTAATCCGCTTGACCATCACGACCGGACATAAGGAAGTGATAGCCGAGGCTATATGAACCACTTCCCCGCCGGCACTCGGATGGTAATCTTGGGCATAGCATTTTATCAAATCACCTCATTCTTTGGGGCACACGTGAGGAACACAAATGCAAACAAGCCTGAATGGTCCCCAGGACTATATACAACTGAAAATTTGAATTTGTGTTCCTCACGTGTGCCCCAAAGAATGAGGTGATTTGATAAAATGCTATGCCCAAGATTACCATCCGAGTGCCGGCGGGGAAGTGGTTCATATAGCCTCGGCTATCACTTCCTTATGTCCGGTCGTGATGGTCAAGCGGATTAAGGCGTCCCTGTACATACCAGTTGTGGGAGTATGGGTTCGAGTCACTTCTGGGGTGTGAGTTTTCAGTTGTATATAGTCCTGGGGACCATTCAGGCTTGTTTGCATTTGTGTTCCTCACGTGTGCCCCAAAGAATGAGGTGATTTGATAAAATGCTATGCCCAAGATTACCTTCCGAGTGCCGGCGGGGAAGTGGTTCATATAGCCTCGGCTATCACTTCCTTATGTCCGGTCGTGATGGTCAAGCGGATTAAGGCGTCCCTGTACATACCAGTTGTGGGAGTATGGGTTCGAGTCACTTCTGGGGTGTGAGTTTTCAGTTGTATATAGTCCTGGGGACCATTCAGGCTTGTTTGCATTTGTGTTCCTCACGTGTGCCCCAAAGAATGAGGTGATTTGATAAAATGCTATGCCCAAGATTACCATCCGAGTGCCGGCGGGGAAGTGGTTCATATAGCCTCGGCTATCACTTCCTTATGTCCGGTCGTGATGGTCAAGCGGATTAAGGCGTCCCTGTACATACCAGTTGTGGGAGTATGGGTTCGAGTCACTTCTGGGGTGTGAGTTTTCAGTTGTATATAGTCCTGGGGACCATTCGGGCTTGTTTGCATTTGTGTTCCTCACGTGTGCCCCAAAGAATGAGGTGATTTGATAAAATGCTATGCCCAAGATTACCATCCGAGTGCCGGCGGGGAAGTGGTTCATATAGCCTCGGCTATCACTTCCTTATGTCCGGTCGTGATGGTCAAGCGGATTAAGGCGTCCCTGTACATACCAGTTGTGGGAGTATGGGTTCGAGTCACTTCTGGGGTGTGAGTTTTCAGTTGTATATAGTCCTGGGGACCATTCAGGCTTGTTTGCATTTGTGTTCCTCACGTGTGCCCCAAAGAATGAGGTGATTTGATAAAATGCTATGCCCAAGATTACCATCCGAGTGCCGGCGGGGAAGTGGTTCATATAGCCTCGGCTATCACTTCCTTATGTCCGGTCGTGATGGTCAAGCGGATTAAGGCGTCCCTGTACATACCAGTTGTGGGAGTATGGGTTCGAGTCACTTCTGGGGTGTGAGTTTTCAGTTGTATATAGTCCTGGGGACCATTCGGGCTTGTTTGCATTTGTGTTCCTCACGTGTGCCCCAAAGAATGAGGTGATTTGATAAAATGCTATGCCCAAGATTACCATCCGAGTGCCGGCGGGGAAGTGGTTCATATAGCCTCGGCTATCACTTCCTTATGTCCGGTCGTGATGGTCAAGCGGATTAAGGCGTCCCTGTACATACCAGTTGTGGGAGTATGGGTTCGAGTCACTTCTGGGGTGTGAGTTTTCAGTTGTATATAGTCCTGGGGACCATTCAGGCTTGTTTGCATTTGTGTTCCTCACGTGTGCCCCAAAGAATGAGGTGATTTGATAAAATGCTATGCCCAAGATTACCATCCGAGTGCCGGCGGGGAAGTGGTTCATATAGCCTCGGCTATCACTTCCTTATGTCCGGTCGTGATGGTCAAGCGGATTAAGGCGTCCCTGTACATACCAGTTGTGGGAGTATGGGTTCGAGTCACTTCTGGGGTGTGAGTTTTCAGTTGTATATAGTCCTGGGGACCATTCAGGCTTGTTTGCATATATATATATATATATATATATATATATATATATATATATATATATATATATATATATATATATTACTTTTAAAGTTGTTATATACTTTGGCAACACAGTTGAGAGGAGCAGGTTGCTCTAGTCACACGTCCGGGACCTGTAAATTTCATGATTATAAAATTTGAACCTGTTCAGTTGTGTAGTTGCCAGAAGTTTCCTCTTTATTATTCTCAATAAATATATTTGTTTTATATACAAATATATAAATATATTTGTTTTATATACAAATATATAAATATATTTGTTTTATATACATTTGTTTTATATAGCCTCTACAACCTTCATTGTCTCCTTCTTACCAAGCAAGTAACTGACAAAAGATTATACAATCCATGGCTCACAAGTGGCATTCTCAACACAATCAACAAAAAACATGAATATGAAAAGAAAGTTAGGATTGGCCTAGTTTCAAAGGAAGTAGCTAAAAGGTACTCATCAATGCCTACCAGTATCATAAGAAAGGCAAAACTTGCATATTATGTGAATAGATTCAATGAAGCAAAAGGCAACATGAAAAGCACTTGGAAAAATATCTCTATTATCCTAGGAACTAAACAACACTCACATAACCAAATAAAACTCTACAAGGATGGGGATATACCGTCAACTGATTTAGAAATGGCAAATTAATTTAATAGTTTCTTTTCATCGGTTGGTGCTAATCTTGCTAGTAAAATCCCACAGACTCAGACACATATTAACACATATCTCTCAGGCAGCTATCCAAACTCTCTTCTCCTTTCACCAATCAGCCCGGCAGATGTTGTGTCCATCATACACTCTCTAAAAACCAAGGCAGGGAACACCAGTGAAATTCCATCCATTGTGTACAAGAGAGCCTCCCATGCCCTTGCCCCACCCATAGCACTACTGTTCAACAAATCTATAGAGTGTCACACCTTCCCTGATATCTTCAAAAAAGCAAGAGTAACGCCAGTCCATAAAGGAGGCAATCCGGCGGACATAAACAATTATAGACCAATATCAAATCTACCCATTCTATCAAAAATATTTGAAATTTTTTTTTACAAACAGCTCTATTCCTACCTCGTAAAATTCGACATACTCAGCCCCTGCCAGTTTTACTTCCGGTCCCAAAAGAGCACCAACGATGCAATCATTAGTCTCCTTGACGTTATCTACTCAGCCCTTGACAAAAATGAGTTTCCGATTGGACTCTTCATTGACCTAAGAAAAGCCTTTGATACTGTTAATCACAACTACCTCTTACTTAAACTCCAGCATTATGGAATCCGAGGCCTTGCCCTTGACTACATCCGATCCTATCTTAGTGACAGACACCAATATGTAACCATCAATGATACAACTTCTTCCACTCTACCAATTACCGTTGGAGTGCCACACGGCAGCTTCTTAGGACCTCTTCTATTTCTTATATATATAAACGATCTGCCTAATGTCTCTAATATTCTCAAACCTATATTGTTTGCTGACGATACTACCCTTATCTATTCAAACCTCAACCCACATACACTAAATAATGTTGTGAATAATGAATTAAAAAAAGTCCACTTATGGATGTCAACGAACAAACTAACATTAAACATCGAAAAGACTTACTACATCTTATTTGGAAGCAAATCATCAAATGCAATTCAGCTACAGATAGACAACATGAACATCAGTAATAAAAATGATGGCAAGTTTCTTGGCCTATTCCTAGACAAGAGACTCAACTTCAGCACCCACATTCAACACATAACTAAGAAAGTCTCTAAGACAGTTGGTATACTCTCCAAAATCAGATATTATGTTCCTAACTCTGCTCTCCTCTCACTATATTATGCACTAATCTACCCCTATCTTAATAATGGTATCTGTGCATGGGGGTCTACCACTGCAAACCACCTTAAGCCCATCATCACACAGCAAAAATCTGCTATCAGAATAATAACTAACTCTGCTTTCAGACAACACTCAGCTCTCTTGTTTAAATCCCTAAACTTGCTAAATATTAACTCCCTCCACACATTCTCTTGTGTCAACTACATTTACAAAACCCTGTTCTTAAATGCAAACCATGCTCTGAAACTTTCCCTGGACAGATGTAATAGGACCCATTATCACCACACCAGAAATAAATATCTCTTTGGTATCCCCAGGGTCAAACTTAATCTGTGTAAACACTCTATGCAAATTAAGGGACCTAGTCTATGGAACTCACTCCCTAGTGAATTGAAAAACTGTAAAACTTTTGCCTTATTTAAAAGCAAAACCAAAAAGTATCTAACTTCATCTTCTTAGTTTCCTACACTGAGCTTTAAATTTGCTCTGTACCTAGTGTTACCCAATCTCCTAATTTTTATGTAATATCAAACAACCTTATCATTGTGTTCATTGCTGTCTTCTTTTATGTGCTAGCCATATGCTGTATTGTGACTACCAATTTTTGTCAACTACCATTCAAGCTGTCATTGCAATCAATCTTATATTGTTTCTGCTGTACTGTGCCTACCAATTTTTGTCAACTACCATTCAAGCTGTCATTGCAATCAATCTTAGATACCTATGTGCTTTAATATACTGTACCTACAATTTTCTCTCATCTTCTTTTTTTCATTTCATGTAACTGTTATCATTTTTTTTTCTATAAATTTTGCAAGTATTTACCTCCTTAAAATTTTCTTAGATTAAGGACCTGCCCGAAACGCTGCGCGTGCTAGTAGCTTTACAAGACTGTAATTACCATATTTGTATCCTCACATTCCTTATGTACATTCTTGTATATGCATAAATAAATAAATAAATAAATAAATAAATAAATATAAAATGCATTACCTCTGTTATTGCATGTCAACTTGACCATTCATATTTAGTCATTCAAATGTTTGCCTTAACCCAGTTATACTGCTCATGTAAATAAGTTAATTTTATATAAATTTATCACTCGTTATGTTGTGGAGGGAGCGAGAGCAGCTTCCGACACCAGTTTGAGTTAGTTGCTGAGAGTGGGCCATTGAGTCAACTGTCTGATGAGTTTTGTCAGTTTGTTTTTATTCTGTATTTTGTCTTAGTAGTTACAATTATCTGGCGAGCCTACTTCATTATATTCTAATTCTTTAGTAGGCCATCTAATTACTGTTATACCAGAAGGATAATATTATTTTGATATATATACATTTTTATATTATACAAGATTTTTATATACATGTGTGTTTATTTGTAACCTGGTGAAAGTATTTAAGTACTTTTGTATGGTATGTACTGATGAAGCACCCTGGTTGAACGCCTTTTTGATACAGATTTTCCTCTCTTTTATCCCCTAGACAAACAAGCTATTTTTATTGACCCTGTAGTTCAACGAGCGGTGCATACAAGATGAAACACATATTGTCAGCCTGTATGTGATATTGTTTTCCACATATTATTAAATTTTGCTAATCTAACCTTGTCTTCCTAGGAACAAGTGTGTTTAAAAAAAAAAAAAAACTTTATGCAGTATTACATGCCAGTGAGTCGTCCTGTGTAACTATCAACAAATGCCTCACGATTTTGGAGGTAAGTCATCATATTTTGTTTGAGCAGTGAGGCCAAGCAAATTTTCAGTGTCATGTCAATATAAAGTGAACTGAGTAGTGCAGTGCCATTCTGTTTAATTATTTAGGTTAAGTGCCAACTGTTAGTTAACAATGGAGGATCAAGTTGAGTCGTTGTTGGATAATCCTGACTTTGAGGGAATTAAAAGCCTAAAAAAGTCTGCCTTAATAAATATTGCAACTAAGTTAGAATTAACAGCCAACAATAAAATGAATAAGGCACAAATTCTGAGAGTGATAGTGACCCATCTAGTATAAAATGGTAATTTAGGAGAAGAACTTCTGGTTGAGGTACATGAGGAGATAAGTGAGCAGATTGATTTAAGGCGTCTTGAGTTGGAAACGCAAGTAGCATATGCTAAGCTTGAGGCTTGAGAGAAAGAATGTGAATTTGAAGGGCAACAGAAAATATTAGAGATTAAAGCTCAACAAAGAGAGATTGAAGCTCGACGGTTAGAAATTGAGGCTAAGGCTAGACAGCAACAGTTAAAAAATGAGGCACAAAATAATAGACTTGTATCTCAGTTGCAATTAGAGGCAACAAAGAAACAGCAGTTAGAAATTTAAAAACAAATGGCTGAGGATAATAATAGAGTAGAAACACAAAGACTGGCAGCTGGGCATGGTAATACTAGTAATGTTCCTAATAGTAATGATAGTAGTCAAATTAAAGTAAATAAGTATGTCGAGTTACCAAAGTTCAATGGGGAGGACTTTGAGGTTTTCTTTTCACATTTCTCTAAAATTGCAGTCAGTATGAACTGGCCAATGGACCAATGGGTAGCGATCATGCAAATTCAACTTAGAGGGCGAAGTCAGGAAGTTTTTGCATCTTTGCCTGATGAAAACAGTTTTGATTACAATTTTGTTAAGAACAGCATCCTAAATACTTACCAGTTGAAACCTGAAGCACACCGACAAAAGTTCAGTAATTTAAAGAGGGCAAGTGAACAAACAATAGCAGATTTCACCAGGTTAAAAACTAATTATTGTAACAGATGGCTTAAATCACCCTCTATAACAGAGTATGATGCTCTTAAGAATCTTCTTATCACAGAAGAAGTGTTGTCATGTCTCCTAGATAAATTGTCTTCTTTTATGGCAGAGCAGAACATAACAGACATTTATGTGCTGTCTAAGCTCGCTGATGAGCATGAGTTGTTAACTAAGGCTCAATCACCTAAGTTTAACCGTAAAGTAAATTATAATGCTCACAGAACTCCTTATCAGTATAAATCCAGTACTAGTGCTCCAGTTACTCCCATGAACTCTTCTCTTACAAAAACTAATCCTGCTACTTCATTGTCAGGAATATCAAATAATGTTAATTCTAAACCTACAGTTGGTTCCACAGGTGTGTCCACTGTAAGGTACTATACTCATTGTAAGAGAAAAGGCCATGTGATTAGTTCTTGTTTTAGTTTGAACCCTGAGTTCCAACTGGTCTTTATTTATTGTAGAGGTGTGCAGAATAAATTTTCTAATGAACATGTCACTGTAGACCCCAATTGGGTAAAACAGTATTCTCCATATATGTCTTCAGGTGACGCTTTGTGTGTAAATGGGAAGTGGAAGCCAGTGATGGTTCTTCGTAATACTGGTGCTTCCCAAACATTAATTTCTGCCCGTATACTCTCTAATGTTGCAAAGAGAGATACTGGGAAGTCTGTAGTTCTTCAGAGTGTTGCAGAATGTAAAACTGTACCTCTGATAGATGTTAATTTAAGATCCACCATTACCCCAGGTTCATGCACTATGGGTGTTAGTACACAGTTGCCCATCGCAGGTGTGGATGTTATTTTGGGTAATGATGTGGCAATCAATCATGTTCTGGAGAAGATTGATCCCAGTTTGTTTAAACAGCCAGTTGCAGACCCTGTTGTCTATTCTGCCTGTGCTGAAATTAGTTCTATGAATGAACGACCTGTGTTAGTGTATGGGTTTTTCCACTCTACCTGTGCTGATGCCAGTACTATTATTAATCCAGTTGTCAGTTCTGATGCTACTCAAGTATTTATTTCAGTAACCAGTACCCCTTCAGAGGAGAAGTGGGATGTGGTTGTTCAAGATTCATGTGTGGCCAAACTAGTTGTTGAGAGTAAGCCTGGTACTATGACCCCTCTTTATTCCAATCCAGTAGATGATTTGGGAAAGGACGTCCATGTACCATTGTCTTGCCTGCTCACCATTGCTTTCCTGCAACACGAACGTTGTGCCAGGAGTTAAGAGAAACTTAAAAGCCACGACTCTATTGAGTCGTGGCCAAGTGAATGGTTTAGGACAAGATGTCGTGTTGGGAGAAGTCTTTCCGCTCTCTCTAAGTTTAGAATCAATTAACAAGATAGGATCAGTTGTCGAGAGTAAGTCTGTTGTAGGGGCTAGCCTCACCCTAGTCAAAGTGATAGTAAAGGAGAAGGAAGTCAGACTACCTGTTACTTGCCCGCTCGCTTCAGATTCCGAGTTCTTTAGTTTATGTAAGTTGAGTAGAACTGATCCCAAGATTTCAGAGAGAAGCAAGGAGACAGTCTGTACTGTAGTTCCAGTGTGGGAGAGCAGCCAGAGGATCAGCTTCTATCGAGTATATGGAGACCCATTGAGCCTCCCTCTTCGGTTGTCTGTGAGGATGTGACTCAGCTTGGTAGTGTTATTGATTGTGAGCAGACAGTACTCCAAGCAGCTCCAGAGGTCATGGAAGGAAATTTTGGTAAATCGTGTATAACCATTAAGGGTGGTAAAGTATCTTTTGGATCTAAGTTTCAGAGTTTTGTGGTTAGTGATTCTTATTCCATGGGGAGTAAATATTCGTCATTGTGTAAATTGAGTCAGAGTGTTCGTAGGATGTTCTTGCAATTAATTGTTATTCCGCAGGAGCTATTCTCCTTTGTAGAAAGGGACTGTGCGACATCTTTGTCCAGCCCTATTGTTGAACAAAGAGAGTTTATTCCAATAAGTTATGCATCCACGTTGGGAAAAGTTGTGTGCAGGATGTTGCAATCTATTTTTATTCCGCAGGAGCCATTATCCCTTGAAGAAATGGACTGTGGGACATCTTTGTCCAGCCTTGTGGTTGAGCAGAGAGAGTTTACTCAAGTAGGTTGTGCATCCAGTTGTTCTGAGGAAGTGGTGAGTCATACTAGAGCAATGTCTCTACTCTCAGATCCAGTTTATTTTGATGAACGAGTAGTGAACAACAAGTATGTTCCACTCAAGTGTTGTGTTAACTTTCAGAGTCAAATTGGTGTTGAAGGAGTTAATCAGACTTGGGAGCAGATGTTCAAGGCTCCAGGTGTGTGTTCCAAGTTGGGAGACAAGGTTTTCTCACCTAGTTGTTTAAATAAGTGTCAAGGGTTACAGATTGTCCTTGGGTGATTCCCAGGTAATCTGCTGTGCATCTTCAAGATGATAACACTCTTAAACCTCTTGTTTGATTGTTTGTCACCAGAAGGAAATCACTTACGGAGTGAAATTCATGGTAAGGGTTGTCAAGGTTTCAGCATGTTTTTGTTAGTTTTTTTGGACGACTAGAATGTTTATGAAGGTGTGGATTGTATTCAAGTCCACCATCACAGCGTGTGAACTTGTTTTTGGAATTATGATTGAGATATGGTGCCTAGGCATAAGCCTGTTTTCTTTCGCTGATCGTCATGACAGAGTTATGAGGAAATTGAAATACGTGCTCCTAGAGGATCATCTGAGTCAGTTCGATCAGGTAGTCTTTGCACTAATCTTTGTGGGTTGTATTTGTTGGGTTGGAGATCAAAGGTGTGTTAAGTCGTTGTGTTGTGCTTCTGAAGGTTCTATGAGTAAAGAAGTTTTATATGTAATTGTGAGGTTTAACTCTAATTTCTCTATTTTTAGTATCAATTGGGAGAGAGTATGTGTTCCACAGAGGATGAAGTGTGATGAGAAGCAGATGTCCTTGCTAGGGCATACCTAGGAGACGTCCCTAAACCACCTTACATCCAGTCAGCTTCAATTAAGCAGTTCAGCTAAAAAAAAAAAGGAGTAATGGAAAATGAAATCTGTCTTTGAAAATTTCACCATATAGAAATTTGATAATATGGAAATATGGGACTGATATCAGATCAATAGTAGAAACAGATGGAAAGATAATTTGCAGTATTGACTTTGTGAAAGCAGTTACATTTACTGACAGTTCTATTCATGAATATAATAATAATGTTGTTGATAGAAGTGTGAAATATGATCTGAAATTTAATGAAATAAATGAGATAGTACCCTGCAGAGATAAATTTACATACTCCAGAGGAACATATGTAAACTCCCTGATATGTAGAAACAGTGATGTAGAACAAGATAATAAAATTGAACTTTTTGATTTTCACGATTCAATAAATCTCAAGTGTCACATAATTTTACTTTCAGGAAAATGCCATTGATCTTCAATTAATTGCATTTATTTCTTGGAGGTGGAAGTATGTCACATATTCCTATTTAAGGAATACTCACATTAATGTACAATATAATATTTATTATGTTTTGTTCTTGCATGAAGTCATGTATATATATATTACTTTTAAAGTTGTCATATACTTTGGCAACACAGTTGAGAGGAGCAGGTTGCTCTAGTCAACACGTCCAGGACCTGTGAATTTCATGATTATATAATTTGATCCTATTCAGTTGTGTAGTTGCCAGCAGTTTCCTTTTTATTATTCTAAAAAAAAATATATTTGTTTTATATAAAATACATTACCTCTGTTAATGCCTGTCAACTTGACCATTCATATTTAGTTATTCAAATGTTTGCCTTAACCCAGTTATATTGCTCATTTAAATAAGTTAATTTTAAATAAATTTACCACTTGTTATGTTGCGGAGGGGGCGAGAGCGGCTTCAGACACCAGTTTTATTTTTTTTTTTATTTTTACATGCAAGTTAAAGACAATAAATACAATAAAACAACATAACACAGCATTACATCAAGACAAGACCATAACACAAAATAAAAAAGAAGCAATCATATCAATCAAATAATGACAAGAAAACAAAACATAGTAACATATACAAACAAAACAGACAGAAGCACCGGCTTTAAGGGCCGACAACAAAGCACAACATGAAACAGAATACAAGAAAATCATATCAATACAACATGGAAGGCAGAAAATAACACACAGGGCTTAGGAACAAAACAGAACAAATACATGAACAAAAACACAAACACAGTAGGGCAAACAAACAGCCAGAGGGGCATACATCACGTCATGAAGCACATAAACAAGAAATCAGTGGACATACTTTTCCGGAAAACAGGCCCGCGGGAACTGCACATTAAACGCTTCCCAGAGCATCCACCGCCAAGGATCTTGGCTATCCACTGGGGAAGCCATAACATCTGGAACCTTGGCAACAAACACCCGCAAACATGGGACCCAGATGGTAGTACTGATGAGGCGAGTAACCGCCACTCGTCCCCACATGCAGAGAACATGCTCACCACGAAAGTTCTCCTGGCCGTCAGCCAGCACCAACTCGGCAATCGCTGACCAGTGACCCAATCGCTTCACGGACACCGACAACACGTCCCCTGGTTTCTCAACGCGCACCCTCACATGACGCGCATCCTTCCGTAATGTCACTACCAGGCCACGCCCGGCACCAGGATCCACACCATCCCTGGCTGCGGAAGCCACCACCTCCCACTGCGGAGAGTCCCCTAGCGGAGAAAGAGCCGAAGGCATGTCCGAGACACTGGCTCCAGAACCAGCAGGCACATGGACCTCCGCCACTACTAACTGCGAAGACAGCGATGTATCCGGATCCACATTGTCAACACCCGAAGACCCACAGTCACTGAATTCCCCAACATCGGCCCAGGCAGAAGATGAACGCTGGGAATGTTTGGGCTCCGGCCGGATATCGTCCGAGCCTGAAGCGACCTAGAAACACGGGTACCACCAGCCGGACGAACCGACGCCCGACGCAGAACGGCAGTAGCCTCTACCACAGGGAAAACTGGGCCACACACAGCAGGAGGCCTCACCACCACCCCAGCACCCAGCACAGCAGGGACCCGAGGCAAAGACACAGGGCCCGGCGCAGCAGCCGAAGACGATGGAGAAGACGGCGACGCCACACAGTGAGCACCAGGAAGGCCCACGGGAGCAACGGGGACAGTGGCAGGAGCAGGGAGATCATCCAACGGCACAGCAATACCCGGAGGAGGGGACAGGAACAACCGGAGGCATGTTGGGGGACGCAGGGGGAGCCGCAGCAGCTAATGGGACTGCCACCATCTCATCCCCAGAGTCCTCCTCCAGAGGGAGCGGCGGGAATTCCTCTTCCCGGAACAAGTTGACAGAAGCAGCTGGGGGCCTCAGAGCACCCGGCAGCCTGATGCCCCAATAGGCCACAACAGAAACAGGTATGGGGCTGCCGGGCATAATACACCCGGACGTAGTAACCCATCAGCCAGACAGAAGACGGTATATCCGACCGCAGGTGCATACTCAAGGTACGAATGTTCGTACCTTGACAACAGCACCATACCTCCCAAAGTAACGCCGGAGGTCTTCAGGGAACTCCAGGGGTACCCCATGGACACTGACATAGGTCAGGGCACCACTACGATCCGAAATCGCCACAGAGCCGGCATCACCCGGCAACGGCAACGTACGCCCCTCATACCGATGGAGAAAGTCCCAGTACTCCTCCTCCCTCACGAACTTGATAACAGCCCGGTGGGCTGTAACAAGTTCAACACCGTAGATAGCCTCCACCGGGATTTGAAGCATGTCACACATCACCATCTCGATGTCCGTATACCCAGCCTTACTAGTGAATTCCAGGCCCACGGAGTTCAAACGCACAACAGGGGGAAGATGGCCACCCATGTCAGAACCGCCACGTCAACACGCAGCAACAAAACTGGGAGGGCAGAGACGCCCACACCACCTGGCGACCAAAATGGAAACAACCCAGACAGTCAGGGAGGGTCGGCAAGATGTCCTCACTCCACAGCTGCCAGCAGTTGACCAAGCCACCAGTTTGAGTTAAGTAGCTGAGAGCGGGCCATTGAGTCAACTGTCTGATAAGTTTTGTCTGTTTGTTTTTATTCTGTATTTTGTCTTAGTAGTTACAATTATCTGGCAAGCCTACTTTATTATATTCTAACTCTTTAGTAGGCTATCTAATTACTGTTATACCTGAAGGATAATATTATTTTGATATATATACATTTTTATATTATACAAAATTTTTATATACACGTGTGTTTATTTGTAACCTGGTGAAAGTATTTAATTACTTTTGTATGGTATGTACTGATGCAACCCGTTCTCACACAAGACAGCACATATATGACTTAATGCTTAAAGTCAATATGTTGAATGTGAATTAGTACATATGTGATATATTCCCAGTTACCTTTTTTTCCAAGGCCCAAACTCTTCCTCACGTACCAATTTACGTCTCACAGTACGCGTCCATCAACGTAGATAGCAAAATACTCGTGATTGGTTCAATTATAATGAAAATTGTAGTTTTCAGGTCCCACATGGGTTGTGAAATTTACCTACTATTGTCTATGCTCTTAGAATATTATAGATCAGCTACATCCTATTGAAGGCTCGTAGTTTTGTTTTGAGAAATATTAGTTGTTCTTAGTAAACTATAATAAGCACTATAAATTATTACATAGAATAACAGTGCTTCAGCAATCAATATTATATACCAATATAATATTTTATAATATTATTATATAATATTATAAAATATTATCATTTGTGTTCCTCACGTGTGCCCCAAAGAATGAGGTGATTTGGTGAAATGCTATGCCCAAGATTACCATCCGAGTTGCCGTCGGGGAAGTGGCTCAAATAGCCAAGGCTATCACTTCCTTTTGACGGCCGTGATGGTCAAGCGGATTAAGGCGCCCTGTAGTTACCAGTTGCGTTGCTTCTGGGAGTATGGGTTCGAGTCACTTCTGGGGTGTGAGTTTTCATTCGCATATAGTCCTGGGGACCATTCAGGCTTGTTCGCAATATTATTATAATATAATATATATACCATTATAATATTATATACCAATATAATATTAATAATACCAATATAATATTTGGTTGTAGTGGACCAAACTCTCACAAGTCAAGCCTGGCCTCGGGCCGGGCTTGGGGAGTAGAACAACTCCCAGAACCCCATCAACCAGGTAATCAACCAGGTATACCATAGCTTGTGCTTTAAAAATCTTTAAAGAATCTTTTGTAGGAACGCTAACAGAAAACGATGTTACGTTGGAATGTCTATGGGGTAAACTACTGCAAAGAGGATGGTATGGTGTCTACTATACCAACTACAGGATGGGTATATTGTCCACTACCACCTGTTAGGTGGGTAAGGGGTCCAATACCACCCACTGGATGGGTATGGGGGGGGTCACATCCACCCGCAGGATGGGTATGGATATCACATCCACCCACAGGAAGGGTATGGGTTCCAACACCATCCACTGGATGTGGATGGCGTCCACTACCACCCACAGGATGGGTATGGGGCTCCAACCACCCATAGAATAGGTATGGGGTCCAATAACACCCACTGGATGTGTATGGCGTCCATTGTCGCCCACAGGATGAGTATAGGATCCAATATCGCCCACAGGATTAGTATACAGGGTCCACTGCCGCCCACAGGGTCTGTAGGGGGTCCACTACCACCGACAGGGTTAGTAGGGGGTCCACTACCGCTCACAGAGTCGGTAGGGGGGTCCACTGCCGCCCACAGGGTCGGTAAGGGTCAACTACCGCCCACAGGGTTGGTAGGGGTCCACTGCCGACCACAGGGTCGATAGGGGGTCCACTACCGCGTACAGGGTCGGTAGGGGGTCAACTACCGCAGAGTGCACTCCTGGCATTGAACGCACATAGCAGTGACACCCATAAAATAGTCAGTGATATTCGAATGAATGTTTTAGCTGCTAAAGAAAACAGATTTGAAATTAAATTCCTATGGATACTATCACATGTTGGCATCTCAAGGCATGGCACTGTTGATATGCTTGCAAAGACAGTCTGTAGAAAACCAGTGGAAGAAATTGATATGGGTGTTTCATTAGCAGTGACAAAGAGAATACTTAAACAAATATCTAATGAACATCTCACTGACCTAACAAATTCACAAAGACCTGAAAGTTGTAGCATTAAATATTATGATAGATATCGTGAGGAGACATTCACATGTGGGACTAATAGAACAAGAACACGGCAATGTGATGTTATAGTGGCCAGAATTCGCCTGGGATATAGACGTATCTGGCAGCTTTCTCAAAACCCAAATGTCGAGTACACAATGTGTCAACGTTGTGAAAGAGAAAACATGCACTCTCTTGAACATTATATTGTAGAATGTCCCATATTGTCTGACTTTCGCCCTCCTGGGCTGAGGTATGCTGAACTGTGTAATTACTATATGAGTACTGGAACACTTGATGATATATTGGACTTGTATCCAAGATTGATCATGTAATGTATCATTTATATAATGTATGTATGTTATGTAACTATATAACCTGAGCTTGTAAAAGCACCTTAATCACATTCAGTGATTAAGTGCTAAATTGCACACTAGTTTCTCTGTCAGCTATCTCACCCTGTCAGAGTAAAAGAGACAAATGCATGTGTGTGTATATATGCATGTATATATGTATATGTACGTATGTGTGTGTATGTATATGTATGTGTATAAAGTACATATGGAAGCTGATCAAAATTGCATTTCACCTTTGTAAATGCACATTAATGACACTTTGAACACTTTATGTAGGGCATCCGTAAATCTGTATATCTATGTATTTACGTATGTAGGTTAGCTTAGCATTTTAAAAGTACCGAATCACCTTCTATGGTTGATTGTTCAATAAAACCCTGAAATACATGTTTAACTGATCTCTAACCCTGTCCATGGAGGACAGAAGAAAATGTATATATGCTGGTTAGCATTGTAAATGTGTGGCCACGTTTGTGGTAGAAAATAATAATAATAAAAAAAAATACCGCCTGTGGGAACCGACCTGTGAGATTTATATTTATTTGATTTATATGAATTTATATTTACGTTAATTTATATACTTCGATAGCAATTTGTATAATGATAAGTGGACTGTATTTCTGCAATAATCTCTTAATCTCACAAATCGATCCTCTACACATTAGGGGGGGGGGGTTTATATTAATTGAATATATATGCAGCCAATCAAACTACAGTATTAGACTACATACATTGAAAAGGTTCCTTATCTTATAGTACAGCAGGCCTTAGTCCACCAGGTATAACTAAGGTGTAGACACCACATTTTCCCTCTTTGAGGTAGCTTCCATCACCCTGGTAACTGATGCACAAAGCATGCTTCCTCGTCTTGACCTGTCAAAAGGGTGCTAACTGTAAAGCCAGAATCCTATATATGACAGGTATATCAGAGAAACACTGTACATGGAACAATGAAGACCTGGGCTAATTACCTTTAGTTTGAGGCTGCCTCGTGCTCTAACCGGGTCACCTTATATACTGACATTAATGGCCACAAATGAAAGATAAATGGGTTTCGGAAGAACACTTAACTTGATTTGTTGACAGCGTGTTGATAATGGTGCACCTTTGGTTTCCATAACACTTCGTCCAAGTAAAATTAACAGGAGCCGTATTTGCTCCCGTGAGCCTCTGTGGTCTAGTATAAACAATGGCTGCCCCTCCTTCACCCTGACGCCTGGCTTACATTGTCCAGATGACAGAAAGTGATAGAAGGGTCACATTTACTCTACTTTAATATTGATAATTAAGTTAATTTATATGAAATGTTTTATGATGGTAAAGTCCAAAGACTAATGTATTTAAGAATAATTCCCAGCAGAATAGCTGGTGAATTTATAATAGTATGTGGTGATGATATCCCGTTTTCTATAGACGGTAATTCCACTACAAGTTACGTTTTCTATGGGTAACTTGTTTATACAACACAGCAGCTATTATCTGTCTGTATGATTATTAAATGGTGTCGGATTTTCCGACATAATTCCCCAGGGGAATTATGTTATCAAGTACTGAATGTGATCAAGTACTACAGTCAAGTATGATTCAGGGACTGCAGTGAGATCAGTGACATTAGATATAACTTGAAGTTTGTTCAGGTAACTGGTCACTGATATATAAACACTGAGGCCCATGGAATACATCTTGATTAAATAATAAATGTATCAAATCAGTCATCAGATTTATTGGGGTTTAATTTAGTTAATTGATTCAGAAGATTGAATAGCTCATCATTAAAGTAAAGTATGGTTCTGAGACTGCAGTGGGTTCAGTGACATTGGTCGCAGTGACTTGTAGCTGTTTAGGCTACTGTTCACTGATTTGCCACTGAGGCCTCATAAACTCATCTTCAGCTTCAAATGATGATACTAACATCAACCTCTGTTGGTATAGTCAGCTGTAATCTCCTTAGTATAATGCTACAGGAGAAATATAATCAGCTGACAAATTTAGATTTCTACTGGTATTGTTTATCTGCAGGCATAGGTCTCCTCAGGCTTGATACTGGGCCTGAGAGTAATTTACCTCCTGCAGAGTTTAACATGGTTATGCCCTGATATTTAGTAGGGCTATTGATGAATCGATGGTAGTAATCTGTCCCCACAAGGAGACCTATTTGGCATTTGATTTGCTCAAATTTACATGCAGCTGCTTGATAATAGCTTTCCAGGTCAGCATAATCAACTTGAGATTGTTGTGACAAATCTTCACATTTCTTGATCTGTCTTGTTAAGTGGCCTTTAAGACCTGCAAGGGTTCTTTTCATTCTCCCTGCATTATCCATACTGGCTAGTTGGTGAAGCCTTGTGGGACTTGTACTTGGGTCGCTCATAATACTGAACAAGTACTGATGGTAGCCTAGGGTAAATTCTGCACTCACTAGGCTGTAATCCTACCTCTTCTAGAGGTTAGCACTTAAAATTAATACACATTATATATATACAATCATACACACTAATGATTTGAGTGATAAACCAGTGTCACTGGAAGTACCTTTAGGTTAGCTCTTCTATATCACCCTAGGATGGTAGAGACACTAATTAATCACTTAAAGGTGTAATGATCATAAGTAAATTATTATAAATACAACTCAACTCGAGTTGATAAAAATTACACCCAAAATAGGGTCTGGACCATTCATTAATGGTGTTAGGTTGATCAATATAGTACAACTGACTATGGTAATAATGGGACTAGGATGAGCATTAATAGTTCAACTAGTCAATGTTAATATCCTACCCTATTGTGGGTTGGCAATTTGTATATATTATACTGTGATCACTAGTGCAATATATATTATATAATTCTCTATTTTGGAGAAATAATATACACAATTATTGATAATAGCCTCTTAATTAGCCTCTATGAAACTTCTAATATTATCTAGAAGTATTAAATATTATTAGTGACCTCGCGAAATAAAGTCCACAAAATTCGTAGATAATCACCCGCGAAATTTAACACCACGAAATCCGTGAACAATCTCGCGACACCACAGCCACTACTTTGGCTGGCTTCAATATTAGCGCTGTCATTTCACAGAATAACACGCCACCAAATATCTGTGGGTGTGCATGAAACCGCTGACTAAGGCTGATCTGAACTGAGCGGGGCTCGTGAACTGGCTTGAGGCAACGCTGCCGTCTTTGACTGGCTGGCCTTGTTTAAATCACACTGCACTAGTTTATTTAATGAATCCACTGGTTAACTGGTTCATCCGGTACTAAGATGACCAAATGTGGGTTCAAAGGACCGAATAATCCGGTTCTGAAGGTCCAAATAATGTGGGAACCGACCTGTGAGTTTTATATTTATTTAATTTATATGAATATATTTTTACGTTAATTTATATACTTCGATAGCAATTTGTATAATGATAAGTGGACTGTATTTCTGCAATATTCTCTTAATCTCACAAATCGATCCTCTACACATTAGGGGGGGGGGTTATATTAATTGAATATATATGCAGCCAATCAAACTACAGTATTAGACTACATACATTGAAAAGGTTCCTTATCTTATAGTACAGCAGGCCTTAGTCCACCTGGTATAACTAGGGTGTAGACACCACATTTTCCCTCTTTGAGGGAGCTTCCATCACCCTGGTAACTGATGCACAAAGCATGGTTCCTCATCTTGACCTGTCAAAAGGGCGCTAACTGTGAAGCCAGGTTCCTAATATATGACAAGCTATATCAGAGAAAACACTGTACATGGAACAATGAAGACCTGGCTTAATTATTTTTAGTATGAGGCTATATCGTGCTCTAACCGGATCACCCTATATACACTGACATTAATGGCCATAAATGAAAGATAAATGGGTTTCGGAAGAACACTTAACTTGATTTGTTGACAGCGTAATGATAATGGTACACCTTTGGTTTCCATAACACTTCGTCCAAGTAAAATTAACAGGAGCCGTATTTGCTCCCGTGAGCCTCTCTGATCTAAGTCTCAACAATTGCTGCCCCTCCTTCACCCTGACGCCTGGCTTACATTGTCTAGATGACAGAAAGTGATAGAAGGGTCACATTTACTCTACTTTAATATTGATAATTAAGTTAATTTATATGAAATTTTTTATGATGGTAAAGTCCAAAGACTAATGTATTTAAGAATAATTCCCTGCAGAATAGCTGGTGAGTTTATAATAGTATGTGGTGATGATATCCCATTTTCTATAGATGGTAATTCCACTACAGGTTACGTTTTCTATGGGTAACTTGTTTATACAACACAGCAGCTATTATCTGTCTGTATGATTATTAAATGGTGTCGGATTTTCCGACACCGCCCACAGGGTCGGTATGGGGTCCACTGCCGTCCACAGGGTCGATAGGGGGTCCACTGCCGCCCACAGGGTCGGTAGGGCGTCCACAGGGTAGACAGGTGTTCCGAACCATAATGGAAACAGACCCAACTATGGGATGGGTTAACCCAAGTATCACGTTTCCAAAAGGGTCGCCCATGTTGGAAAAGACTAACGCCGAAAGAATATTGTTGAAAGCATCTTGATGACTTATTAAACCAAAATTATTTATTAGTCAGCAGAAAGACAAAAACGCGATCTATCTGTAAAACCTCTACCAGACAAATATTTTAAGTATAACCGAAGATATTTCTAGTTTTATAAAAGGGGCAGTTTTCATCACTCGTCGAGCTCGACAACTGCAGCATTCATCTCAGAACCATGCCTATTTCAAGCAGATTCCTTAATAAACGTAAGAGTTTTATATGTCACAAGAAAGATAGAAATATAAGCTTCATTCTAAATACCTTACCATGGGCATATTTAAATTTAAAGCGAAGATACATGTACTTTTATAATAGCCGAGCTCCGACCCCGGACAGATCGATCGACCGAGCAACTCTCTCTCAGAACAATGTTATTTCACGTGAATTCGTGAATAAACATATATGTTTTTTATATCTCAAGAGAGGCAGACATATAAGCTTCACTTTAAACACTTTACCATAGACATACTTAATGTTCTAATGAAGATACATGTATTTTAAAAATTACGGAGCTCCCACCCCGTATAGACTGAACGACAGAGCAACTCTCTGTCAGATCAATGTTTATTTCACGTAAATTCGTTAATAAACACAAATGTTATATATGTCTTAAGCAAGAAAGATATTATGAGCTTCATTTTAAATACATTACAATACACATATTTATTCATGAAGTGAAGATACATATGTTTTTATAGTAGCGCTCAGTAGCTTGTCGGGCATGGAATGCAGACGCCTACGCACTTGCTGATATATTGTATAATTAACAAAGATACGCTAATAAAGCCCAAAATCTTATATGCCTCCAGAAAGACCGAGATATGAACATTATTATGATTGCACCAAATGAAATATATCATGTTCGAGGACAAAGATATATCTATTTTAAATTAAGTTTCGACTCTTGCTCGGGCGAGAGAGATGGGGCGACTCTCGCCCCATCTATTGGAGATTCTGTCCACTAAAGACCCAAAGCTACTCAAACCCTCCTAGCATCATTTAAGTAATGAAGTAATATGGTATATTTACTCATTATAATGTGGGTGCTGAATGCAGAACATGAGAAAACATATATTTACTCCAAACTAATATAATTTCATTATGAAATAAGTAGCATCAAAGGAAGTCGACGGTCCAAGCGTCAATGTTGTGAAGCGACTTATCCAAGATATATCGTTGTTTGGAAAGTGTTTGTTGGCATATCCAGTTGTCGCACTTTTCTGCACAAATTATCACAAATTTAAATTATAATGTTAACAAGTAGAATACGTATTTTTAATAAAATCTAACATAACTAGCCAGAAAACATTTAACATTTATTGAAAAATATATGTTTGGAAGTTAAATCGACTTCATAGGACAATAGTTTTGTTATATATACTCGTTATTCGTTGACATGCAACCCAAGGGAACCTGGAACAAAACCTGGGAAGGAGCTGACTCCCAAATTGTACTCGTACAGGGAAGAGGGGGGGTAAGAAAACCTCTCCCCCTTCAACAACAAACCCTGCAATGAGAGGACCAAAAACCCAAGCACAATCAAAGGGTGTTCAAGTTCCCCAGGTCAACTCCTCCCCAGCCCCAGAAGCCTCCAAGCCAGGAAAATATTAGAGGGGCTGGTCCCAAAAATGCACACAGAAATAACATCACATGAGACAAGAAGACATGGCAGGATGTGCAGAATACCCCAGTTGAAAAGCAGAGGTGCAACAGGTACTCTGAGAAAGAACTCTATCAACATCAGAGGCCCGAGACTGTTAAACACGCACCCACATCACATAAAGGACATAACTGGCCGACCCCTCTCAGTGTTCAAGAGAGAACTGGATAAGCACCTCCAAAGGATACCTGATCAACCAGGCTGGGATTCATACGTCAGGCTGAGAGCAGCCGCGTCCAATAGCCTGGTTGACCAGTCCAGCAACCAGGAGGCCTGGTCGACGACCGGGCTGCGGGGACACTAAGCCCCGGAAGCAATTCAAGGTAACCTCAAGGTTGGTCAATGACTGCGCGGTGCGCTGAGCGAGGTCGGACGCTGGGTCGTGAAGTGCTCGCCATGGTGTCTGGCCAGTAACTAAGGCCTGGGAGACAAAGGATGCCTTCATTAGATTTATTTTTCAAGATGGCGTCTGTTTACAATCGCCCCTGGCTACGATATAGGTGACCCCTTTACACCGCGGGACATTTGAATCGTGTCTTGCACCCTATGTCGTATATATACACCATGCGCACGGTGGGACATGTTACTCATGGCGTATATATACACGCCATGCACACGGTGGAACATGTTATTCATGGCGTATATATACGCCATGCACAGTTTAAGGGTTAGGGATTAGCAAGGTTAGAAAACAAAATGGCAACGTTTCACTTGTATAAATTCAACAGTGATGAATAATTCAACAAATACAGTAATTGGAGTAATAAACAATCTGGTTTAAGGTCTTAGGTTAGGTTAACATGAATGTAGAGTAAATATTAATGATCGTTGCTATCAAAGAGACAGTAATGCCAATTAGAGAGGGACTAGTTCATCAGTCCATCTATGACTCATCCTGGGTCAAGGTTACAGGGCCTGAGGGTGACCAAAACCTTCCGTATTGTTAATTTATAACATATAAATTCAGGTCACTTCCCAATATTGTAAATGGAAACAGCTGCGCTCAAGATACCTATAGAATTACCATCAGTTTCAAAAGGAATTCAACCATCTGGGTGTCCAGTAAATAAGATTAGTTTGTTCAATTAACCCTGCTTAGTAATAGAGCAGTCAGAGCTGGCAGAGTAGTACTAGCTAGCTTCAGTCTGGAAGACAGAGAGGATATTTAGTGTGGCGTGGAACATCCAGGGGTCTCACCCCCAAGCAGCCAGAACAACCCCTTGGGGGCGTAGAAATATTACGGTAACGTGCTTAGGAGTTTGGTACAGTTAAGTCTCAATCATTTGCCTCAGTAGGAATATATTCAGTTTAGAGAGTGTTAAAGATTAGGGAGTGTTTTCTTTTGATATTCTTGATATAATATATCTTGTTTAGTATTTATGGGGGTTTTGAGTTTTCCCATAATAATATAAATGACTGTCTTTGCCGCGGGATCCATGAGCCGGTCTAGTGGATGAGTATGTCGATATATTTTTCGAAGCAAGTCTAGCCTATAATAATATCAGATACTGTCTCCACTTGATTATCCGGACTATATGGGAAGAACCTCCAGCCGGATAATCACGTGTTCCAGATAATGGTACTTTTTCACCTCTGAGTCCAAAAGTGACCATTTACAACTATTTTTATACTACAAACAACATAATTTGAATTGCCTTGCCACATATAATTAATAAATATTCAACTAGAAATCTCAAATTACCTTGTTGGTGTTCGTCTTCTTGATTGATGCCACACATCTTGAAGTTAAGAATTCTTGACAATTTACATAACCTATACTAACACAACACTAAAATTAACACTTAAAATTACTGTATAGTTCATTAAGCAAAGTTAGTTTTGACTGCCAGCTGCTGAAGCCTCACTGGTTGAAGGCATTTGGGTTGCCTGTGAGGCCTTACTTGTTGAAGGCGCTTGGCTTGCCTGTGACACCTCACTTGGCTTGCCTGTGATGCCTCATTTGTTGAAGGCGCTTGGCTTGATTTTCTTACCATATAAGAATCAAGTTTAGTTTGCCTTCTGTGTTCATTGGCCTGTTGTATGATCAGCTCTTTGATTTGCCTCGGGCTTCACTTCACTTGAAGTCGACCGGCCATTTTCACGAAGTTGTATAACACGTAACTTGTCTTTAATTGTTAGGACAACCTTCTTCCTCTTAACTCCTCCAGAACGATTGATGCTGCTACCAGACATAGTCTTGGCCAAAAATGTTACTATGAAAATAAAAAAGTTATTTAAAAAATATTTCACTAATGGCACAGCACTGTGGTATAACACAAGGAACGGGAGCACAGGGGTTGACCAGGATTGGACACGTCCACTTGGGGCAGCTATAACACGTTAAGTAGGCCGCCAGGAGGAAAAACTCAATATTTTTTAAGGAAACTTCAGCCTGTGCAAATTGTTTTAAGGAAACTTATATATTTGTTATTACATAATTACTAGTATTTCTTTTGTTTTTGGCTATGATGAATTGTTCTAAAATTAATGGTAATTCCTGTACTGTAGTGTATAGGCCCATCCACATCCCCCTTTATCCCCACAGGTGGTCCCACCAAACGGTCCCCTCTCTCCCGACACCACCCTCCCACCCCACCCCCTCCTCCACCATGCGCCTCGAGCCACAGGCAGACGGGATTAATAAGGTACAGCCCGCCCAATGGCTTTCATATCCGGACAATTCAATGATTATCCTGCTGACTGTCTGGATAGTGTAACATCGGCAGCAAGTTAACCGGCTCCGATTTTGTATCCGGCTAAACCAGCTTTTATCCGGCTCATGGCCATTTTTGCCGGATATTGAGATAACTTTATCCGGTCACGATTTTGGCCGTATAAAGGCGTTTTCCAGATGTTCGAATCCCGGATAATTGGATGTCTACAGTATATTCCCTTGTTTTCGATTTAGTTCCTCACATAACGTAAATTCATCCCTCTCTTTTCAATTAATTGAGGATTAACCCCCGAGGAATTAATCATTAATTGATTGGTCCAAACCACAATTAATTAATCATCAAGATCGCTGTGTTTGGTGGTGGCAGCTGAGAAGATCCTTGAGCAGGCGATGAGTCACAATAACGTGGCTAAAGTATGTTGACCAGACCACACACTAGAAAGTGAAGGGACGACGACATTTCAGTCCGTCCTGGACCATTCTCAAATCGAAACGTCGTTGTCCCTTCACCTTCTAATGTGTGGTCTGGTCAACAGGATCCTTGAGTTTTGCTAGGGGCCCAGTACAGCATCTTCGTGTTTGTAGTATTCAAGGTGATCAACCGTCTAAGATCACGAGGAGTGGACTGGAGGGCTGTGGTAGAACTCTGGGGGTCTCTAAGTTCAGTTAACTGAGGGCAGGGTAGTTGACGAAGGAGACTTTACCCCATCCCTGTTACACAGAGCCCACAGGAAATTTAGTCTGCTGGAGGCCCAGGCTCTGGTGCTGCTAAACTGGTTAAGCCCGTGGACAACAACAAAGAGGGAACTGGGCTATAAAAAAAAAATATGAACCCCTGGGAAGTGTACAAGCACGGAGGCCTACAGGAGGGCTACCAACAATATCTTAAATAGACTGAATAGTCAAACCAGGCAGACCTCCTCCATGCTAAAACACAAAACAAAAGAAACCCCCCCCTGCAAAAGTACCACAACCACAGGAAGAACAGGAAACATGGCCACCACTATAGGTATGTGTACTGCACAGCACCGATGCGCCCCAACCAGCAAAAACACCACCTCCAACCCAGGGCGAAACAATGGCCACAAACCCCAGCTAGCCCCAAGGGCAGGGTAAATGCCAAACAGCAGGATCTGCAACAGAAGTGCAAGACTGAAGATTCTAGGGAAGGCAACCCTAGAACCCAAGGGTAGTACTTACAGGACACTAGGGAAGGCAGCCCTAAGGACATGCAGCCCCATTACACTAAGTTACTCCTGGTCAGCGCATCACAGAAGCAAGTAAAACATCACAAGAGCACAAAATCCAGTAGGAAACCGAGGCCAGAGTTGACAGCCGCCCAGAGCGCTTCAGCCTACGAACTGAAGGTGTTTGCAGCCAGTGCGGGGGTCCGGGGCTCCCCTCCCTCTTTGGGGAGGGGGGGGGGAGCTGTGCAGACAAGCGGTGCAGTGGCGATAATAAACGTTTGCTTGTTTTCTTTTCTTTGGGGAGCTCTATTTCTCTGTTCGGTCTTTTTTTTCTTTTTAGCTATTTCCTACCAAGTAAGGTTTGTAGTGAGATGCCTATCTTTCTGGGTGCCTAACCCCAGTCGATGCAGATACGAGATAACCCGCAAATACAAGGGGAGTTTTCCTCGAGGCCATTGCTCCCTGCGCCTCTCCGAGGCAGCCAGGTTCTGGCTCATGGTCCCCCGGTAGGTAGAACTCAATTGACTGAAGCCCCAGACTAATAACGTATATCCGATAGCTCCAGGGAGCTGAAGGGACTCCCTACAGAAAATATATTTAAATGGACGGTGGCAGCTCTAACTTCTTCCCTTTCCATAATCCTTTCATTTTATCCCCCAATACTATCTTATAACTTTTCTTTTCATCTCTAATTCTATCTCAACTCTGCCTTTTTCACTAAATAGCTCATCCCACCTTCCTTCTACCCGCTTCTTCCCCTGTCTCACCCTCCCACATTCCACTTTAGCATAAAAAAAAATCCTCTTTAGCTCCTCCTCATTGACTCCTCCTCTTCTTTACATTCTCCTTTCCATCCATATAATTCATTTTCTATCCCCCCACCCCCCATTACACTATCAAGAGATACAATGGTCCTGTATATATACACACACACACACAAGTAGCATTCACTTCTACCACAGCCAATGGTTATATTCTATTATACCACAAGCACAATGGTTGTATTCAGTTATACCATAAGCCAATGGTTATATTCAGTTATACCACAAGCACAATGGTTATATTCAGTTATACCATAAGCACAATGAAACAAGAATTTCTAAGCATAAACACAAGTCACTGACTGAATGCTGGTTTCTGCTTGTCCAATGCTGACCTGGACACCAGTTAGGACAAATGTGAGTAGGATTGAATCAGGGGGATCTCATTTTAGTGTCGATGTAGTCAAAGTGGTCCACATAACCACTTTGTGGTTATGTGGACCAGGATGTGACATACAGCCAGAGCAACAAGAAATTAAATTTTGTGTGCGCTTACAGTATGTATGGTGCAAAAAAAAAAAAAAATAGTGTGCTTGGAAGGGCTTTAAAGTTTATCTGAATGGACCTTGTGAAAGTGATTCCAGGTTAAATAAATTCTCTACATAGGTATTTGGAAAGGCATCTTCTGTTGTTCGGTAGAGAATGTCGACTTGCCGTGAATTGTAGTTGCAGTCCATGGGACCAGTAGGATCATGTCTTAGGAAGTAACAGTGTGTTGTAGCTCAGAAAAACAATGTTTTAATAGTATGTGCAGAATACTGAGCTTACTTATACCCCTAATATTACAACATAGTTGTCTACATAATGCAAAACATATGAACTACAAGTACAGCTCTTAAAAAGCCGCAAGCTAAGTACGAGATACTTACGATACAGCTGGGAGCTGAACCGTCTTGCCTCTCCTGCGCGAGGTACAATTGCAAGTGAAGATAGAGTGCTCTTTTAATATATGTGTTCTATCATTTTGTGTTAGTATGATTATTACACCTGAATGTATTAAAATGGCAATATGTGACAAGTGATAAATCACCTTCAAGGGATACCTGATCAACCAGGCTGTGTTTCATACATTACAATGCAAGCTGCAGTGTCTAACAGTCTGGTTGACCAGACCACCACGAGAGCCAACCTCAAGGTAAGCCTTGCACCCCTTATAAATGACGCCATAATGTGGAATAGGGGAAAAAGAGGGGTTGAGGTATTTCAATGATCCAAAAGACCATTAAGTATGGCATATGAAGTCCCTATTCTGGCTAATGATTGCCTTTTCATTTTTTGCATGAAAATGTATCATTTTCTAAAATTATTATTTTGTGTTTGTGTACAAACAGAATGGAATGGTTTTAATAGCCGCATGCTAAGGGTCAAGGTGAGGAGCGAGAAGAAACTGTGACTTTATGCTGCCCATGTGTTGCTGTGCTTGGCAACAAATACAGCATTCGCTCACTAATTCATATCATATAGGGCAGACCCCATCCATGTTATGCTGAGATCCAACTTGCCCAATGTACAGTGCAGTACTTACCATAATACTTATTGCAATCAAAAATAAACAAATTCAGTTTTTTTTTACCACAACCAATTTAATTTGTTCTTCAACACATACAGATTTAGATAGTTATTGCAGCATATTCATAGAAATAATTAATACTGCACTAACATAAATGTTAACTTACTTTGGTAGAGTTAAAGATTGGTAGTCTTGATTATTCTCAAATTGGAATAATTTATTGTACTTAACAATACAGAAATATAGTTCTATGCACATTAGAACGGAAAGATGTTAATCCATACTGCATATATTTTATATGTGAAAATAAAAATATAAAATGTGCTTTTAATTAATCAGCTTAATGAACCTATATCTTACCCAACTATAAAGTTACTTTACAAGTACTGTAAGAGCTTACTTATCTAGACTATATGGAAAGGTTTAACCACCAGATAAGCCGGACATCCAGATAAGCAAAATTCTTACAAAATTCAGAAGTACACACATAAACATATTTACCATTTTTTGCACCACAACCAACATAATTTGATTTTCCACACACACTACTGTATTATTAAAAAATATATCAATACAGTGCAACCTCGATTCGACGAACTATATGGGACCAACCCCAGTTAATTGCAGAGTTGGATTCTTTGCAAGAGGTGATGCCTTCAGGAGGCATTTATGTAATGCACTTTTTTAATAATATAAATAAAAAATATTTAATTGTTGGATACAGTACTACTAAACTGTACAATAATGAATCATACTCATATCTTTCATCATAGTCTATCTTTATATGACTGCAAATGCCTTATCCATCCATGTGATAAGAACAAGCAGAGGGATGCCTATCCTGGGGGATAAAACAACAACACTGTCGTCGGAGGCGTCCGAGAATTTGCGAGAATCAGCGGGAACGCTAGGAAGCCCCACGTGGCTTTCTCATTACCTGAAATGCTCGAAGATGGGGCAGCTCGTCACCCAAGGTTCCTCTGTACTTACAGGGGGCCTGTAGGGAAGGTAGCCCCAAGTGCATGTAGCCCCAGTATACTGTAGTTACGCCTGACCACTGCACCACAAGCCGGTCGGCCGACCGGACAGCACGCTAGACTTGTGATCGATCCTGTGGTCCTGGGTTCGATCTTAAGCGCCGGCGAGAAACAATGGGCAGAGTTTCTTTCACCCTATGCCCCTGTTACCTAGCAGTAAAATAGCTACCTGGGTTTTAGTCAGCTGTCACATGCTGCTTCCTGGGGGTGGAGGCCTTGAGGTTATCTTGAGATGATTTCATGGCTTTTAAGTGTCCCCGCGGCCCGGTCCTCGACCAGGCCTCCACCCCCAGGAAGCAGCCCGTGACAGCTGACTAACACGCAGGTACCCATTTTACTGCTAGGTAACAGGGGCATAGGGTGAAAGAAACTCTGCCCATTGTTTCTCGCCGGCGCCTGGGATCGAACCCAGGACCACAGGATCACAAATCCAGCGTGCTGTCCGCTCGGCCGACCGGCTCCCGACCGGCCTGGTCGAGGACCGGGCCGCGGGGACACTAAAAAGCCCTGAAATCATCTCAAGATAACCTCAAGATAACAAGGAGCAGGAAACGCCACGAAGGCACAAAATCTGCCAAAAAATCGAGGCCAGAGTTTACAGCCCCGAGCACATCAGTCTACAAACTGCAGGTGTGAGTAGCCTGCGGGCCGCTCCAAGCAACAGCCTGGTGGACCAAACTCTCACAAGTCGAGCCTGGCCTCGGGCCGGGCTTGGGGAGTAGAAGAACTCCCAGAACCCCATCAACCAGGTATCAACCAGGTAGCCAGCACAGAGGGTTCAGGGCACCCCCCCCTCCCCCTCCTGGGTAGGGGAGGGCTGTGCAGACAAGCGGCGCGGTGGCGGTGTATGACGTTTGCTTGTTTGCTTATTTCTTGAAGTTTTGGGGAGTGCTCCTCGTGCCTCTCTTGAAGGGGCCAGGTTTTGGCTCTGGTCCCCGATAGACCTAGAACTCCTTCGAGTGACTGGTGCCACGGTCTAATATATATACATCTGCTCAGTATAGCTCCAGGGAGCCGAAGGGGCTCTCCACAGAAAAGTCATTATATACCACGCCATGGGTCCCAAGAAAGCCAGTGGTAAGGTTCTTAGTGAGATAAACAAGCAGTGAGCCACAACCAGGTCCTAGTGGTATGCAAGCAGAACCCAGGGGAGAGAGAGAGTTCCCCAAAGAATTCATCACTGCCTGATGTTACAATGGAAGGGGACTTCCCCTTCCAAATAGTAACCCTGCCCCTCCTCCTCCTCCTCCTCCTTCCCCCCCGTCCTTAATCTTCCATACACTAACTAGAGTCGTCAATAAAAGTAAGCTATAACTTGTAAATACTATAGTACGAAATGTGTATTATGTATGAAATGTATTTTGAAGTTAATATTGATTAGGAATGTGGAATGGATTAATTCAATTTACATTATTTCTTATGGGAAAATTCATTTCCTGTTACAAATTTTTGAGTTACAACCCGTCTCTGGGAATTGTTGAATTAATGTACTGTACTTTCAACTGTGGCCCCCATGGCGAAGTGGTAAGACACTCGCCCCACGCTTTGCGAGCACTTTGACCTGGGTTCGTATCCTGGCTGGGGGAAGATTGACTAGGCACAAATCCTTAGCTGTACGCATTTGTTCACCCAGCAGTGGATCGGTACCCAGTTGGTAAACGATTTGGTGGGTCACATTCCAGGGAAAATTAAGACCAAAGACTTGCCTGAAATGGTATACATGCTAGTGGCTTTACAAAAATGTAAGAACTCTTGTGTATATAAATAAAAACTTTGCCTTCACCCAAGTGCTTGGGGGATCATACATAAAACTTGGACTGGCTTCAGGAGGGGCCTCTAGACATCCTGTGATTTCAGTAGAAATCTGGACACATGACGTTCACAAGTCAGTGCTGGTACAGTGGTAGAGTAAGTAGCAGGCAATGCCTTGGTTGCAGGTTCGCATCACCTCAGAACCCCTGTGTATTTTTTTCATTGATATATATCACATTAGAGTGATTTTCTGTGTGTATGAATTATAACAATAACAAAAGTAATATTTATTTATTTATATATATATTTTTTTTACATATATACAAGAGTTGTTACATTCTTGTACAGCCACTAGTACGTGTAGTATTTCGGACAGGTCCCTGGAATACGATACCCACGAAGAATTGTTTTTACAACCAAGTACACATTTCACTGTTGAGTTAAACAGAGGCTACAGTTAAGGATTTGCGCCCAGTAAATCCTCCCCGGCCAGGATACGAACCCATGACAAAGCATTCGCGGAACACCAGGCGAGAGTCTTACCACTACACCACGGAGACTGGTAAATGGAAAAAAAACATGGAAAAATAGAAAGAAAATGAAAAATATTCTTTTGAGATATTACATTACACAAATATGTAGTCATCCTGTCCTCTTACAAATTACGTCTGAATTTGGCCGTTTGCCTGTATGGCTGAAAATGGACATAATTTGAAAATGAAAAATCCAGGGGTAATTGATAATAAATTTTGGATTTTTTTTTCCAAAACAGCAAGTTAAGCGTTCTCTGGTAGGTTACCTTGAGGTGATTTCGGGGCTTAGCGTCCCCGCGGCCCGGTCGTCGACCAGGCCTTCTCGTTGCTTGACTGGTGAACCAGGCTGTTGGACATAGCTGCTTGCAGCCTGATGTATGAGCCACAGCCTAGTTGATCAGATATCCAACCATAAGGTATCCTGGTTGATAAGGGTACCACCTCTTGGGTATCCTGGTTGATAAGGGTACCACCTCTTGGGTATCCTGGTTGACCAGGATACCCTGACCAGGATACCCTGGTCGCGCTGACCCCCGCCCCACCCAGCGCCCAGGCCGAGAAGTACCTGCTCTCCCCCTCTTTCCCCACCCCACCACGTCGCCTCCCCACCCACGAGACCACCTTGCCACCTGCCCATAGAAGCCGGGAGGCTCCCATGTGTGTCTACAATGTATACCCACATATTGTGTAGTGGGTGTATACTCACACTTTGTATAGAGGTGGTATATGTTTTACCACTCATCTAAGTAGTAGGTGCCACGGCCAGCTGATCATCCCCCCAGCCTCCAACCGCCGCCCACCCTCCAGTCTCCACCTGCCGTCCACCCTCTTGCCCAGCGCCCGCCCAGCGCCCGCCCTGCGCCCGCCCTGCGCCCGCCCATGTCGCAGCTCTCAACAGACAGCCAGGCTTCTCCAAGCCAAGATGAGCCATCAAGCAGGGGTAGACAGGGCAGATGTCAGACGTGTGACAGGGTATGCTATATCCGGTCGAGGGACGATAATGTGCGCATTCATTACCACAACGGAGCCAGGTGTTTGGGTTCTGGGCGCCCTCCCAGGGAGAACACCAATCAACAGCACACACCGCCCGTAAGGCAAAACACCTCCCAGACCTTCATTCCCACAGAAAATTTATTAGAAGCTATCAAAGCAACATCAGCCAGAACCTTGCAACACATCCCTAAAGAGGCCCGCCCCCATGCAGCAGCCAAATTATCTGCCCTCCTGAGAAAGATCAACGACTCTCCTGGAACGACCCAAGCATGGCACAACCTCATACTGTTTGGCAACATATGTCTAGCCACCCCTGCAAGGAGAGACAAGACCTTAGCTGCCTCAGTCATCAAAGCTATAAATGATTTCCCCAGGGAGGACAACCAGGTGCGCCTTCCCACTCGGGCGAGAAACACCCACGGCAGGAAGAGCAACTGTGGCATATCCGAGACATCAAAAATCAGAACATCAGTCACCAAGAAAATAGAAGAAGGAAACACTATTGGCGCAATAAGAGTCATCACCAGTGAGGACTCAATTGCCGACAGAGATGCCGCAACAGCTCAAGCCCTAAGGGAGAAACACCCACCCAGGGCTCCGCGTGAGGACAACATTGTACAAGTGGGGGCTACCGGAGCAGAACCTCTCTGGGCGGCTGAATCTGTGGTCCATAAAGCAGCCTTGTCCTTCCCAACAGGATCAGCAGGTTGGTTCACAGGACTAAAACCCAACCACCTCAAGCAAATGCTCAACCCTGCACTGGGTGACATTGCAAAGAACCTCTTGGTGGAACTAACCAGATTCACCAACACATGTCTAGCTGGCAACATACCAGCGACCATAAGACCTATCTTTTTTGGAGCATCTCTCTGTGCTCTACAGAAAAAGGATGGAGAGATCAGGCCAATAGCTGTGGGCAATTCTCTCCGGGGTCTCGTCGCAAAGGCAGCTGCAAGAACAGTTAGTGATGCAGCGGCCAACATGCTGAAGCCAAAACAGCTCGGGTTCGGCATTCCACAAGGGTGTGAGGCGGCAGCCCATGCAGCTCGAGCCTTCATCGCCAACATCACAAACGAAAAGGCCCTTATCAAGCTAGATTTAAAAAATGCCTTCAATTTGGTGCAGAGGGATGCTGTACTCCGTGCGGTTCATAGTCATTTCCCTTCCCTCTACCCTTTTGTACATTTATGCTACAGTATGGATCTTAAGCTACTTTTTGGCGAACATGAAATTGACTCACGAGAAGGCGTCCAACAGGGTGACCCCCTTGCTCCTCTCCTTTTCTGCTTATCCATCAAACAAGTCACAAAGGTCCTGTCCAGCGAGCTTAACATCTGGTTCTTGGATGATGGTACCCTAGCTGGTTCCCAAGACTCCCTCCTGGAGGACATCAGAAAAATCCAAGAGCAAGGTGCAGTTTTAGGCCTCACCCTGAACCCTTCTAAATGTAAAATAATATGTTCCACCCAGGGCATCGTAGAGAGAATAGAGGGTCTTCTGCCAAATATCCATAAAACTAAACCTGAAGACAGCACACTCCTAGGAGCTCCCCTGGGGTTAAAAGCCATCGATGAGGTCCTTCATAAGAAAATCGCCGACCTTAAGAGGATGGATGGGAGGATTAAGGATATTGATGGTCATGATGCACTCTACCTCATCACCAGATGTCTGTCCCTCCCCAGGTTAACCTACTTTCTGAAATGTTCACCATCTTACAGTAGCCAAAAACTAAGTGAATATGACCGGTTACTGAAATCAATGCTAGAAAAAGCCCTTAACCTCTCTCTTGATGACCTACAGTGGAAACAAGCCTCTCTTCCCGTAAGACTCGGGGGCCTCGGAGTTCGAACAGCAACGCAAATCGCTGTTCCAGCCTTCCTGTCCTCCTTATCAGCATCCGACGACCTTGTGAAGGAAATCCTACCTGCCCACTTACATCAGCTGGCAGGTGTACATGATCCAAATTTTACATGCTGTGCCACAGAGTGGGCCTCTCGTGCAGGCCCATCACCTCAACCACCATCCCCAAAAGCCCACAAGCAATCCAGCTTAAATGGCCCCATTGTAGACCAAGTTGCTGCAACAACACAATACGACATTGCTCGCCTCACATCAGTAGCAGCCCCACATACAGGGGATTTCCTGTTAGCAACTCCAATGTCGGCAACTGGCACGCGTCTCACAACACATGCCCTCCGAATTGCTATGGCCCTTCGCCTTGCTGCCCCAATCCACACCAGATATAGGTGTATTTGCGGTGAGGTGGTGGCTGACAGGTACGGCCACCATGGCCTACTCTGCCAAAGCACAGGGGGAGAGCACTCGAGGCACAGTGAAGTTAATGACATCATCAAGAGGAGCCTCACCACAGCTGGATGCCCAGCTGAAAGAGAGCCCCGTTACCTAACGCCCCGTAAATCTGATGCTCTTATCGGTCGCCCAGATGGTATCACAGTGAACCCCTGGAAGATTGGCAAGCAGTTGGTATGGGACTACACGTACGTATCAACCCTGGCTAACACCTACATTGACCTCAGTGTTGCACAACCAGGTGGCGCTGCCACCTACAGGGAAGCAGCCAAATCCCGTAAGTATAGAGAACTTGATCACCACTACAATTTTGTCCCCATTGCTTCTGAGACACTCGGCGCCTGGGGTTAAAGTGCTATCAGTTTTTTGAAGGAAGTGGGTTCTAGGGCCATTGAAACAACAAGGGACCCAAGAGCTGCCAGCTTTCTTTTCCAGCGCCCTAGCGTGGCGATACAGAGGGGAAATGCGCACTGCATCCAGGGTTCCTGCCCGCCATCTGAGGAGCTGGAGGAACTCGACAACCTATGATAACCATCTTTGTAACCTATATGTAACTCTTTTTTTGTAACAAAGTTCAAATAAAGGAAATATATATGTGTATATAAAAAAGAATGGGGGTGGTAGGAGAAGATATATTGGTGTTCAGTGAGAAACCACAAGGTCTCCTCTGAATACTTTTTATTTTCTTCTCCGAGGCTATGAGTCCCCACATTGGCACCAGAGGCGGTACCCTCACAAACTTTAAAAATATAAATATATATATATATATATATATATATATATATATATATATATATATATATATATATATATATATATATATATATATATATATATATATATAAATATATATATATATATATATATATATATATATATATATATATATATATATATATATATATATATATATATATATATATATATATATATATATTAGCAAGAAGACATGTGTGCACAATACCTGTATAAATGACCATACACCAAACTATTTCTTTATTTATTTCTACCTGAATTTGCCCGAGGACCATTATCTTCCTACAGGCCTTGACAAGGACAGGTAGCCTTCAGCTTGTCAAAGATCCCACCCCCCACCCTATTTATCCCGATGATTTTGATAAACTGAATTTTGAAATTCAATAATGTTTTTTGTATTTATGACTTCGGGAAGCAGGCGGTTCCGCGGGTTTATAACGAGTGACAAGACGTCTCCTGTTTATTATCCTACATTGTGGTTTGTTGAGCTTCAAACTGTTGATCATTGTTTGTGTTACGTCTGTCCTTTTGAAGAAATTGACCCGATCAATATCCCCCAAATTGTTCAATATTTACAAAAAAAATAAAAGTTTCGATAACATATACATGTTAAGAAATTGGTACCCAGGAGCCAGGCAACTGTTGTGGCATGTATCCTGTGGGGGTGGGGGAGATTATTTATAGGCCTAGGAAGACCTTTATAGGCCTACCAGACATCCTGTTCCCTGACTGTGGGGGGAACAATAAGGTGAAACATACCCCCCCCCTCCAAAACCTGGACCATAGAGTCCCGTCTTGAGACTTATCCTACATGATAACACCCGCACCAAGAGTGGCCGTGTGGGCGTGGGCGTGAGGGGCAGCTTACCAGTGGTGGGGACACACCTGGCCAGGGCCGCCAGTCTCCGGCTGAGCGAGGCCGCCATGTTTATGTTCCGAACCATAATGGAAACAGGCCCAACTATGGGATAGGTTAACCCAAGTATCACGTTTCCAAAAGGGTCGCCCATGTTGGAAAAGACGAACGCCGAAAGAATATTGTTGAAAACATCTTGATGACTTATTAAACCAAAATTATTTATTAGTCAGTAGAAAGAGAAAAACGCGATCTATTTGTAAAACCTCTACCAAACAAATATTTTAAGTAAAACCGATGATATTTATAGTTTTATAAAAAGGGCAGTTGTCATCGCTCGTCGAGCTCGACAACTGCAGCATTCATCTCAGAACCATGCCTATTTCACACAGATTCCTTAATAAACGTAAGAGTTTTATATGTCACAAGAAAGATAGAATTATAAGCTTCATTCTAAATACCTTACCACGGGCATATTTAAATTTAAAGCGAAGATACATGTACTTTGATAATAGCCGAGCTCCGACCCCGGACAGATCGATCGACCGAGCAACTCTCTCTCATAACAATGATTATTTCACGTGAATTCGTTAATAAACATATATGTTTTATATGTCTCAAGAAAGGCAGACATATAAGCTTCACTTTAAACACTTTACCATAGACATATTTAAATGTCTAACGAAGATACATGTATTTTAAAAATTACGGAGCTCCCACCCCGTTCAGACTAAACGACAGAGCAACTCTCTCTCAGATCAATGTTTATTTCACGTAAATTCATTAATAAACACAAATGTTATATATGTCTTAAGCAAGATAGAAATATGAGCTTCATTTTAAATACATTACAATAGACATATTTATAGCTCAAGTGAAGATGTCATACAGGGGTTGTGGTGGGCACGCAGGCCCGGAATCTACAGGGTTGTGGTGGGCACGCAGGCCCTCACCCTACAGGGGTTGTGGTGGGCACGCAGGCCCTCACCCTACAGGGTTGTGGTGGGCACGCAGGCCCTCACCCTACAGGGTTGTGGTGGGCACGCAGGCCCTCACCCTACAGGGTTGTGGTGGGTACGCAGGCCCGGACCCAACAGGGTTGTGGTGGGCACGCAGGCCCGGACCCTACAGGGTTGTGGTGGGCACGCAGGCCCTCACCCTACAGGGTTGTGGTGGGCACGCAGGCCCGGACCCAACAGGGTTGTGGTAGGCACGCAGGCCCTGACCCTACAGGGTTGTGGTGGGCACGCAGGACCTCACCCTACAGGGTTGTGGTGGGCACGCAGGCCCTCACCCTACAGGGGTTGTGGTGGGCACGCAGGCCCGGACCCTACAGGGTTGTGGTGGGCACGCAGGCCCGGACCCTACAGGGTTGTGGTGGGCACGCAGGCCCTCACCCTACAGGGTTGTGGTGGGCAAACAGGCCCTCACCCTACAGGGGTTGTGGTGGGCACGCAGGCCCTCACCCTACAGGGTTGTGGTGGGAACGCAGGCCCTCACCCTACAGGGTTGTGGTGGGCACGCAGGCCCTCACCCTACAGGGGTTGTGGTGGGCACGTAGACCCTCACCCTACAGGGGTTGTGGTGGACATGCAGGCCCTCACCCTACAGGGGTTGTGGTGGGCACGCAGGCCCTCACCCTACAGGGTTGTGGTGGGCACGCAGGCCCTCACCCTACAGGGTTGTGGTGGGCACACAGGCTCTCACCCTACAGGGGTTGTGGTGGGCACGCAGGCCCTCACCCTACAGGGTTGTTGTGGGCACGCAGGCCCTGACCCTACAGGGTTGTAGTGGGCACGCAGGCCCTCACCCTACAGGGGTTGTGGTGGGCACGCAGACCCTCACCCTACAGGGGTTGTGGTGGGCATGCAGGCCCTCACCCTACATTGGTTGTGGTGGGCACGCAGGCCCTCACCCTACAGGGTTGTGGTGGGCACGCAGGCTATCACCCTACAGGGTTGTGGTGGGCATGCAGGCCCTCACCCTACAGGGGTTGTGGTGGGCACGCAGGCCCTCACCCTACAGAGTTGTGGTGGGCACGCAGGCCCTCACCCTACAGGGGTTGTGGTGGGCACGCAGGCCCGGACCCTACAGGGTTGTGGTGGGCACGCAGGCCCTCACCCTACAGGGTTGTGGTGGGTACGCAGGCCCGGACCCTACAGGGTTGTGGTGGGCACGCAGGCCCGGACCCTACAGGGTTGTGATGGCCACGCAGGCCCTCACCCTACAGGGTTGTGGTGGGCACGCAGGCCCGGACCCTACAGGGTTGTGGTGGGCACGCATGCCCTCACCCTACAGGGTTGTGGTGGGCACACAGGCCCTCACCCTACAGGGGTTGTGGTGGGCATGCAGGCCCTCACCCTACAGGGTTGTAGTGGGCATGCAGGCCCTCACCCTACAGGGTTGTGGTGGGCACGCAGGCCCTCACCCTGCAAGGGTTGTGGTGGGCACGCAGACCCTCACCCTACAGGGTTGTGGTGGGCACGCAGGCCCTCACCCTACAGGGTTGTGGTGGGCACACAGGCCCTCATCCTACAGGGGTTGTGGTGGGCACGCAGGCCCTCACCCTACAGGGTTGTGGTTGGCACGCAGGCCCTCACCCTACAGGGTTGTGGTGGGCACGCAGGCCCTCACCCTACAGGGGTTGTGGTGGGCACGCAGACCCTCACCCTACAGGGGTTGTGGTGGGCATGCAGGCCCTCACCCTACAGGGGTTGTGGTGGGCACGCAGGCCCTCACCCTACAGGGTTGTGGTGGGCACGCAGGCCCTCACCCTACAGGGTTGTGGTGGGCATGCAGGCCCTCACAATACAGGGGTTGTGGTGGGCACGCAGGCCCTCACCCTACAGAGTTGTGGTGGGCACGCAGGCCCTCACCCTACAGGGGTTGTGGTGGGCATGCAGGCCCGGACCCTACAGGGTTGTGGTGGGCACGCAGGCCCTCACCCTACAGGGTTGTGGTGGGCACGCAGGCCCGGACCCTACAGGGTTGTGGTGGGCACGCAGGCCCGGACCCTACAGGGGTTGTGGTGGACACGCAGGCCCTCACTCTACAGGGTTGTGGTGGGCACGCAGACCCTCACCCTACAGGGTTGTTGTGGGCACGCAGGCCCTCACCCTACAGGGTTGTGGTGGGCACGCAGGCCCTCACCCTACAGGGGTTGTGGTGGGCACGCAGACCCTCACCCTACAGGGGTTGTGGTGGGCATGCAGGCCCTCACCCTACAGGGGTTGTGGTAGGCACGCAGGCCCTCACCCTAAAGGGTTGTGGTGGGCATGCAGGCCCTCACCCTACAGGGGTTGTGGTGGGCACGCAGGCCCTCACCCTACAGGGTTGTGGTGGGCACGCAGGCCCTCACCCTACAGGGTCGTGGTGGGCATGCAGGCCCTCACCCTACAGGGGTTGTGGTGGGCACGCAGGCCCTCACCCTACAGGGTTGTGGTGGGCACGCAGGCCCTCACCCTACAGGGGTTGTGGTGGGCATGCAGGCCATCACCCTACAGGGGTTGTGGTGGGCACACAGGCCCTCACCCTACAGGGTTGTGGTGGGCACGCAGGCCTCCACCCTACAGGGGTTGTGGTGGGCACGCAGACCCTCACCCTACAGGGGTTGTGGTGGGCATGCAGGGCCTCACCCTACAGGGGTTGTGGTGGGCACGCAGGCCCTCACCCTACAGGGGTTGTGGTGGGTACGCAGGCCCTTAACTCTACAAGGGTTGTGGTGGGCACGCAGGCCCTCACCCTACAGGGTTGTGGTGGGCACGCAGGCCCGGACCCTACTGGGTTGTGGTGGGCAGGCAGGCCCTCACCCTACAGGGTTGTGGTGGGCACGCAAGCCTCCACCCTAAAGGGGTTGTGGTGGGCACGCAGGCCCTCACCCTACAGGGTTGTGGTGGGCACGCAAGCCCTCACCCTACAGGGTTGTGGTGGGCATGCAAGCCCTCACCCTAAAGGGGTTGTGGTGGGCATGCAGGCCCTCACCCTAAAGGGGTTGTGGTGGGCACGCAGGCCCTCACTCTAAAGGGGTTGTGGTGGGCACGCAGGCCCTTACCCTACAGGGGTTGTGGTATGCACGCAGACCCTCACCCTACAGGGGTTGTGGTGGGCATGCAGGCCCTCACCCTACATTGGTTGTGGTGGGCACGCAGGCCCTCACCCTACAGGGTTGTGGTGGGCACGCAGGCTATCACCCTACAGGGTTGTGGTGGGCATGCAGGCCCTCACCCTACAATGGTTGTGGTGGGCACGCAGGCCCTCACCCTACAGAGTTGTGGTGGGCACGCAGGCCCTCACCCTACAGGGGTTGTGGTGGGCACGCAGACCCTCACCCTACAGGGGTTGTGGTGGGCATGCAGGCCCTCACCCTACATTGGTTGTGGTGGGCACGCAGGCCCTCACCCTACAGGGTTGTGGTGGGCACGCAGGCTATCACCCTACAGGGTTGTGGTGGGCATGCAGGCCCTCACCCTACAGGGGTTGTGGTGGGCACGCAGGCCCTCACCCTACAGAGTTGTGGTGGGCACGCAGGCCCTCACCCTACAGGGGTTGTGGTGGGCACGCAGGCCCGGACCCTACAGGGTTGTGGTGGGCACGCAGGCCCTCACCCTACAGGGTTGTGGTGGGTACGCAGGCCCGGACCCTACAGGGTTGTGGTGGGCACGCAGGCCCGGACCCTACAGGGTTGTGGTGGCCACGCAGGCCCTCACCCTACAGGGTTGTGGTGGGCACGCAGGCCCGGAACCTACAGGGTTGTGGTGGGCACGCATGCCCTCACCCTACAGGGTTGTGGTGGGCACACAGGCCCTCACCCTACAGGGGTTGTGGTGGGCACGCAGGCCCTCACCCTACAGGGTTGTGGTGGGCATGCAGGCCCTCACCCTACAGGGTTGTGGTGGGCACACAGGCCCTCACCCTACAGGGGTTGTGGTGGGCACGCAGGCCCTCACCCTACAGGGTTGTGGTGGGCATGCAGGCCCTCACCCTACAGGGTTGTGGTGGGCACGCAGGCCCTCACCCTGCAAGGGTTGTGGTGGGCACGCAGACCCTCACCCTACAGGGTTGTGGTGGGCATGCAGGCCCTCACCCTACAGGGTTGTGGTGGGCACACAGGCCCTCACCCTACAGGGGTTGTGGTGGGCACGCAGGCCCTCACCCTACAGGGTTGTGGTTGGCACGCAGGCCCTCACCTTACAGGGTTGTGGTGGGCACGCAGGCCCTCACCCTACAGGGGTTGTGGTGGGCACGCAGACCCTCACCCTACAGGGGTTGTGGTGGGCATGCAGGCCCTCACCCTACAGGGGTTCTGGTGGGCACGCAGGCCCTCACCCTACAGGGTTGTGGTGGGCACGCAGGCCCTCACCCTACAGGGTTGTGGTGGGCATGCAGGCCCTCACCCTACAGGGGTTGTGGTGGGCACGCAGGCCCTCACCCTACAGAGTTGTGGTGGGCACGCAGGCCCTCACCCTACAGGGGTTGTGGTGGGCATGCAGGCCCGGACCCTACAGGGTTGTGGTGGGCACGCAGGCCCTCACCCTACAGGGTTGTGGTGTAACAAACTAGGCTGTTGTAAGAATTATCCAGAGGGGTTTATCGACAAAAGAGAATGGGAAGCTGAGCCGCATGGTGACCTGACCCCCAGGGGAATTCGCGGTGGAAATAACCGACGCTTTGTTCATATCTGCGTATAATGAATCATCCTATAGTATTCAAGTAATTTAGAGAAAATTAGCCTTTATTCATTTTGCATTAAAATTGTATTGTATAATAGTACTGGGTACAATATCAAGAGTATTCTAATTATTGAGTTTAAGTCACCATCAGTGACGTCACGAATCAGATCTAACTTTTGAGGCGGAGTGACCGGCGGTCATAGGTCAGCAGGGTTGACAGGTCTAATATTTCTCAAAGTTTTAATAACCATTTTTGTGATCGGGAACAGCTCTGCCGTTAGATGTTTGTAATTTAATTTAGTAAAATAATTCAACCAGTCTGGATCAATTAAGTACAACAGAGGTTAATTGTTATAACTTAAACCTTGCTAGTAACTGGGTAAGCGATGCGGAAGGATACAATACTCTGTCTGGGGTAGTCCAGACAAGGAAAAAATTAGTGTGGTCACGGAAGCAGCTAGGAGAGGTCAAACATCTTACCTCTCCCCAAGAACAGGCCCAACACCTAGAACTGTGGTCGCCCAAGGTATAGTTGCTATTGTTAAGTATAGAAATAGTCTCATTTGCCACTCAGGTCAAGTAGGGAGTGTTAAATTGATAGGGAGTGAACATATTTAGATTTTGTTTTAGTTTTCGTTTAATAAATTAAATTTGTTATTAATTTGCATTTTATTGTTTCCATGTGTTTTATGTGTATACTTGTCCTGGTCACGTGGTCCACACGAGGCAGAGTTGCATTGGGCGCCGATTCTAACATCGAATCGGAATTATCATTACCGTGTAATTTATTCCACACTCAAGGTCATCGTTTATAGTGGGGATCAAGCCCCTAGGTTGATTAATTAGCGTGATCGATCCAGACCTCGATCATTGCTCTTGTATTACTGGTCTGGTGGTGGCAGCAGAGGTGACTCTAGGGTTTTGTTCAGAGCTTAGGTCACGTCATACTGGGTGTAGAATCCTAAGTCGGTCAATCGTCTTAGGACCACGTGGCGTGGAGTTGGCTTTGGTAAAAGTTTTTGGAGTCCCTTGGTTTAGAAATAAAAGTAAGAATACGGGTAGAGGGAGTAGAAAGAAGGAAGTAAAGAGAGAGGACCCAAACCCGTGTTACAGTGGTGGGCACGCAGGCCCGGACCCTACAGGGTTGTGGTGGGCACGCAGGCCCGGACCCTACAGGGGTTGTGGTGGACACGCAGGCCCTCACTCTACAGGGTTGTGGTGGGCACGCAGGCCCTCACCCTACAGGGTTGTGGTGGGCACGCAGGCCCACACCCTACAGGGTTGTGGTGGGCACGCAGGCCCTCACCCTACAGGGGTTGTGGTGGGCACGCAGACCCTCACCCTACAGGGGTTGTGGTGGGCATGCAGGCCCTCACCCTACAGGGGTTGTGGTAGGCACGCAGGCCCTCACCCTAAAGGGTTGTGGTGGGCATGCAGGCCCTCACCCTACAGGGGTTGTGGTGGGCACGCAGGCTATCACCCTACAGGGTTGTGGTGGGCACGAAGGCCCTCACCCTACAGGGTTGTGGTGGGCATGCAGGCCCTCACCCTACAGGGGTTGTGGTGGGCACGCAGGCCCTCACCCTACAGGGTTGTGGTGGGCACGCAGGCCCTCACCCTACAGGGGTTGTGGTGGGCACGCAGGCCCTCACCCTACAGGGTTGTGGTGGTCACGCAGGCCCTCACCCTACAGGGTTGTGGTGGGCATGCAGGCCATCACCCTACAGGGGTTGTGGTGGGCACACAGGCCCTCACCCTACAGGGTTGTGGTGGGCACACAGGCCCTCACCCTACAGGGTTGTGGTGAGCACGCAGGCCTCCACCCTACAGGGGTTGTGGTGGGCACGCAGACCCTCACCCTACAGGGGTTGTGGTGGGCATGCAGGCCCTCACCCTACAGGGGTTGTGGTGGGCACGCAGGCCCTCACCCTACAGGGGTTGTGGTGGGTACGCAGGCCCTTAACCCTACAAGGGTTGTGGTGGGCACGCAGGCCCTCACCCTACAGGGTTGTGGTGGGCACGCAGGCCCGGACCCTGCAGGGTTGTGGTGGGCAGGCAGGCCCTCACCCTACAGGGTTGTGGTGGGCACGCAAGCCTCCACCCTAAAGGGGTTGTGGTGGGCACGCAGGCCCTCACCCTACAGGGGTTGTGGTGGGTACGCAGGCCCTTAACCCTACAAGGGTTGTGGTGGGCACGCAGGCCCTCACCCTACAGGGTTGTGGTGGGCACGCAGGCCCGGACCCTGCAGGGTTGTGGTGGGCAGGCAGGCCCTCACCCTACAGGGTTGTGGTGGGCACGCAAGCCTCCACCCTAAAGGGGTTGTGGTGGGCACGCAGGCCCTCACCCTACAGGGTTGTGGTGGGCACGCAAGCCCTCACCCTACAGGGTTGTGGTGGGCATGCAAGCCCTCACCCTAAAGGGGTTGTGGTGGGCATGCAGGCCCTCACCCTACAGGGGTTGTGGTGGGCACGCAGGCCCTCACCCTACAGGGTTGTGGTGGGCACGCAGGCCCTCACCCTACAGGGTTGTGGTGGGCACGCAGGCCCTCACCCTACAGGGGTTGTGGTGGGCACGCAGGCCCTCACCCTACAGGGTTGTGGTGGGCACGCAAGCCCTCACCCTACAGGGTTGTGGTGGGCATGCAAGCCCTCACCCTAAAGGGGTTGTGGTGGGCATGCAGGCCCTCACCCTAAAGGGGTTGTGGTGGGCACGCAGGCCCTGACTCTAAAGGGGTTGTGGTGGGCACGCAGGCCCTCACCCTACAGGGTTGTGGTGGGCATGCAAGCCCTCACCCTAAAGGGGTTGTGGTGGGCATGCAGGCCCTCACCCTAAAGGGGTTGTGGTGGGCACGCAGGCCCTGACTCTAAAGGGGTTGTGGTGGGCACGCAGGCCCTCACCCTACAGGGTTGTGGTGGGCACGCAAGCCCTCACCCTACAGGGTTGTGGTGGCCACGCAGGCCCTCACCCTACAGAGTTGTGGTGGGCACGCAGGCCCGGACCCTACAGGGTTGTGGTGGCCACGCAGGCCCTCACCCTACAGGGTTGTGGTGGGCACGCAGGCCCGGACCCTACAGGGTTGTGGTGGGCACGCATGCCCTCACCCTACAGGGTTGTGGTGGGCACACAGGCCCTCACCCTACAGGGGTTGTGGTGGGCACGCAGGCCCTCACCCTACAGGGTTGTGGTGGGCATGCAGGCCCTCACCCTACAGGGTTGTGGTGGGCACGCAGGCCCTCACCCTGCAAGGGTTGTGGTGGGCACGCAGACCCTCACCCTACAGGGTTGTGGTGGGCACGCAGGCCCTCACCCTACAGGGTTGTGGTGGGCACACAGGCCCTCACCCTACAGGGGTTGTGGTGGGCACGCAGGCCCTCACCCTACAGGGTTGTGGTTGGCACGCAGGCCCTCACCCTACAGGGTTGTGGTGGGCACGCAGGCCCTCACCCTACAGGGGTTGTGGTGGGCACGCAGACCCTCACCCTACAGGGGTTGTGGTGGGCATGCAGGCCCTCACCCTACAGGGGTTGTGGTGGGCACGCAGGCCCTCACCCTACAGGGTTGTGGTGGGCACGCAGGCCCTCACCCTACAGGGTTGTGGTGGGCATGCAGGCCCTCACCCTACAGGGGTTGTGGTGGGCACGCAGGCCCTCGCCCTACAGAGTTGTGGTGGGCACGCAGGCCCTCACCCTACAGGGGTTGTGGTGGGCATGCAGGCCCGGACCCTACAGGGTTGTGGTGGGCACGCAGGCCCTCACCCTACAGGGTTGTGGTGGGCATGCAGGCCCGGACCCTACAGGGTTGTGGTGGGCACGCAGGCCCGGACCCTACAGGGGTTGTGGTGGGCACGCAGGCCCTCACTCTACAGGGTTGTGGTGGGCACGCAGGCCCTCACCCTACAGGGTTGTGGTGGGCACGCAGGCCCTCACCCTACAGGGTTGTGGTGGGCACGCAGGCCCTCACCCTACAGGGGTTGTGGTGGGCACGCAGACCCTCACCCTACAGGGGTTGTGGTGGGCATGCAGGCCCTCACCCTACAGGGGTTCTGGTGGGCACGCAGGCCCTCACCCTACAGGGGTTGTGGTGGGTACGCAGGCCCTTAACCCTACAAGGGTTGTGGTGGGCACGCAGGCCCTCACCCTACAGGGTTGTGGTGGGCACGCAGGCCCGGACCCTACAGGGTTGTGGTGGGCAGGCAGGCCCTCACCCTACAGGGTTGTGGTGGGCACGCAAGCCTTCACCCTAAAGGGGTTGTGGTGGGCACGCAGGCCCTCACCCTACAGGGGTTGTGGTGGGCACGCAAGCCCTCACCCTACAGGGTTGTGGTGGGCACGCAGGCCCTCACCCTACTGGGTTGTGGTGGGCATGCAGGCCATCACCCTACAGGGGTTGTGGTTGGCACACAGGCCCTCACCCTACAGGGTTGTGGTGGGCACGCAGGCCTCTACCCTACAGGGGTTGTGGTGGGCACGCAGACCCTCACCCTACAGGGGTTGTGGTGGGCATGCAGGCCCTCACCCTACAGGGGTTCTGGTGGGCACGCAGGCCCTCACCCTACAGGGGTTGTGGTGGGTACGCAGGCCCTTAACCCTACAAGGGTTGTGGTGGGCACGCAGGCCCTCACCCTACAGGGTTGTGGTGGGCACGCAGGCCCGGACCCTACAGGGTTGTGGTGGGCAGGCAGGCCCTCACCCTACAGGGTTGTGGTGGGCACGCAAGCCTTCACCCTAAAGGGGTTGTGGTGGGCACGCAGGCCCTCACCCTACAGGGTTGTGGTGGGCACGCAAGCCCTCACCCTACAGGGTTGTGGTGGGCATGCAAGCCCTCACCCTAAAGGGGTTGTGGTGGGCATGCAGGCCCTCACCCTAAAGGTGTTGTGGTGGGCACGCAGGCCCTCACTCTAAAGGGGTTGTGGTGGGCACGCAGGCCCTCACCCTACAGGGTTGTGGTGGGCACGCAAGCCCTCACCCTAAAGGGGTTGTGGTTGGCACGCAAGCCCTCACCCTAAAGGGGTTGTGGTGGGCACGCAAGCCCTCACCCTAAAGGGGTTGTGGTGGGCACGCATGCCCTCACCCTAAAGGGGTTGTGGTGTGCACGCAAGCCCTCACCCTACAGGGTTGTGGTGGGCACGCATGCCCTCACCCTAAAGGGGTTGTGGTGGGCACGCAGGCCCTCACCCTACAGAGTTGTGGTGGGCATGCAGGCCATCACCCTACAGGGGTTGTGGTGGGCACACAGGCCCTCACCCTACAGGGTTGTGGTGGGCACGCAGGCCTCTACCCTACAGGGGTTGTGATGGGCACGCAGACCCTCACCCTACAGGGGTTGTGGTGGGCATGCAGGCCCTCACCCTACAGGGGTTGTGGTGGGCACGCAGGCCCTCACCCTACAGGGGTTGTGGTGGGCATGCAGGCCCGGACCCTACAGGGTTGTGGTGGGCACGCAGGACCTCACCCTACAGGGTTGTGGTGGGCACGCAGGCCCGGACCCTACAGGGTTGTGGTGGGCACGCAGGCCCGGACCCTACAGGGGTTGTGGTGGACACGCAGGCCCTCACTCTACAGGGTTGTGGTGGGCACGCAGGCCCTCACCCTACAGGGTTGTGGTGGGCACGCAGGCCCACACCCTACAGGGTTGTGGTGGGCACGCAGGCCCTCACCCTACAGGGGTTGTGGTGGGCACGCAGACCCTCACCCTACAGGGGTTGTGGTGGGCATGCAGGCCCTCACCCTACAGGGGTTGTGGTGGGCACGCAGGCTATCACCCTACAGGGTTGTGGTGGGCACGAAGGCCCTCACCCTACAGGGTTGTGGTGGGCATGCAGGCCCTCACCCTACAGGGGTTGTGGTGGGCACGCAGGCCCTCACCCTACAGGGTTGTGGTGGGCACGCAGGCCCTCACCCTACAGGGGTTGTGGTGGGCACGCAGGCCCTCACCCTACAGGGTTGTGGTGGGCACGCAGGCCCTCACCCTACAGGGTTGTGGTGGGCATGCAGGCCATCACCCTACAGGGGTTGTGGTGGGCACACAGGCCCTCACCCTACAGGGTTGTGGTGGGCACACAGGCCCTCACCCTACAGGGTTGTGGTGGGCACGCAGGCCTCCACCCTACAGGGGTTGTGGTGGGCACGCAGACCCTCACCCTACAGGGGTTGTGGTGGGCATGCAGGCCCTCACCCTACAGGGGTTGTGGTGGGCACGCAGGCCCTCACCCTACAGGGGTTGTGGTGGGTACGCAGGCCCTTAACCCTACAAGGGTTGTGGTGGGCACGCAGGCCCTCACCCTACAGGGTTGTGGTGGGCACGCAGGCCCGGACCCTGCAAGGTTGTGGTGGGCAGGCAGGCCCTCACCCTACAGGGTTGTGGTGGGCACGCAAGCCTCCACCCTAAAGGGGTTGTGGTGGGCACGCAGGCCCTCACCCTACAGGGGTTGTGGTGGGTACGCAGGCCCTTAACCCTACAAGGGTTGTGGTGGGCACGCAGGCCCTCACCCTTCAGGGTTGTGGTGGGCACGCAGGCCCGGACCCTGCAGGGTTGTGGTGGGCAGGCAGGCCCTCACCCTACAGGGTTGTGGTGGGCACGCAAGCCTCCACCCTAAAGGGGTTGTGGTGGGCACGCAGGCCCTCACCCTACAGGGTTGTGGTGGGCACGCAAGCCCTCACCCTACAGGGTTGTGGTGGGCATGCAAGCCCTCACCCTAAAGGGGTTGTGGTGGGCATGCAGGCCCTCACCCTACAGGGGTTGTGGTGGGCACGCAGGCCCTCACCCTACAGGGTTGTGGTGGGCACGCAGGCCCTCACCCTACAGGGTTGTGGTGGGCACGCAGGCCCTCACCCTACAGGGGTTGTGGTGGGCACGCAGGCCCTCACCCTACAGGGTTGTGGTGGGCACGCAAGCCCTCACCCTACAGGGTTGTGGTGGGCATGCAAGCCCTCACCCTAAAGGGGTTGTGGTGGGCATGCAGGCCCTCACCCTAAAGGGGTTGTGGTGGGCACGCAGGCCCTGACTCTAAAGGGGTTGTGGTGGGCACGCAGGCCCTCACCCTACAGGGTTGTGGTGGGCACGCAAGCCCTCACCCTACAGGGTTGTGGTGGCCACGCAGGCCCTCACCCTACAGAGTTGTGGTGGGCACGCAGGCCCGGACCCTACAGGGTTGTGGTGGGCACGCAGGCCCGGACCCTACAGGGTTGTGGTGGGCAGGCAGGCCCTCACCCTACAGGGTTGTGGTGGGCACGCAGGCCCGGACCCTACAGGGTTGTGGTGGGCACGCATGCCCTCACCCTACAGGGTTGTGGTGGGCACACAGGCCCTCACCCTACAGGGGTTGTGGTGGGCACGCAGGCCCTCACCCTACAGGGTTGTGGTGGGCATGCAGGCCCTCACCCTACAGGGTTGTGGTGGGCACGCAGGCCCTCACCCTGCAAGGGTTGTGGTGGGCACGCAGACCCTCACCCTACAGGGTTGTGGTGGGCACGCAGGCCCTCACCCTACAGGGTTGTGGTGGGCACACAGGCCCTCACCCTACAGGGGTTGTGGTGGGCACGCAGGCCCTCACCCTACAGGGTTGTGGTTGGCACGCAGGCCCTCACCCTACAGGGTTGTGGTGGGCACGCAGGCCCTCACCCTACAGGGGTTGTGGTGGGCACGCAGACCCTCACCCTACAGGGGTTGTGGTGGGCATGCAGGCCCTCACCCTACAGGGGTTGTGGTGGGCACGCAGGCCCTCACCCTACAGGGTTGTGGTGGGCACGCAGGCCCTCACCCTACAGGGTTGTGGTGGGCATGCAGGCCCTCACCCTACAGGGGTTGTGGTGGGCACGCAGGCCCTCACCCTACAGAGTTGTGGTGGGCACGCAGGCCCTCACCCTACAGGGGTTGTGGTGGGCATGCAGGCCCGGACCCTACAGGGTTGTGGTGGGCACGCAGGCCCTCACCCTACAGGGTTGTGGTGGGCATGCAGGCCCGGACCCTACAGGGTTGTGGTGGGCACGCAGGCCCGGACCCTACAGGGGTTGTGGTGGGCACGCAGGCCCTCACTCTACAGGGTTGTGGTGGGCACGCAGGCCCTCACCCTACAGGGTTGTGGTGGGCACGCAGGCCCTCACCCTACAGGGTTGTGGTGGGCACGCAGGCCCTCACCCTACAGGGGTTGTGGTGGGCACGCAGACCCTCACCCTACAGGGGTTGTGGTGGGCATGCAGGCCCTCACCCTACAGGGGTTGTGGTAGGCACGCAGGCCCTCACCCTAAAGGGTTGTGGTGGGCATGCAGGCCCTCACCCTACAGGGGTTGTGGTGGGCACGCAGGCCCTCACCCTACAGGGTTGTGGTGGGCACGCAGGCCCTCACCCTACAGGGTTGTGGTGGGCATGCAGGCCATCAACCTACAGGGGTTGTGGTTGGCACACAGGCCCTCACCCTACAGGGTTGTGGTGGGCACGCAGGCCTCTACCCTACAGGGGTTGTGGTGGGCACGCAGACCCTCACCCTACAGGGGTTGTGGTGGGCATGCAGGCCCTCACCCTACAGGGGTTCTGGTGGGCACGCAGGCCCTCACCCTACAGGGGTTGTGGTGGGTACGCAGGCCCTTAACCCTACAAGGGTTGTGGTGGGCACGCAGGCCCTCACCCTACAGGGTTGTGGTGGGCACGCAGGCCCGGACCCTACAGGTTTGTGGTGGGCAGGCAGGCCCTCACCCTACAGGGTTGTGGTGGGCACGCAAGCCTTCACCCTAAAGGGGTTGTGGTGGGCACGCAGGCCCTCACCCTACAGGGTTGTGGTGGGCACGCAAGCCCTCACCCTACAGGGTTGTGGTGGGCATGCAAGCCCTCACCCTAAAGGGGTTGTGGTGGGCATGCAGGCCCTCACCCTAAAGGTGTTGTGGTGGGCACGCAGGCCCTCACTCTAAAGGGGTTGTGGTGGGCACGCAGGCCCTCACCCTACAGGGTTGTGGTGGGCACGCAAGCCCTCACCCTAAAGGGGTTGTGGTTGGCACGCAAGCCCTCACCCTAAAGGGGTTGTGGTGGGCACGCAAGCCCTCACCCTAAAGGGGTTGTGGTGTGCACGCAAGCCCTCACCCTACAGGGTTGTGGTGGGCACGCATGCCCTCACCCTAAAGGGGTTGTGGTGGGCACGCAGGCCCTCACCCTACAGAGTTGTGGTGGGCATGCAGGCCATCACCCTACAGGGGTTGTGGTGGGCACACAGGCCCTCACCCTACAGGGTTGTGGTGGGCACGCAGGCCTCTACCCTACAGGGGTTGTGGTGGGCACGCAGACCCTCACCCTACAGGGGTTGTGGTGGGCATGCAGGCCCTCACCCTACAGGGGTTGTGGTGGGCACGCAGGCCCTCACCCTACAGGGGTTGTGGTGGGTACGCAGGCCCTTAACCCTACAAGGGTTGTGGTGGGCACGCAGGCCCTCACCCTACAGGGTTGTGGTGGGCACGCAGGCCCGGACCCTACAGGGTTGTGGTGGGCAGGCAGGCCCTCACCCTACAGGGTTGTGGTGGGCACGCAAGCCTCCACCCTAAAGGGGTTGTGGTGGGCACGCAGGCCCTCACCCTACAGGGTTGTGGTGGGCACGCCAGCCCTCACCCTACAGGGTTGTGGTGGGCATGCAAGCCCTCACCCTAAAGGGGTTGTGGTGGGCATGCAGGCCCTCACCCTAAAGGGGTTGTGGTGGGCACGCAGGCCCTCACTCTAAAGGGGTTGTGGTGGGCACGCAGGCCCTCACCCTACAGGGTTGTGGTGGGCACGCAAGCCCTCACCCTAAAGGGGTTGTGGTTGGCACGCAAGCCCTCATCCTAAAGGGGTTGTGGTGGGCACGCAAGCCCTCACCCTAAAGGGGTTGTGGTGGGCACGCATGCTCTCACCCTAAAGGGGTTGTGGTGGGCACGCAAGCCCTCACCCTAAAAGGGTTGTGGTGGGCACGCAAGCCCTCAACCCTAAAGGGGTTGTGGTGGGAACGCAATCCCTCACCCTAAAGGGGTTGTGGTGGGCACGCAAGCCCTCACCCTAAAGGGGTTGTGGTGGGAACGCAAGCCCTCACCCTAAAGTGGTTGTGGTGGGCACGCAAGCTCTCACCCTAAAGGGGTTGTGGTGGGAACGCAAGCCCTCACCCTAAAGGGGTTGCGGTGGGCACGCAAGCCCTCACCCTAATGGGGTTGTGGTGGGCACGCAAGCCCTCACCCTAAAGGGGTTGTGGTGGGAACGCAAGCCCTCACCCTAAAGGGGTTGTGGTGGGCACGCAAGCCCTCACCCTAAAGGGGTTGTCGTGGGCACGCAAGCCCTCACCCTACAGGTTGGGAGATAAGAAGAAGTACATGTACTTACCTAGTTACACTCACCTAGTTGTCCTCACCGAGGGTTGAGCTTCAGCTACTTGGTCGCGCCTCCCACCCGTCAATGTCCTGGTATAGAGACACCGTGAGTGTGGAGCATCACTGAAGACCCATAACACCGCGCCTCTCTCGGCGCTGAACTGTCTTCAACAAGTCCTCCCTTGCTAATGTTTGCTGCCGTGGCTCACCACAGTTTGTGGTTGTCTTGTGGGGCCAGGGGCATGTGGTGGACACGGGTACCGGCCAGGTCATGCCCGCTGCCCATGGTCAGGCCGCTCACCACCACACTCCACCAACACTATTCTTAAACCTTTCAGCGCTTCGGTAAATTTGATCTACAAAGAAAAGCTCAAAAAATACAAGATGAAGCCTGTGAACATCGGTCTAATATCTTAGATACAATTTAATTAGTCAGGCAGAAATAATTATATTAGCCCAACGACTAGGACTGGACAGTAGCGATGGTCTCGCTTCGTGGAGGTCAGAGTTCAATCCCCGACCGTCCAAGTGGTTGGGCACCATTCCTTCCCCTCCCCTCTCCCATCCTTAACCCTTATCCTGACCCCTTCCACTTGTCATACAGTAGAAATAGCTTGGTGCTGTCACTATTGTCTAGTGTATAGTGTATAGTGGTCATTGTCTAGTGTATAGTGGTCATTGTCTAGTGAATAGTGGTCATTGTCTTGTGACTAGTGTATAGTGGTCATTGTCTTGTGACTAGTGTATAGTGGTCATTGTCTTGTGACTAGTGTATAGTGGTCATTGTCTTGTGTATAGTGTATAGTGGTCATTGTCTTGTGACTAGTGTATAGTGGACATTGTCTTGTGGCTAGTGTATAGTGGTCATTGTCTTGTGTTTAGTGTATAGTGGACATTGTCTTGTGACTAGTGTATAGTGGTCATTGTCTTGTGTTTAGTGTATAGTGGACATTGTCTTGTGACTAGTATATAGTGGACATTGTCTTGTGACTAGTGTATAGTGGTCATTGTCTTGTGTTTAGTGTATAGTGGACATTGTCTTATGACTAGTGTGTAGTGGTCATTGTCTTGTGTCTAGTGTATAGTGGACATTGTCTTGTGTCCAGTGAATAGTGGATATTGTCTTGTGACTTGTGTATAGTGGTCATTGTCTTGTGACTAGAGTATAGTGGTCATTGTCTTGTGTATAGTGTATAGTGGTCATTGTCTTGTGACTAGTGTATAGTGGACATTGTCTTGTGGCTAGTGTATAGTGATCATTGTCTTGTGTTTAGTGTATAGTGGACATTGTCTTGTGACTAGTGTATAGTGGACATTGTCTTGTGGATAGTGTATAGTGGTCTTTGTCTTGTGTTTAGTGTATAGTGGACATTGTCTTATGACTAGTGTGTAGTGGTCATTGTCTTGTGTCTAGTGTATAGTGGACATTGTCTTGTGTCCAGTGTATAGTGGATATTGTCTTGTGACTAGTGTATAGTGGTCATTGTCTTGTGACTATTGTATAGTGGTCATTGTCTTGTGACTAGTATATAGTGGACATTAGTAGTGTGGATGACACGCCACAGAGGAATTTTTTTTTGGGGGGGGGAAATTCCTCTGTGGCGTGTCAGGGTTTTCAGGTGAATTTAGAAATTCCCCTGTAGTGTGTCGGGGTTTTCAGGTTCCAATATCCCCTGTAGCGTGTCGGGGTTTTCAGGGAAATTTGGGGAGTCACAGATGTGGAATTATGGAATTCTTATGAGGAAAATGATTTCTGAGATTTTAGAAGTTTGTTAAAGTTCTTATGATGAAAAATAATTTCCAAGACTTTAGAAGTTTGTTAAAGTTCTTATCAAGAAATAATGTCATACGAGTTTGTTAAAAGTTCTTATTTGTTTCTTACTTAGAAACTTGTATATTACTATATATCTGAATCATTTCACTGCCTCTCCCGCTCGTACCTCACACCCCCTCCCTCCCCCCCTTACCCCACAATCTCTCGCGTCGCCTTTATTTACCTTATGCCAGCCAGCCAGACGCTGCATGCAGGTCACCTCTTATCTTATCTTATCTTCTCCATAATATCTGGACCGTCCCTCTCTCTCTCTCTCTCTCCTTCATATTGTTCATTCATAGTTCCTTTTCATTAAACTATTCAGTTTTACATATATAAAACAAAGTCAGGGACTAGCTCACGTTCCCACCTTAGTTTTATTAATACATCTTCTTTAGTATCCAATCATTTTCTTCGAGATTTAAAACACAGCTATTTCAAACGTATTAAAATACAATAATTTGGTATCGAGCTCCAGCTCCTATCCCCGCCTTAGTCCCCTGTCGTATAATGAATACTATCAGTCCAATCCCTCTAAAATTTAAAAATAATCATATTTCAAACGTAGTTCAATACAGTAATTTAGTTACCGAGCTCCAGCTCTTGTCCTCCACCTTAGTTCCCTCGCACATCTTCGTTAATACCTATTCAAATTCCCCGAAATTTCTACCCTCTGTATTTCAGACATAGTTTAGTAAATGCAAACAGTTACCGAACTCTAGCTCTTATCCTCCGCCTTAGCTCTCTCTCGTATCTTCGTTAATATCTAATCAAATTCCCTGAAATTTCTACCCTCTGTATTTCAGACGTAGATTAGTAAATCCAAACAATTATCAAACTCTAGCTCTTATCCTCCGCCTTAGCTCTCTCTCGTATCTTCGTTAATATCTAATCAAATTCGCTGAAATTCCTACCCTCTGTATTTCAGACGTAGTTTAGTAAATACAAACAATTATCAAACTCTAGCTCTTGTCCCCCAGCTTAGTTCATTTGTACAAGATCGTTAGTAACAGACCAATTTTATCCTGAAATTTAAAAGCAGACATACTTCAAAGTTAGTAAATAAGATCAAGTCAGTTACTGAGCTCCAGCTCTCGTCCCCACCTTAGTTCTCTCTCGTATATTTGTAAATAACCCATCAATTCCCCTAAAATTTTTACCCTCTGTATTTCAGACACCGTAAATAAGATCAAAGCAGTTAACGAGCTCCAGCTCTCGTCCCCACCTTAGTTCTCTCTCGTATCTTTGTAAATAACCCATCAATTTCCCTGAAAAATTTTTACCCTCTGTATTTCAGACATAGAAAATATGAAGTAAACAATTATAAAACTCTAGCTCTTGTCCTCTGTCCAAGTTCACTTTTGTAAATTCATTATTATCAGTCCAAATCCCCCTGAAATTTAAACACCCAACTACATTTTCAGACATAGTAAATAAAAACCAGTTCAGCTATCAAGTTTCAACTCTTGTCCCCCCAGCTTAGCTCATTTTGTACAAGTTCTTTATTATCCAACTAAATCACCTGAGATTTAAGATCACCTTATTTCTAACGTAGTAAAATTAATCTGGACATTAGCCAAGCTCCATTTCCTCAGTCTTAGATCATCGAACATAATTATATCCGATCAAGTCCCTCTCCAGCCTATCTGTTTATCAGAGTAATTACCTTACCCTTCTCATCCCCAACGTATCCAAACCTTCAATAATCATACTGTATTTGCATATTTTCTCTATATTCAGCTATGTTCTTCACATTTTTTTACATGTTTTCTGTGTTCATTCCATGTTCTACAAATGTTCACAGCATGCTCAGTTCAATTCTTTTCACCTGTTTTTCTCATTTTTTCTGTTTTCTACCATATTCCCCGTATGTTCACTATGTTCTTTGCCATGTTTTCATGTACATCATATGTTCTCTGTATAACTTTTATACTCAATATTCATGTTCTCAATGTTCTTAGCTTCTTCTTCACATGTTCAGTGTTCATTCTTTGTATTCCCTATGTTCCTTATAATGTCTTCATATTCTCTATAAGTTCATATTCCCTGCATGTTCACTCCATTCATCAACTTTTTCTTACATGTTTTCTGTGTTCACCGTGTGTTCACTGTGTTCATTCCCCTACTTAACCTCAATTTTTTTATGTTCTTTGTTTCTTTAAACCAATTTGTTTCTTCCATTCACTAGCTAGTTCTTTGTCAAATAATATTATACTGCAATACAGTTCCCTCAACAATTTTAGTCACCCAGTTTTTATTTGCAAACTATGTCAAAGTAATTCTCGTAGTCAACTTAATAGTTCCTCCAACCCCGTTCTTAAACAAATCTACACTTTATTCAGTTCCAAATTTACAAAGACAAACCTTTCTTGTAACTTCTTAACTAAAAATCTTTCGCCAATCAACTAAAACATAGTCACTTTCCTCATTTCTCAACTAAACATATTAACCAATCAACCAAAAAATAGTCAAAGGAATCTTTCCAACACTGTTCATAACTAAACTTATTCCCTAGTCATCAGAAAATAACCGTGTTCATCATGTTTCATTGTCATTTCATAACTAAAATTATCCACCAATCAACAGAAAAAGTCATATTCATCATCATTGTTCCTAACTAAAATTATGTTTTGTCAAGTAAGAAAAAATAACCAAAGATATCTTTCATCGCTGTTCTTAACTGACATTATACTTTGGGGAGCACAAAAATAGTCTCCCTCGTCATGTTTTGTCTTTTTCCTTAAAACTAAAGTATTCATCAGTCAACTAAAAAATAGTTACTTCATCATGTTTCCTTGTCATTTCTTAACTGAAATATCACTTCTCTCATCTGAAAATAGTCATGTGTAGCCTCTTTCCAACACTGTTCTTTACTAAAATAACCTTTCACTTCGCTAAAATAGTCATATTCATCATTGTTCCTAACTAAAATTATATGTCGTTAAGTAAGAAATAAAGTCAAAGACACTCTTCGAGACATCAAGGACTTACTCAAAGACATCAAAGTTGCACTCAAAGACTTCCTTTTGAGACATCAAAGACATCCTTTAAGACTTCAAGGGGAACTCTTCGAGATATCAAAAAGACACTCTCAAACACTCAAAAATTTACTCGCATCCTCAAAGTTATTCTCAGAGTCATCAAAAGTTAATCTCAGTCTCAAAATGTTATTCTCTAAGTAACCTTTCGTTCATCAGAGAAACTTTCTAAGACATCTTCGTTCATTAAAGTTAATCTCAGAGGCATAAAAGTTATTCTCAGAGCTATCAAAATTATTCTCGATGTCATCAAAAAGTATTTTCTCGTTCATCAAAGTTAATCTCAGAGTTAACAAAGGTAATCTCTAACTCATTCTCGTTCATCAAAGTTGCACTCAAAGACATCCTTTGAGACATCAAAGACATCCTTTAAGACATCAAAGTTATTCTCAGAGGCGTAAAAGCTATTCTCAGAGTCATAAAAGTTATTCTCAGAGACATGAAAGTTATTCTCAGAGACATAAAAGTTATTCTCTAAGTAACCTTTCGTTCGTCAGAGAAACTTTCTAAGACATCTTCGTTCATTAAAGTTAATCTCAGAGGCATAAAAGTTATTCTCAGAGCTATCAAACTTGTTCTCAAAGTCATCAAAGTTATTCCAAGAACCGTCAAAGTTAATCTAAGGCATCATCTTTCATCAAAGATATTCTCTCTAAGCCATCAATGTTCTTCTCTAACTCACTTTTGTTCATCAAAGTTGATCTCAGAGTTAACAAAGGTAATCTCTAAATCCCTCTCGTACGTCAAAGTTGTTTCAAAGACATCAAAGTTATTCTCAGAGTTATCCAAAGATATTCTCATGTCCACAAAAGTTATTCTGAGCTATCAAATTTAATCTCAGACATCTCCGTTCATGAAAGTTATTCTCTAAGAGCTATCAAAAAGTTATTCTCAGTCATGAAATGTTATTCTCTAAGTAACTTTCCGTTCATCAAAGTTATTCTCTCTAAGCCATCAATGTTCTTCTCTAAGACATAAAAAGTTATTCTCTGTCATCAAAAAGTTATTCTCTGAGCTAACAAAATACTACTCATGTTCTCAAAGACATTCTCAAAGTCATCAAAGTTATTCTAAGAGCTAACAAAAGTTATTCTCAGAGTCACCTTCGTTCTTCAGAGAAACTTTCCAAAACATCTTTGTTCATCAAAGTTATTCTCGGAGTCATCAAAAGGTATTCTCTAACTCACTTTTGTTCATTAAAGTTAATTTCTATGTTATAAAAGTTATTCTCAGAGACCTCTACAGTTATTATGTACGACATAAAAGTTATTCTCAGAGTCATCAAAGTTGTTCTCTAAGACATCAAAGTTGTTCTCTAAGACATCAATGTTGTTCTCTAAATCATAAAAGTTAATCTCTAAGTCACCTTCGTTTATTAGAGAAACTTTCCACTCCATCTTCGTTGATCAAAGTTATTCACAGAATCATCAAAGAGATCTCTAATTCACCTTCGTTCACCAAAAAGTTGTTCTCTAAGACACCTTCGTTCATCAAAGAAACTCTCCTTCGATCATGTTATTCTTTAAGACACCTTCAGTCATAAAATTTCTCTCCAAAATGTAACTAGTTCTGCTTTTCGTACCAAACCTGCACTTCTGTTAAAATATATTTTCTTAGTCGCTTTACCCTAAAACTCTGAACTACACTGTTCAAACCTACGTAACCTATCCTCTCCACCCAATGTTACTTAGTTAACGTAACGTTCCTAAACCTAACTTTACCTATCCTAACTTAACTTACCTTACCTTTACCTATCTTACCTAACTTAACCTGCATAACCTAACTTTACCTATCCTAACATAACTTACCTTACCTTACCAATCTTACCTAACTTTACCTATCCTAACATAACTTACCTTACCTATCTTACCTAACTTTACCTATCCTAACATAACTTACCTTACCTTACCTATCATACCTATTTTACCTAACCTAACTTACCTACATTTACCTAACTTAACCTGCTTATCCTAACTTTACCTATCCTAACTTAACTTACCTAACTTATCCTGCTTAACCTAACTTACCTACATTACCTAACTTAACCTGCTTAACCTAACTTACATAACTTAACCTAACTTATCCTGCTTAACCTAACTTACCTTACCTTACCTAACTTAACCTGCTTAACCTAACTTACCTACATTACCTAACTTAACCTGCTTAACCTAACTTAACCTGCTTAACCTAACTTACATAATTTAACCTAACTTACCTTACCTTACCTAACTTAACCTAACTTACATAACTTAACCTGCTTAACCTAACTTATATAACTTATCTTACCTATCCTAACGTAACCTAACTTGCTTTATCTAACTTAATCTTACATTCCCAAACTGATGTATCCTAACTTATCTAGTCCAACCAGACATGGTCTAACTTACATAATTATTCCTGCTTATCTTTGTGTTTCGTCAATCATTGTCTCATATTCATTTACTCATTTCAAAGGTTAATTTCTCAAATGGACATTTTTGCATTTTAAGTGTTATTTGTTTAAGATTGGGTGTTTAACCATTTCAAAGGATTTTTGTTATATATGGGAATTTACTTGTTTCAAGGGCAAATTTCTCAAATGGTCAGTTTTGCAGATCAAGGGTTATTTGTTAAAGTTCATCAAGTTGCTCATAAGTTGTATTTATTATGTTTGTTATCATATGTTCTTATTCCCCAATCCCTTAACCTAACCTCTTGTAATCTTAGTGTATTTAGTAGGTTCTATCATATGTTCTTATTCCCCAACCCTTTAACCTAACCTTTAAGATGTAGTTTATTGTGTTTTGACGTATTTGTTGAATATATTATCCTTTTCCTAACCTTTCAGATGTAGTTTTGTTTCTCCTTTTTGTATATTTTTACCCAAACCCACCATCCCACTTAACCTTCTTTCCTTCTTTTACTTTGTTTTCACATATAAGTTCATTCTTTATCTTAGTAATAATAAAATTACAATAGTAAAGAATCAGATCTACTAAGACTTGAAATTGAGAAAAACAAGAGAGCAAGTGAGTGAGAGCATGAAAAGAGGAGAAAAGAGTAAGAGAGAAGGGGGAGGAAGAGCATGGGAGCACGAGACTTGAATTTGAGAAAAAAAAAACTAAGTGAATGAGAGTGAGGGTGAGAGAATGGGAGCATTAAGACTTGAATCTGAGAAAGAAGAGAGCATTTGAGCAAATGAGTGAGAGAGAGGGGGAGGAAGAGAGAGAATAAAGGAGAGAGATAGAAAAAGGAGGGTTAGAAGGTGTAGGAGAAACAAAGTAAAAGAAGGAAAGAAGGTTAAGTGGGATGGTGGGTTTGGGTAAAAATATACAAAAAGGAGAAACAAAACTACATCTGAAAGGTTAGAAAAAGGATAATATATTCAACAAATACGTCAAAACACAATAAACTACATCTTAAAGGTTAGGTTAAAGGGTTGGGGAATAAGAACATATGATAGAACCTACTAAATACACTAAGATTACAAGAGGTTAGGTTAAGGGATTGGGGAATAAGAACATATGATAACAAACATAATAAATACAACTTATGAGCAACTTGATGAACTTTAACAAATAACCCTTGATCTGCAAAACTGACCATTTGAGAAATTTGCCCTTGAAACAAGTAAATTTCCATATATAACAAAAATCCTTTGAAATGGTTAAACACCCAATCTTAAACAAATAACACTTGAAATGCAAAAATGTCCATTTGAGAAATTAACCTTTGAAATGAGTAAATGAATATGATACAATGATTGACGAAACACAAAGATAAGCAGGAATAATTATGTAAGTTAGACCATGTATGGTTGGACTAGATAAGTTAGGATACATCAGTTTGGGAATGTAAGATTAAGTTAGATAAAGCAAGTTAGGTTATGTTAGGATAGGTAAGAAAAGTTATATAAGTTAGGTTAAGCAGGTTAAGTTATGTAAGTTAGGTTAAGCAGGTTAAGTTAGGTAAGGTAAGGTAAGTTAGGTTAAATTATGTAAGTTAGGTTAAGCAGGTTAAGTTAGGTTAAGCAGGTTAAGTTAGGTAATGTAGGTAGGTTAGGTAAGTTAGGTTAAGCAGGTTAAGTTAGGTAAGGTAAGGTAAGTTAGGTTAAGCAGGATAAGTTAGGTTAAATTATGTAAGTTAGGTTAAGCAGGTTAAGTTAGGTAATGTAGGTAAGTTAGGTTAAGCAGGATAAGTTAGGTAAGTTAAGTTAGGATAGGTAAAGTTAGGTTAAGCAGGTTAAGTTAGGTAAATGTAGGTAAGTTAGGTTAGGTAAGTTAGGTATCATAGGTATGGTAAGGTAAGTTATGTTAGGATAGGTAAAGTTAGGTAAGATAGGTAAGGTAAGGTAAGTTATGTTAGGATAGGTAAAGTTAGGTTATGAAGGTTAAGTTAGGTAAGATAGGTAAAGTTAGGTAAGATAGGTAAGGTAAGGTAAGTTATGTTAGGATAGGTAAAGTTAGGTTATGCAGGTTAAGTTAGGTAAGATAGGTAAAGTTAGGTAAGATTGGTAAGGTAAGGTAAGTTATGTTAGGATAGGTAAAGTTAGGTTATGCAGGTTAAGTTAGGTAAGATAGGTAAAGGTAAGGTAAGTTAAGTAAGGATAGGTAAAGTTAGGTTTAGGAACGTTACGTTAACTAAGTAACATTGGGTGGAGAGGATAGGTTACGTAGGTTTGAACAGTGTAGTTCAGAGTTTTAGGGTAAAGCGACTAAGAAAATATATTTTAACAGAAGTGCAGGTTTGGTATGAAAAGCTGAACTAGTTACATTTTGGAGAGAAATTTTATGACTGAAGATGTCTTAAAGAATAACATGATGGAAGGAGAGTTTCTTTGATGAACGAAGGTGTCTTAGAGAACAACTTTTTGGTGAACGAAGGTGAATTAGAGATCTCTTTGATGATTCTGAGAATAACTTTGATCAACGAAGATGGATTGGAAAGTTTCTCTAATAAACGAAGGTGACTTAGAGATTAACTTTTATGATTTAGAGAACAACATTGAAGTCTTAGAGAACAACTTTGATGTCTTAGAAAACAACTTTGATGACTCTGAGAATAACTTTTATGTCGTACATAATAACTTTAGAGGTCTCTGAGAATAACTTTTATAACATAGAAATTAACTTTAATGAACAAAAGTGAGTTAGAGAATACCTTTTGATGACTCCGAGAATAACTTTGATGAACAAAGATGTTTTGGAAAGTTTCTCTGAAGAACGAAGGTGACTCTGAGAATAACTTTTGTTAGCTCTTAGAATAACTTTGATGACTTTGAGAATGTCTTTGAGAACATGAGTAGTATTTTGTTAGCTCAGAGAATAACTTTTTATGTCTTAGAGAAGAACATTGATGGCTTAGAGAGAATAACTTTGATGAACGGAAAGTTACTTAGAGAATAACATTTCATGACTGAGAATAACTTTTTGATAGCTCTTAGAGAATAACTTTCATGAACGGAGATGTCTGAGATTAAATTTGATAGCTCAGAATAACTTTTGTGGACATGAGAATATCTTTGGATAACTCTGAGAATAACTTTGATGTCTTTGAAACAACTTTGACGTACGAGAGGGAGTTAGAGATTACCTTTGTTAACTCTACTTTGATGAACAAAAGTGAGTTAGAGAAGAACATTGATGGCTTAGAGAGAATATCTTTGATGAAAGATGATGCCTTAGATTAACTTTGACGGTTCTTGGAATAACTTTGATGACTTTGAGAACTAGTTTGATAGCTCTGAGAATAACTTTTATGCCTCTGAGATTAACTTTAATGAACGAAGATGTCTTAGAAAGTTTCTCTGACGAACGAAAGGTTACTTAGAGAATAACTTTTATGTCTCTGAGAATAACTTTCATGTCTCTGAGAATAACTTTTATGACTGAGAATAGCTTTTATGCCTCTGAGAATAACTTTGATGTCTTAAAGGATGTCTTTGATGTCTCAAAGGATGTCTTTGAGTGCAACTTTGATGAACGAGAGTGAGTTAGAGATTACCTTTGTTAACTCTGAGATTAACTTTGATGAACGAGAAAATACTTTTTGATGACATCGAGAATAATTTTGATAGCTCTGAGAATAACTTTTATGCCTCTGAGATTAACTTTAATGAACGAAGATGTCTTAGAAAGTTTCTCTGATGAACGAAAGGTTACTTAGAGAATAACATTTTGAGACTGAGATTAACTTTTGATGACTCTGAGAATAACTTTGAGGATGCGAGTAAATTTTTGAGTGTTTGAGAGTGTCTTTTTGATATCTCGAAGAGTTCCCCTTGAAGTCTTAAAGGATGTCTTTGATGTCTCAAAAGGACGTCTTTGAGTGCAACTTTGATGTCTTTGAGTAAGTCCTTGATGTCTCGAAGAGTGTCTTTGACTATATTTCTTACTTAACGACATATAATTTTAGTTAGGAACAATGATGAATATGACTATTTTAGCGAAGTGAAAGGTTATTTTAGTTAAGAACAGTGTTGGAAAGAGGCTACACATGACTATTTTCAGATGAGAGAAGTGATATTTCAGTTAAGAAATGACAAGGAAACATGAAGTAACTATTTTTTAGTTGACTGATGAATAATTTAGTTTTAAGGAAAAAGACAAAACATGACGAGGGAGACTATTTTTGTGCTCCCCAAAGTATAATGTCAGTTAAGAACGGCGATGAGAGATATCTTTGGTTATTTTTTCTTACTTGACAAAACATAATTTTAGTTAGGAACAATGATGATGAATATGACTTTTTCTGTTGATTGATGGATAATTTTAGTTATGAAATGACAATGAAACATGATGAACACGGTTATTTTCTGATGACTAGGGAATAAGTTTAGTTATGAACAGTGTTGGAAAGATTCCTTTGACTATTTTTTGGTTGATTGGTTAATAAGTTTAGTTGAGAAATGAGGAAAGTGACTATGTTTTAGTTGATTGGCGAAAGATTTTTAGTTAAGAAGTTACAAGAAAGGTTTGTCTTTGTAAATTTGGAACTGAATAAAGTGTAGATTTGTTTAAGAACGGGGTTGGAGGAACTATTAAGTTGACTACGAGAATTACTTTGACATAGTTTGCAAATAAAAACTGGGTGACTAAAATTGTTGAGGGAACTGTATTGCAGTATAATATTATTTGACAAAGAACTAGCTAGTGAATGGAAGAAACAAATTGGTTTAAAGAAACAAAGAACATAAAAAAATTGAGGTTAAGTAGGGGAATGAACACAGTGAACACACGGTGAACACAGAAAACATGTAAGAAAAAGTTGATGAATGGAGTGAACATGCAGGGAATATGAACTTATAGAGAATATGAAGACATTATAAGGAACATAGGGAATACAAAGAATGAACACTGAACATGTGAAGAAGAAGCTAAGAACATTGAGAACATGAATATTGAGTATAAAAGTTATACAGAGAACATATGATGTACATGAAAACATGGCAAAGAACATAGTGAACATACGGGGAATATGGTAGAAAACAGAAAAAATGAGAAAAACAGGTGAAAAGAATTGAACTGAGCATGCTGTGAACATTTGTAGAACATGGAATGAACACAGAAAACATGTAAAAAAATGTGAAGAACACAGCTGAATATAGAGAAAATATGCAAATACAGTATGATTATTGAAGGTTTGGATACGTTGGGGATGAGAAGGGTAAGGTAATTACTCTGATAAACAGATGGGCTAGAGAGGGACTTGATCGGATATAATTATGTTCGATGATCTAAGACTGAGGAAATGGAGCTTGGCTAATGTCCAGATTAAATTTACTACGTTAGAAATAAGGTGATCTTAAATCTCAGGTGATTTAGTTGGATAATAAAGAACTTGTACAAAATGAGCTAAGCTGGGGGGACAAGAGTTGAAACTTGATAACTGAACTGGTTTCTATTTACTATGTCTGAAAATGTAGTTGGGTGTTTAAATTTCAGGGGGATTTGGACTGATAATAATGAATTTACAAAAGTGAACTTGGACAGAGGACAAGAGCTAGAGTTTTATAATTGTTTACTTCATATTTTCTATGTCTGAAATACAGAGGGTAAAAAATTTTCAGGGAAATTGATGGGTTATTTACAAAGATACGAGAGAGAACTAAGGTGGGGACGAGAGCTGGAGCTCGTTAACTGTTTTGATCTTATTTACAGTGTCTGAAATACAGAGGGTAAAAATTTTAGGGGAATTGATGGGTTATTTACAAATATACGAGAGAGAACTAAGGTGGGGACGAGAGCTGGAGCTCAGTAACTGACTTGATCTTATTTACTAACTTTGAAGTATGTCTGCTTTTAAATTTCGGGGAAAATTGGTCTGTTACTAACGATCTTGTACAAATGAACTAAGCTGGGGGACAAGAGCTAGAGTTTGATAATTGTTTGGATTTACTAAACTACGTCTGAAATACAGAGGGTAGAAATTTCAGGGAATTTGATTAGATATTAACGAAGATACGAGAGAGAGCTAAGGCGGAGGATAAGAGCTAGAGTTCGGTAACTGTTTGCATTTACTAAACTATGTCTGAAATACAGAGGGTAGAAATTTCGGGGAATTTGAATAGGTATTAACGAAGATGTGCGAGGGAACTAAGGTGGAGGACAAGAGCTGGAGCTCGGTAAATAAATTACTGTATTGAACTACGTTTGAAATATGATTATTTTTAAATTTTAGAGGGATTGGACTGATAGTATTCATTATACGACAGGGGACTAAGGCGGGGATAGGAGCTGGAGCTCGATACCAAATTATTGTATTTTAATACGTTTGAAATAGCTGTGTTTTAAATCTCGAAGAAAATGATTGGATACTAAAGAAGATGTATTAGTAAAACTAAGGTGGGAACGTGAGCTAGTCCCTGACTTTGTTTTATATATGTAAAACTGAATAGTTTAATGAAAAGGAACTATGAATGAACAATATGAAGGAGAGAGAGACGGTCCAGATATTATGGAGAAGATAAGATAAGATAAGAGGTGACCTGCATGCAGCGTCTGGCTGGCTGGCATAAGGTAAATAAAGGCGACGCGAGAGATTGTGTGGTAAGGGGGGGAGGGAGGGGGTGTGAGGTACGAGCGGAAGAGGCAGTGAAATGATTCAGATATATAGTAATATACAAGTTTCTAAGTAAGAAACAAATAAGAACTTTTAACAAACTCGTATGACATTATTTCTTGATAAGAACTTTAACAAACTTCTAAAGTCTTGGAAATTATTTTTCATCATAAGAACTTTAACAAACTTCTAAAATCTCAGAAATCATTTTCCTCATAAGAATTCCATAATTCCACATCTGTGACTCCCCAAATTTACCTGAAAACCCCGACACACTACAGGGGATATTGGAACCTGAAAACCCCGACACACTACAGGGGAATTTCTAAATTCACCTGAAAACCCTAACACTCCACAGAGGACTTTCCCCCCCCCCCAAAAAAAAAAATTCTCTGTGGCGTGTCATCCACACTACTGACATTGTCTTGTGACTAGTGTATAGTGGTCATTGTCCAGTGTATAGTGGTCATTGTCTAGTATATAGAGTATAGTGGTAATTGTCTTGTGTATAGTGTGTAGTGGACATTGTCTAGTGTATAGTGGACATTGCCTTGTGTATAGTGGTCATTGTCTTATGTCTAGTGTATAGTGGTCATTGTCTAGTGTATAGTGTACAGTGAACATTGTCTAGTGTCTAGTGTATAGTGGTCATTGTCTAGTGTATAGTGGTCATTGTCTAGTGTATAGTGGTCATTGTCTAGTGTATAGTGGCCATTGTCTAGTGACTAGTGTATAGTGGTCATTGTCTAGTGACTAGTGTATAGTGGTCATTGTCTAGTGTATAGTGGTCATTGTCTAGTGTATAGTGTATAGTGGTCATTGTCTAGTGTATTGTGGTCATTGTCTAGTGTATAGTGGTCATTGTCTAGTGTATAGTATTCATTTTCTAGTGTATAGTGGTCATTGTCTAGTGTCTAGTGTATAGTGGTCATTGTCTAGTGTATAGTGGTCATTGTCTAGTGTATAGTGGTCATTGTCTAGTGTATAGTGGTCATTGTCTAGTGAATAGTGGTCATTGTCTAGTGTATAGTGGTCATTGTCTAGTGTATAGTGGTCATTGTCTAGTGTATAGTGGTCATTGTCTAGTGTATAGTGGTCATTGTCTAGTGTATAGTGGTCATTGTCTAGTGAATAGTGGTCATTATCTAGTGTATAGTGGTCATTGTCTAGTCGTCATTGTCTTGTGTATAGTGTATAGTGGTCATTGTCTTGTGTCTAATGTATTTTCCCCTCAAACAAAGGGAACATTAAGAAAACGTGGAACACTATTTCCCAAATATTGGGATACCTTACCTTGAGGTTACCTTGAGGTGCTTCCGGGGCTTAGCCTCCCCGCGGCCTGGTCGTCGACCAGGCCTCCTGGTTGCTGGACTGATCAACCAGGCTGTTGGATCAAGAACATTTTTGTTTGGCTGTTGAGGTCAAAATATTTTTTAAATAAAAAACCAATACTCCTTTCCAATAACGATTGTCTGTTTTCAGCCTCAGATACTGCCATTGAATTCAATAGGTTCTTCTCATCCATTGGGTCATCCCTTACATATGATATTCCATCCTCCCGTACTAATGTTCAGGACTTCCTTACAGGTAACTGTCCACAGTCTCTGTACCTAACGCTTGCTAATTCTACTGATGTTAATGAGATAATACTTTCCCCTAAAACAAAGTCTAGAGCTCTTGCAGAGATACCAACTCTAATTTACAAAAAAGCCTCCAGATTTTTAGCTCCTGTTATTGCATTGCTCTACAACAAGTTACTGAACTCCAAACCTTTCCAGATATTCTAAAAAATAAGCGAGAGTAACCCCAGTCCACAGAGATGGTGATCTCTCTGATGTCAACAACTTCATACCTATATCAATTATGCCAAACTTGTCAACAAATTTGAAAAAAACTAATCTACATGCAACTTTACTCCTATCAAGCCAAACATAATATACTTAGCTGTTGCCAATATGGCTTCAGACCCAATATAAGCACTAACAATGCACTTATTTGTATGTTTAACTTGATACATGCAGCTCTTGATAAAAATGAGTTCCCTGTTGGGTTATTTGTAAACCTGCGTAAGGCTTTTGACACCGTCAACCACCAAAACCTTCTTCTTAAATTATAGCATTATGGAGTCAGGGGTCACTCCCTCCAATACCCTCAGTCCTACCATACTGACAGGCTTCAGTATGTTTCTGTGAATAATTCAATTTCTCCCACCCTACCCATCAACAATGGTGTCTCCCAGGGCAGGATACTTGGCCCTCTCCTCTTTCTCATCTACATTAATGACCTTCCAAATGCCTCCCAACACCTCAAACCAATTATATTTACTGACAACACAACCTTCATTTTGTCCAGTCCTGACCCCCTTGCTCTAAATGCCACAGTGAATACTGAACTAAATAAAGTTCATCTTTGGCTAACTGCTAACAAACTCACCCTTAACATTGACAAAACTTTCTATATTTTGTTTGGTAATATATCCTGAAATCAAACTAATCTAAGAATAAACAACATCCAAATTAGTAATATAGTAGATGGCAAATTCCTTGGGGTTCTCATTGATAACAAGCTGAATTTCCAGGGAAATATTTTAAATATATCAAAAAGTTTCTAAAACTGTTGGCATCTTTCTAAGATCAGATATTATGTACCCCGCCCTGCCCTGGTGACGCTCTATTACTCCTTCATCTATCCTTATCTCAACTATGGTATTTGTGCTTGGGGTTCTAATACACAAAATCATTTACGTCCTCTAATTACCCAACACAAAGCTGCTATTAGGACAATATCAAACTCAGGCCCCAGACAGCACTCGGTACCCCTACTCAAATCATTGAATATGTTAGATATTAAGTCACTGCACATCCTCTCGTGTGTACTCTATATATTTTAAACTTAGAACTGCAATGTCAATCCTGACCTTAAAAGTTTCCTAGAGGGTTGTAACAGAACCCATGGGCACCACACCAGAAACAAATACCTATTGGAGGGCTTGAAAAATTGCAGAACGAATCCTTGAGGATCATCCTTAGGTGCCCTCGTACCACAAAGATACTTAACATGCGAAAGGAACTTAATATTCCGAGCGTTGTTGACTGCGTTACTGAAATTAACTGTCAAATTGGTTTAAAAATGCTTAGGCTAACTCATCCTAACCCTCGCACAGAAGCCCCTCCAGAATTTCTTTATTGAAGGTCAGCATTGTTCCAAATGGATAACTAAAACTGGATATGAACTCAAAATTGAGCTCAGATTTATAATTTGTAGCAAGAGAAACAACAACAGCACTTTCCTGCACCGTGGGAGACTACACCCTTTCCAATATTAATCCCTCCCTTTCCACCCAAGAAACAAATTAGAGATCAACCCATGCTTTGTCTTGAGGCAAAGCTCAACGCCTTAAGCCATATTGATGCTCTGTCCACAGAGCATTTTCTCTCTCAAATCATATACACTGATGGTTCCCTACACTGCACCACGGGTGCAGCTGGAAGTGCAGTTGTCCTGAAAATGGGTGATGGCTTATATTTTGAGTGGGGAGTCCGTATAAACAACTGGGCCTCTACCCTTCAGACAGAACTATTTGCCTTGATCCTTGCACTGAAATATGTACAAGTCTCCAAACTTGATACATTAATTGTAAGTGACTCATCATCCTTAAATGCTCTCAACTCTTTATGACATAACTGTAATATGCCCGTGTCCGAAGTCAGACACAAATATAACAAAATTATTAATAAGGGTAACAGAGTCCATTTCATGTGGTCCCGAGCAGCAGTACACCGAGAACTTCAACAAGATCTTGTAGATCTGAAGCAAAGTGAAATTGACACCAGTAATTCCATCTATCGTCATACTATCATGCAAGAGGAGCCACACATCTATGGATCATCCAATAAAATCAGCAGACTTCTAGATGTTACTACTGCTCGGCTTAGACTCGGTTACAAGTATCTCTGGGAATTCTCATTATCTGCTGATGTAGATCTGACCAAATGTACGCTGTGTCAACAAAATTGTTCGCACACCCTCCGTCACAATGTAACGGAGGGCGAAAAAATTCGTGAATTCAGAGACAATTCTATAACCAATGTTCCAACGATGTGTAAATATTTCATTCAAAATGATCTGCTACCAGAAATTTTATCCCCAGTTTGCTAACTGTTGGTAGTAACTAAGTGATTGTAACCTATCAGTAGTAAGGTTGATGATAAATTCCTTGGTGTCCTCATCGATAACAAACTGAATTTCCAGGGAGACATTCTAAATATAGGAAAAAAAATGTTTCTAAAACTGTTGGCATAACTCTAGTTTAAGAGTAGAACTAAAAGTTCTATCTAATTAACTCCATGTAACGTTCCTTACCCCCCCCCCCCTTAAATGTCAACCCATATCCTGCTATTTTCAAACAATACTGTTTGTTGACAACTTCTATAATAGCTGATTTCTGCCATGTTCACCCTCCCTTCCTTTTTTTTTTTACCATTTTCAATTCAATTTTTACTTCAATATCAATTAGTATTAAGCTTTAGTCTAAGTGTTTTTTTTCCCACCTCTCCTTGCCCGAAATGCTATGCTTATTAGTGGCTTTAGGTAATGTATGTACTAGCTCTATCTATAAATCTAACAATATGTTTGTAAATGAACTGTGTATGTACTTTTCCTGAATTAAAAAATTATATATTTATTATTTATATATTTGTAACAAATTAGATAGCAAATTCCTAGGCGTTCTCATTGACCACAAGCTGAATTTCCAGGGGCACATTCTAAATATATAAAAAAAAGTTTCAAAAACTGTTGGCATTCTTTCTAAGATCAGATATTATGTAACCTGCCCTGCCCTGGTGACTCTCTATTACTCCCTCATCTATCCATATCTCAACTACCGTATTTGTGCTTGGGGTTCTACTACCCAAAATCATTTACGTCCTCTAATTACTCAACACAAAGCTACTATTAGGACAATATCCAACTCTGGCCCCAGACATCATTCGGTACCCCTACTCAAATCTCTGAATATGTTAGATATTAAGTCACTGCACATTCTCTCATGTGTATTATACATATATAAAACGCTGAACTGTAATGCCAAACCTGACCTCAAAAGCTTCAATGAAGGTTGTAACAGAACCCATGAGCACCACACCAGAAACCAATACAGTTTTGATATTCCAAGAGTACGACTTAATCAAACTAGAAATGCTCTACAAATCAAGGGACCCAGAATGTAGAATGACCTTCCCAACCATGTTAAAGACTGTACCTCTCTCAACCAGTTTAAGAGTAAAACTAAGTACTACCTAATTAACTCCATGTAACCTACCTTACTTCTAAATGTCAACCCATGTACTATTATTTAAAAAAAAAAATGCTGTTTGTTGACCAACTTGTATATTGGCTATTTTCTACCATGTTCCTCCTATTTTATCTTTTATTTTTTTTCTTTCAACACAATTTATACTTTAAGCTCAATTACTATGAAGTTTTAGTCAAAGTGTTTTTTCCCCACCTCACCTTGCCCGAAACGCTATGCTTATTAGTGGCTTTAGGTAATGTATGTCCTAGCTCTATCTATAAATCCAACATTATGTTTGTATATCAACTGTGTATGTACTTTCCCAGAATAAGAATTTATATTTATTATTTATATATGGATGTCGTGTACGAAAACAAAGTGAACGAAATACTATTAATATACGTAACATGGTGTAGGAAAGGTTGTATACGAAGCGACGGTATCCAGTGTAAATGTTCCGAACCATAATGGAAACAGACCCAACTATGGGATGGGTTAACCCAAGTATCACGTTTCCAAAAGGATTGACCATGTTGGAAAAGACGAACGCCAAAAGAATATTGTTGAAAACATCTTGATGACTTATTAAACCCAAATTATTCATTAGTCAGTAGAAAGACAAAAACGCAATCTATCTTTAAAACCTCTACAAGACAAATATTTTTAGTAAAACCGAAGATATTTCTAGTTTTATAAAAGGGGCAGTTTTCATCGCTCGTCGAGCTCGAAAACCGCAGCATTCATCTCAGAACCATGCCTATTTCACGCAGATTCCTTAATAAACATAAGAGTTTTATATGTCACAAGAAAGATAGAAATATAAGCTTCATTCTAAATACTTTATCATGGGCATATTTAAATTTAAAGCGAAGATACATGTACTTTTATAATAGACGAGCTCCGACCCCTGACAGATCGATTGATCGAGCAACTCTCTCTCAGAACAATGTTTATTTCACGTGAATTCGTAAATAAACATATATGTTTTATATATCTCAAGAAAGGCAGACATATAAGCTTCACTTTAAACACTTTACCATAGACATATTTAAAGTTCTAATGAAGATACATGTATTTTAAAAATTCCTGAAGACCCTGTGGACGCCCTACCGACCCTGTGGGCGGCAATGGACCCCCTACCGACCTTGTGGACGGCAGTGGACCCCATACCGACCCTGTGGGAGGTAGTTTTTTTATTATTATTATTTTCTACCACAAACGTGGCCACACATTTACAATGCTAACCAGCATATATACATTTTCTTCTGTCCTCCATAGACAGGGTTAGAAATCAGTTAAACATATAGTTCAGGGATTTATTGAACAATCAACCACAGAATGTGATTCGGTACTTTTAAAACGCTAAGCTAACCTACATATGTAAATACACAGATTTACGTATGACCCACATAAAGTGTTCGAAGTGTCATTAATGTGCATTTACAAAGGTGAAATGCAATTCTGATCAGCTTCCATATGTACTTTATACACATACATATACATACACACACATATATACGTAGATATACATATATACATGTATTTATACACACACATGCATTCACATACATTTGTCTCTTTTACTCTGACAGGGTGAGATAGCTGACAGAGAAACTAGTGTGCAATTAAGCACTTAATCACTGAAGGTGATTAAGGTGCTTTTACAAGCTCAGGTTATATAGTTACATCACATACATACATTGTATAAATGATACATTACATGGTCAATCTTGGATACAAGTCCAATATATCATCAAGTGTTCCAGTACTCATATAGTAATTACACAGTTCAGCATACCTCAGCCCAGGAGGGCGAAAGTCAGACAATATGGGACATTCTACAATATAATGTTCAAGAGAGTGCATGTTTTCTCTTTCACAAAGTTGACACATTGTGTACTCGACATTTGGGTTTTGAGAAATTTGCCAGATACGTCTATATCCCAGGCGAATTCTGGCCACTATAACATCACATTGCCAGGTTCTTGTTCTATTAGTCCCATGTGTGAATGTCTCCTCACGATATCTATCATAATATTTAATGCTACAACTTTCAGGTCTTTGTGAATTTGTTAGGTCAGTGAGATATTCATTAGATATTTGTTTAAGTATTCTCTGTCACTGCTAATGAAACACCCATATCAATTTCTACCACTGGTTTTCTACAGGCTGTCTTTGCAAGTATATCAACAGTGTCATGCCTTGAGATGCCAACATGTGATGATATCCATAGGAATTTAATTTCAAATCTGTTTTCTTTAGCAGCTAAAACATTCATTCGAATATCACTGACTATTTTATGGGTGCCACTGCTATGTGCGTTCAATGCCAGGAGTGCACTCTCCGGTAGTGGACCCCCTACCGACCCTGTATGCGGTAGTGGACCCCCTACCGACCCTGTGGGCGGTAGTGGATCCCCGACCGACCCTGCGGGCGGCAGTGGACACCCTACCAACCCTGTGGGCGATAGTGGACCCCCTGCCAACCCTGTGGGCGGTAGTGGACCCCCGACCGACCCTGTAGGCGGCAGTGGACCCCCTACAGACCCTGAGGCGACAGTGGACCCCCTACCAATCCTGTGGGCGGTAGTGGACCCCCTACAGACCCTGTGGGCGGCAGTGGATGCCCTACCGACCCTGTGGGCGGCAGTGAACCCCCTACCGACCCTGTGGACGGTAGTGGACGCCCTACCAACCCTGTGGGCGGTAGTGGACCCCCATTCCGACCCTGTGGGCGGCAGTGGACCCCCTACCGACCTTGAGGCAGCAGTGGACCCCCTATAAATCCTGTGGGCGGTAGTGGACCCCCTACCGACCCTGTGGGCGGCAGTGGATGCCCTATCGACCCTGTGGGTGGCAGTGGACCCCCTACCAATCCTGTGGGCGGCAGTGGACCCCCTAACGACTCTGTGGGCGGTAGTGGACCCCCTACTAACCCTGTCGGTGGTAGTGGACCCCCTACCGACCCTGTGCGCGGCAGTGGACACCCTACCGACTCTGTGCGCGGTAGTGGACCCTATATACTAATCCTGTGGGCGATACTGCACCCTATTCTCATCCTGTGAGCGGCAATGGACGCCATACACATCCAGTGGGTGTTTTTGGACCCCATACCCATTCTATGGGTGGTTGGAGCCCCATACCTATCCTGTGGGTGGTAGTGGACGCCATCCACATCCAGTGGATGGTATTGGACCCCATACCCTTCCTGTGGGTCGATGTGATCCCCATACCTATCTGTCATGTTCACAGAAAATGGTAGCATCCGTTTTCTATATGTTGCGGCTGAGACGCGAGTAAGAGAAGGTTAACAGAAGCGTACAGGAGCTACCAGCTTGGAAGCAGCTTGTCATATAATTGTGTATATTCATATTAAAGTCAGTAACCAAGTCATGACTTTACATCAACCCTACAACCAAGACTTCCTCAGTAACGCACAACACCACATTGGCGACGAAGATGAACTGGGAACGCAGGTATTTTGTTCAACTTAAAACAAGGAAGGAGCATGCGGTCTCGCCCAGAGGAGGAAGGAGAAATCGTGCTGTGAGCACCATACCCGATGCTGTATGCTAATCAATGCTATGTGCTAACCAATGCTATGTGCTACCCCAAGCTATGTGCTGACAAGCTGTTTACTGAGGAATCTGCGAGCCGATGCTGTGTACGAAACGACGCTTTCATGTGTACAAAACCTGATGTTTTGGTTACGAAACGACGCTTCGTGCTACAAAATTCTTCACGCTGTGAACAACTGCTGTACCAACTGCTGACAACAGCTATATCAACTGCTGCACCAACTGCTGCCAACTGCTGTACCAACTGCTAACTACTGCTGTGCCAACTGCTGACAACTGCTGTACTGCTGTGAGTAGGAGCAACACATGTACACAAGGGCTAGGTAAGAAGTCAGTTGCTGCTATATTGTGCACTGCTGTGAACTTTTTGCATTAAAATGCTTGTGTGCTTTGCAAAATTAAAGTAATTATAGTGAATTCTTGACTAACATATACAGTGCAGTAAGTGTTTAATATTCTGAGGAACATTTTAAGTGATAAGTTTACTTTTATTCAGTAAAAATGGCCGTCAGTAAAAAAATACGTCAGTTTCCTGCATTTGATCCTGACTGTGACCAGACAAACCTGTCACAGAGGTGGACCAAATGGCTTAAAAGGTTTGAAAATATGTTGATAGTTTCTGACATTAAAAGTGCTGAAAGAAAGCGTGCCTTTCTACTTCATTATGCAGGTGATAGAGTTTGTGACATCTTTGACACACTGAAAGACACTGGTGGTGCCAAAGATTATGACACTGCCAAAGCCAAACTAACAGAGCATTTCAAACCAAGGCAAAATACTGCTATGGAAATTATGCATTTCAGGAGAGCGAAACAACTTTCTAATGAAACTGTAGATCAATACCATACACGTCTGCAGGGTTTAGCAACCCATTGTGAGTTTGCTGATGTTGACAAAGAAATCAAACAGCAAATAATTGAATCATGCACATCTACACGTCTTCGTCGAAGAGCTCTAGAACTTGTTGATAATGACAGTTCTCTTGCCAAGATACTGGATATGGCGTCAAATGGAAGATGCTGCACGTGATGCTCGTGTCATGGAGTGCAGTGCCAACAACGGTTCTGCCACTGTTACTAACAGTCATGAGGTATGTAAGGTTCAGGGAGGACACCATGATCATAGAAGATATCATGCCAAACCTAACATTAAATTGAGCCGAGAACCACATCACAACTGGAGTCATGGAACAAGACTCAAGCAGTCACAACGACTCACATCAGAGGTTGTCAACAATAAATGTTACAATTGTGGAGGAGACTACCCGCACCAAGGTAATGTTTGTCCTGCTCAAGGTAAGAAGTGCTATGAGTGTGGAAAACTAGGTCATTTTGGTGCTATGTATCGGTCTGCACTAAAGAAACCACAGTCAGTGAATAAAAGCACTGTACGAGGATCAGGTCATAGGGGTCGAGGTGGTAAACACAATATTGCACCTCAAATCAAGAATGTTAATAATATACAAGACAACATTTCATTACAACCAGTCTCAGATGACAGTGAATGTGATTACATTTATGGAGTACAATCAATCACAGAATGGAATGATCTTCCAAACAACCCAGAGACTATAGTATACATTGCTGGTATTTGTCTCAAAGTTCTCATTGACACTGGATCAAACATTGACACCATTGCTGAATATCACTATGAGAAATTTAAAAAACAGTTCCCAAAGCTAGAAAACTACAATGGTAAAGCCACTGCCTATGCTTCAAAGGTAGCCTTGCCAGTGATTGGAACTTTCACTGCAGAGATTAAGTCAAAGAATGCAATGCTCATTACTACATTCCATGTTGTTAGGAACGCAAAAAAGTCTCTACTCAGTTACAAGACTTCAACCAAATTGGGGCTACTTCAGCTTTCTAATGCTGTAGCAGTGGAGTCTGCAAACAATGTTGATGGTATTGTTGCTGAATTTTCTGATCGATTTAAATCCATAGGTTGTTATACTGATAGCAAAGTCCATCTGCATATCAACCCAGATGTAATTCCAGTTGCCCAACCACATCGCCGACAACCATTCCATACTCGCAAGAAAGTCGATGCCGAACTGGATAGGCTGATAGAACTAGATATCATTGAACCGGTAACAGGCCCTACACCATGGGTAAGCCCAATTGTCACTCCACCAAAGCCGAAAAATCGAGATGAGATACGCATTTGTGTGGACATGCGTGTTCCCAACAAGGCAATAATGCGTGAACGCCATCCTACACCCACTGTAGATGATATGATCTACCGCTTGAATGATGCAACTGTATTCAGCAAGTTAGATTTAAACAAGGGCTATCATCAGCTTGAACTTGATGATGAGAGTCGATTCATCACAACGTTTACGACACATCGAGGTCTGTATAGGTACAAGCGCCTGAGTTTTGGTATCAACAGTGCTGCCGAGGTATTCCAGCACATCATCAGCCAGGTATTGCAAGATATACCGAATGCTGACAACATGTCTGATGACATCATTGTTTATGGCCGTACCCAAGCTGAACATGACAAAGCTCTTCGTGCAACATTGCAACGCTTACGAGAAAAGAATTTGACGCTAAGCCGAGCAAAGTGTGAGTTCAATCAACATAAAATTGAATTCTTTGGACATGTACTAAGTGACAAAGGTCTGTCTCCAGATCCTAAGAAAGTTGCAGATATCAAGAATGCTGCACCTCCTTCAACATCCACTGAAGTACATAGTTTTCTGGGAATGGCAAACTACTGTTCTCGCTTCATACCAGATTTTGCTACCATTACGAAGCCTCTACGTGAGCTCCTGAAGAAAAATGCATCATGGTACTGGAGCGATATCGAGCAAAATGCATTTGATGCTGTGAAAGATGCACTAGTAGAGAATGCGACTGCTGCGTATTTTGATCCATCAATGGACACTGAGTTAACGGTGGATGCTAGTCCTGTTGGTTTAGGTGCTGTGTTAGCCCAACACAAACCTGGTCAACCAGATTCCAGAGTAGTAATTGCCTACGCCAGCCGTTCTCTCACAGATGTTAAGCAACGATACAGTCAGACAGAGAAGGAAGCTCTGGCTCTTGTATGGGGCTGTGAACACTTCAATGTGTATCTGCTTGGTACACCCTTCACCACGATAGTCACGGACCACAAACCGTTGGAGACCATCTTCAATAATCCAAAGTCCAAACCACCAGCTCGCATTGAGAGATGGGCTCTTCGTCTGCAACCATACAACTTTACGGTGAAATACAAGCTGGGTGCAGGCAATCCCGCTGATTACATCAGTCGACATCCTGCCAACAGTTTCACCATCACCAAGCATCAGCAAGTTGCCGAGGAATATGTACACTCTGTAACCTGTGATGCAGTCCCTAAGGCTCTCACTCTTGATGAAATCCGTACTGCAACCCTAGAGGACCCAACTCTGCAAGCAACAGTGGATGCATTGACTAAGAAAAAGTTTCCATGCATCTCACCCTCAGGAGTTGTCCAAGATGCATTCAAAGCACTTGAACGCATCCAGACAGAATTAAGTGTTACGCAACAACGCGACACCGTGCTGCGAGGTACTCGTATCGTCATTCCAGCTGTTCTCCAGCAACGTGCTCTGAAGCTTGCACATCAAGGACACCAAGGTCTTGTTAGGACCAAATAGCTGCTACGAGAAAAGGTGTGGTTTCCTGGCATTGTAACACTGTAAAAGTGTTTGGTTTAGGTTAATACATACATAGAGTACATGAGTCACAGACAAGGATCGGAGAGGCGCCAGTTGTCTGCCTGAGATCTCACACCTCTAACCGTTAATGACCCCAAGTGACCTGAGGTCAGATCATGATAATTTCACCTTGCTTCCGCTAAGCGTATAATTGGAGCCGGGTAGCCTTCAAACATGCCGACGTTTAAGGAGTGGCTTGGTAGTGCCGGAGGCTATCTACTTGTGGGCGGAGTTAGCTACTAGGTTCCCCAATATAAACTCGGAGAGCTATCCAGCATGGGGCATTAAGAGACAGAACAGCAGACGAGAGCAGAGACGACGTCCCTACCAGGGAGGCTGTCGGCCGGCAGGGGCGAGACAGTCTCTGTCAAGCTACAGACCCCCCCCCCTCTCTATTCAACTTAGACTCAGTCCTCGGTGGGAGCCAGAAGAGAGGAGAGACGCACATACAAAAGAGGGAGACGGCTGCTGTGTACCATACTCACGGGCGTTAATCACCACCACCACGACCAGCCCACTACCTGGAGGTCACGGCTCCACCACCACCACCACCCCAGGGGACCCCAAGATGCAGCCCTCTCGGTCGGTCAACATTGGTCTACCCTGTGGACCCCAGGACGGACGGACCCCAGTGGACCCGAAGACGGACGGACCCCAGTGGACCCCAGGTCGTTCTGCAGACGAACCCAGACGACCCAGTAAAGATGGAAGAGGAACAACGACTCCAGTCTGTCCCACCAACATCGGTCTACCCAGGACGGACCCCAATGAACCCCAGGTCGCTTGTCAAAGACCCATGGGAGGAGGAAGAGAGAAGAAAGAAGAGAGAAGAAAGAAGAGAGAAGAAGGAAGAGAGAAGAAAGAAGAGAGAAGAAAGAAGATAAGACAAGCTGAGTGAGACACGATGCCTCGTGTCCCTTGCTGGTATCAGCATCATTGCATGGAGCGTAATTGCAAGACAGGATCGTTTGCCTTAACTGGCCGCCCCTCCTACAAGCATGTTGCTCTGTTGAGTGATTCTTCCTGTGTCATGCGGACTTGATGTGGCTGTCAGCAGTAGCTCTCTGAAGGAGGCGTGCTGGAGCAACAGGGAGGGAGAAGAGTAGGATGGGATTTCTACTGTTGGCAACTATATGAAGGTCTCGAAACTTGTAGTCCCTATAGCTGTGAAGAACCCCAATATACGTCTCTCATGGTGACTGACGTAGGGCCAATTACAGATCAGCTGGGACAACCGAATTCCACGGTCCTGTGCGCAGTTCAAGTAGTAACGGCTTTCGGGTTGACCAAGTGTTGTTGTGCGTTAACGACGGAGAAGCGACGGAGGCAGTTGTGTTGAAGAAATGTGGTACAGGATTATCTACAAGACCAAGCAGTGACGTCGCCCAGCCAGAGACAATGGACGTCTGTCTACATATTTCATTTTTTAGAGTAGGATGATGTATATTTGTTTAGCTAGGATGTATTCTTTTCGTTAATAAAGTTGTCGCACACAGCTAGCTTGCTTTAGCAGTGTTGCAAAAACTTTATTTTCGGGGAGAAGGGGAGATGTAACACTGTAAAAGTGTTTGGTTTAGGTTAATACATACATAGAGTACATGAGTCACAGACAAGGATCGGAGAGGCGCCAGTTGTCTGCCTGAGATCTCACACCTCTAACCGTTAATGACCCCAAGTGACCTGAGGTCAGATCATGATAATTTCACCTTGCTTCCGCTAAGCGTATAATTGGAGCCGGGTAGCCTTCAAACATGCCGACGTTTAAGGAGTGGCTTGGTAGTGCCGGAGGCTATCTACTTGTGGGCGGAGTTAGCTACTAGGTTCCCCAATATAAACTCGGAGAGCTATCCAGCATGGAGCATTAACAGACAGAACGGCAGTCAGGATTGCAGAAGAGACGGCCTAGCAGGAAGGCTGTCGGCCGGCAGGGCGGGAGTCTCTGTCAACTACAGACCCCCCCCCCCCTCTATCCAGCTATAGGCAGAGACACTTGGTGAGTGAACAGTAAGGTGACTTGTCGTGTTTTACAAGTGTTGTGTGACGATCAGGGGCAGTCAAGTTGTAGGGTTCTCGAATTCTTGGATGATGACTCACTTTGCATATTAAACTGGAACATTTTAATTGGATTGCTAAATTATGATACTTAATGTGAAATATAATTGTTGAATTTATCATTTAAATGGACTTTATTTTGTTCCCTAGAGATTTGAGTTGAGGTGAGAAAGCTTCTGTGGTTACTGGTTTCATGGTTTAGAATGAGTACATGATAAAGATGGGAACTACTAATAATGAACTCATGATAACATCTTTGAGAATTTTGTGATACAGGCAAGTTCCATTCCTTGTCTTGTATGTAATGATCATGAATGGATGGTGGCAGCATTTCGTCTTCTACTATCTACTCTTCTACTTCTACTATCTACTCTTCTACTTCTACCTATCTACACCTCTCCCTCCACCCCCTCTCTAAACTCTCACTTTCAGCTAATGACCCTCCTCGCTCCTCCCACCTCTCTACCTCTCACCCCAAACCCTCACTAATTACTTCACTATTCATTTCTTTCCTTTCGTTTTCTCGTATACGTTTGTGGCAATGATTATGTATTCTAGAGTTCTCTCTAGAGTTTCGGGTAACTGATCAAGTGACGGCGCCTTGTAGTCTTAGAACCTAGGTAGTCAAATACCTAGGTTACAAGGTGTTGAACGAGAGAGGTTGCCTTAGGAACTCTGGGAGTGCTTTAGAATAGTTAGCTAACTGGGGACGGGATAACGGACTAGAGAGAGCTGTTTCCCCCGGCCTCGTTAGTTAACTGGGGGGTGGAATAATGGACAAGATAGAGCTATTTCCCCCCACCCCCGTTACAGCATTGCTCGTCAAGCAAAGGATATGCATGATGCCTGTGTCCCTTGCCAAGCTGCAGTGGATACTTCAAGACCAATACCTCTACAACCTTCACCACTACCTGCTGCACCATGGACGGAAGTATCGATGGACTTTTGCGGACCGCTACCAACTGAAGAGTACTTGATGGTAGTCATTGATGATCACTCACGTTATCCAGAAGTAGAAATCATCACTTCCACATCTGCAAAGGCTGCCATCCCGAAACTCGACAAGATCTTTTCAAATTTTGGCATTCCTGAAGTTGTCAAGACGGACAATGGACCGCCATTCAATGGACAAGACTTCGTCAACTTTGCTGAGCATATTGGATTCAAACACCGCCGTGTGATGCCACTACATCCTCAAGCAAATGGAGAAGTTGAGAGTTTCATGCAACCTCTCATGAAAGCGGTACGCTGTGCTCATGCCGAAGGACGATCCTGGAAACAAACTATGTATGCTTTTCTCAGGAACTACCGTGCAACACCACATGGAACACTGGGCAAATCGCTATGCGAACTTTTATTTGGACGTCCTATGAGGATCTCACTTCCTGTCATGCCAGCCGAGGTAACGGATAAACGTCTCGCTCAGAAGGATGCACTAGCCAAGGGCAAAATGAAAATTGCTCATGATCAACGTGCAAAGGAACAATTCATAAAGGTTGGAGATACTGTTCTCGTTAAAAAGAAAAAAGGGAAAGCTAGATATGCCGTATGATACAAAACCATTTAAAGTGATTAGTGTAAAAGGAACCATGGTAACAGCGAGTAATAGAGATCATAGTATAACACGCAATATGGCTTATTTCAAAGTGATTCCAACTAGTGTAGAAAATGATGAAGTGCAAAGTCGTGCAAAAGAAAAAGGAAAAATGAGTTATAACTCGATAAACAATTCATCGAGGGATATTATTGTATTTAAGGACTCTCGTCCTAAACGTCATGTTAAACGCCCTACACGATTTGATGATTAATTGTGTTCTCATGTAATGCAAATTATTTACTTATTGTGCTAAACTAAATTTAATATTGTTTGAATAATGCAGATCTCTCATTCAATATTTTGTAACTTTGTATTACAGTTTCTTTCATGTTTGTTTAACATTGCATTTGTATTTTTAACATTGAAATCCTTTGTGGTAAAGATGAAGTTGTTTAAATTCTTTGTGTGCTTAATTAATGTTAAATGTATGCAATATCTCTTGATATGTTAATAACTTACATTGTGTCAATAACTTTGCTTTGTGCTACAATGCATGGTAGATATCCTGTATTCAATCTTTTTAAAGAAAAGGAGGGATGTCATGTTCACAGAAAATGGTACCATCCGTTTTCTATGTGTTGCGGCTGAGACGCGAGTAAGAGAAGGTAAACAGAAGCGTACAGGAGCTACCAGCTTGGAAGCAGCTAGTCATGTAATTGTGTATATACGTATTAAAGTCAGTAACCAAGTCATGACTTTACATCAACCCTACAACCAAGACTTCCTCAGTAACGCACAACACCACACTATCCTGCGGGTGGATGTGACCCCCCCACCCATACCCATCCTGTGGGTGGTATTGGACCCCATACCCACCTAACAGGTGGTATTGGACCCCATATCCACCTAACAGGTGGTAGTGGACAATATACCCATCCTATAGTTGGTATAGAAGACACCATACCATTCTGTTTGCAGTAGTTTACCCAATAGACATTCCAACATAACATCGTTTTCTGTTAGTGTTCCTACAAAACATCTTTAAAGATTTTTAAAGCACAAACTATGGTATATAATATTGATTGGTGAAGCACTGTTATTCTATATAATAATTTATAGTGCTTATTATAATTTACTAAGAACAACTAATATTTCTCAAAACAAAACTACGAGCCTTCAATAGGATGTAGCTGATCTGTAATATTCTAAGAGGATGGACAATAGTAGGTAAATTTCACAACCCTGTGGGACCTGAAAACTACAATTTTCATTATAACTGAACCAATCACGACTATTCTGCAATCTACGTTGATGGACGGGTACTGTGAGACGTAAATTGGTACGTGAGGAAGAGTTTGGGCCTTGGAAAAAAGGTATCTGGGAATATATCACATATGTACTAATTCACATTCAACATATTGGATTTAAGCATTAAGTCATATATGTCCTGTCTTGTGTGAGAACGGGTTGACTGATGAGGCACCCTGGTTGAACGCCTTTTTGATACAGGTTTTCCTCTCCTTTATCCCCTAGACAAACAACCTAATTTAATTGACCCTGTAGTTCAACGAGCGGTGCGTACAAGACGTAAAAAGGTGGTTGCCCAAGCATCGACTAACTCGTTTACTCTCTGTAGAGGGTGAGGGTGTGACACTTGGCCGATCTTATAGCCTTTAATTCTTTTAATATCCTTCCATGCCTGGCTGAGGGGGGAGGGTGTGTGAGAGTTGAGACTGTTAATAAAAGTACCCCAGTTATCTTGCCTGAGCTGTCATACGCTCCCTTATCTTGGCTAGGGCTTCCTGAAAGAGCTTGAGCATTGCTGGCACACGTGTTTCCCTATATGCAAGTCCAACTCGTCTGGCAGTGAGTTTCAAAGTACGCACTTTGGGGTCATTGAAATAGGCATTGTGTTTGTTACTCTCCATATCGTTCCGACCATTTGGTGCGCAGGGCCGACCTAAAGGGTCAGCGAACATCTGAATGTTCTGTACTAGACTGTTGGTAAATGTCGGGACTGTGGAGGGATCATTAATGCTGTACCACTCTGACACATGAGCAACAAAGTCTTCACGTCGAGCAAGATGAACACTGAGCCGTTTGCGTTTAAAAATCCCACCGGGAAGGATGGTATTTCCGACACATAAAGTAGTCAATCTAGGGTGATGATCTGACAGCAAATCTGTTACAGTAGATGATATGCACCAGACGTGAGACGTTGAAACCAACACAGAGGTCTAGAATGCCTCCTCAAATATGCGTGGGTTCAAGGTCGCCCACAATCTGCACATCTTCGTGACTATTTAGTAGCAACAGCAGTTGATTCTCATTCCCGTTACTGAAGCGAGAGCCACCAATGGCCTTGTGCCTAGCTCTGTAGTCACCAGGAATGATTGTGGGCTTTGCTTGAGCGCAGGTCAGAAGATCAATATAATTTAACTTTCCTGCTGGAACATATAGATTAAATACATTGAGGATAGAGTTGTACGCATAGATCCTCACTCCATGATATTGTTGACCCGCAGTTTGTTTTTCTTGAAGAAGTTGACAATCCACTAAGTTTAATGTATGAATACAAGAGTTACTGGATCTGAGGTTGTAAGAAACAAATGAGGGCAATTTCGGGGGTGAGGATTTTGCAGGAAATCTGCACTCCTGGAGATATACAATATCGATGTGTTCAGCTGTTATTTTGTGATGTAAATCAGAGAATCTTTTTTGATGAGTGCAATGTTCCAGCTAAGGATGGATAGCTTAGTTATTTGTGCATTTAAAGAAAACATTATATAGATTGATAATATTAGTCCACTTAATATATATTATCTAGTTCACTGCGATATAAGTCCAGGAACATTTCTTAGCATATTACCAATGTAACACATTTGCCTCCAATTGTCTAATACACTTTGTTTGACTATTTCATCTATAGAGTCGTGTCCAATATAGCTTAGTACAGCATTGGCAGTTAATCTGCGTGGAAGGGCTCCTCTACTCAAGGATTCCAGATCACTAAAAGTTTCACCCGATTGACAAGGGAACACATGTTTGGATGGTTCCAGGGTGGAAGGGGGGTCGGGGTGTGGGAGGGTGGCAGTCCTTGCTTACAAGTTCCCTTATGCACGTGAACAGCCCTGCAATGTCACCGGTGGATTTTTTCTCTGCACTTGTTGGAGCTGCACATGAAGTTGCTCCGTCTCCTGCCGTGACTGCTGCTGGTGTCCCTGCCACAGTTCATGAAGGGCAGCCGCTGCTTGATCTGTGAGGCGATCCAATGGCTAGTTAGTTGATATGGAGGCTGAAGTTGCGATCCGTCTCGGCTTGATCAAGTTACTTAACCCCCACTTCCAGTTCACTGTTGGGTCCAGCTGTGGGAGGTCCCCCACAGTAGGTGACATAGTCCTAGAACCGGGGTGTGGCCATTCTACATCAGGGGCAGGCTCACGACAGGCAGAAGTTACAGCACCTGATACTTGTTGGGGAGCTTGGGTGATGGCAGGAGTCTTTGGTCTGGCACCGGTCCCCTTGTACACTTCGTAATTAACAGGTGGTGAGTTTGGTAGCCAGCTGGAGCGAACACCACTTCCAGCTGACTCTGAACAGCAAGTGGAGCTGGAGGCAGCATTTGGCAACCGCTTTTCATGGTGGTATGCCTACTGTAACCAAGACTTCTAAATATATATGAAAAACCATTAAACACTGTGTATCTAACCAACCAAACAATGTAACACAATCGTACAAGACATTCCATACAAATAAAAATACCTAGTCTATGGAACTGACCCCCCTAATGAATTAAAAAGTTATCCAACCTATGCTTCAGTCAAAAGTGAAAACAAAAAGCACCTAATTTCATCCTAACAGTTTCCTACCTTGTACTTCAAGCTCGCACTGTATCATGTGCTACCCACTTCCCCCAATACTCAAGACATACATCTCCAGTGTAATTACCTCTGTTAATTTAAATTGTAGTTATATGTTGATATAAAATTTTGCTACTCTGTACCTTATCATCTTACCTGATATGTTAGATTTAGAACCTGTCCGAAATGCTATGCGTGTTAGTGGCTTTACAAGAATGTTAAAAATACCAATCTTATGTAATCTCATACACCCATTGTACTTAAGTGTGAATAAATGAATAAATAAATAATTAAATAAATAAATAAATAAATAAATATATAAATAAAAAATAAATAAAATATAAATAAATTAATACATTCATAAATGATAAATAAATATATTTATATAGGCTAAATTTAGATTTAGGTTCATTTCCTCTCATTTCAGAATCTTTGTTTACAAGACACAGGGAAGTTTGTGCCTTTGATGTGCTGATGAATAGAGGTCAGCGGTTAATGTTTTGCTTTTCCTGTCCATTGGGTTACTTATATTCAACTTTCTTAAGGTACTTATATTCAACTTTCCGAATGGTTGCGACGCCTGGTGTCTATATCGCCACGAGGTGGTTGATAGATTTTCTAGCGTTTTCCGGCTTGCACCTCGGAGTTGAGCTGGGGTCTAGAGCCAGCTTGGGCGAGAGGTGTGGGGAAATCTGGCTCTAGTTTAATACTAATAAAATGTATAATTTTATGAATACAAGATAATGATTAATTCTAAGAAAGCTCGACGGACCAGAATGCATTATTAAATGAGAGACGCAGTGATTTATGGATCTATGATTATATGTGAAAAAATTATATTAAGCAATGACTGTAAATTCTATACATTCTAGAGCCAGCCTCCCATGACACATTTTGGGGGGTCTTCTGTAAGGTTAGTCTATGTGTAGCATATATTATGTAATAATAATAATGATAATATGCGCACACATAGATAATGAGAAAAATATATAATGCAAGAAATACTACTGCAAAATAAAGATTAATAATTAATCAATGCAATATAGTATATATAAACTCTAAATAATAAAATACTATCTACAATGAAAACTGATTAAATCTCAGCTGTGACAGAAGGGACATAGATGTAGTCCACTGTACAACAGTCTGGAAACAGCTTGAGAGAGCGATACTTGGAACTCGTGAGTGTGTGGCGGTCACACGCTTCCTCAAGGGTGTTGCACCAAACTGCAATAATTAAATTCCATAATTTCCACTCCAAACTAGTATTCACTCAAATAAATGTAATGTCTAAAAATTTGGAGGGGAAGAACTGCACTTACATGGGGTTATTTTTATCGCCTACAGCGTTACGACAGGATACCTATATTAGGTATATATTTATAAGCTATATAAATACTATTAAAAGGTAAAAATGCCTGCCGAACTGGTGTCCGTGATTCTGGTAAGCTGCGTCCTCAATCTGAAGTGCGAATGTGTACGGATGACTTCTAGTTTGTAAGATTTGTTAGGACCGCTTTGGAACACCGGACTGCTAGTTAATCGAAAATGGCGAGAGTCTCCTTCCTTCCCCAAAGTCGCGCATGCGCAAAGCTCACAGTGGGGGCTCGAGTATAAATAATATTTATTTATTAAAACTAAATAGGGAAGGAAGCGTTTATAAATATTGTTTATGTGGTGATGTTTGATTCTCACAGTGCATGTCAGTTAATGTAGACTGCACAAATAAAACGAGACTCTGGAGGTGGAAATAACTTTAGATTATGATATTATTTACAGGATCAAGCTGGGTAAAGGAATTCCAGTAAATTGTGTATACTAAATAAAGTAAACCTATTACTAAAATATTATCCTTGATAAAGGAAAGTAAACGGTTGAACTTTTGTTAGATCTACAGATATGTGGAAATTTATTCTCCGTGGGTGGCTGATGCAACACTCCACAATTCTAGGAGAAATTACTTAATGTTCTACATCCTAATGCAATGAATTCTATGATACTAAACTACGGATTAGTAGTGTTAGATAATTATTATGCTTAGTACAGGAAATATATCCCATTGTACTAAGGATTAGCAAAAGAGTATTAAATATGTATGAAGCCTAATACAGGAAATACATCCTATTGTATAAGGGATGAGAATAACTGTTGGAAATTTCCAACATAACTCCGGGGCGGAAATTTACAGGTCGTAGCTCAATGTTAAGTAGTAACGTACCTGTTTCCTTTCCCTGAAGTAACATTCTTATATGTTAGTAAGTTAGTATTTACATAACGAATGTCCCGGATCTCTGACAAGTATACTCTGTTGTCACGGGTATATCTATGGAATGATTAATGTATTATCCTATATGTCTCTTTGAGATCAAGGAGATACTGAATCTACAGTGAAATCAATGTCTAGGTTCGTATTGACATGTAACTAAATGAGTTACCAGACACTAACTGATCACTGCAAATTTATAAATCACCTCAACATCAAATGAGAAGTTCTGTGTGTTTATGCAAGATTAAATTTAGCCTAAGGGCGCCGGTCGGCAGAGCGGACAGCACGCTGGACTTGTGATCCTGTAGTCCCGGGTTCGATCCCGGGCGCCGGCGAGGAACAATGGGCAGAGTTTCTTTCACCCTATGCCCCTGTTACCTAGCAGTAAATAGGTACTTGGGTGTTAGTCAGCTGTCACGGGCTGCTTCCTGTGGGTGGATGCCTGGTCGAAGACCGGGCCGCGGGGACACAATAGCCCCGAAATCATCTCAAGATAACCTCTCAAGGTGCAGTTGTTGCTGAACAAAGTATTTTAGGCTATGCAATAATAATAACTAAGTTCCTAAACTAGCTATATTCTAGATAAAATAGAGAACTGAGTATACGGGTATCAGTCTCGATAAATACAGTCAGTGGTATGCTTTAGTGAGCACAGATTCAACTTGCACTCAGCTGACCCTAACTAATGTTCCATAATCTACCTAAGTAGAGGGTAAATGCGAATTATATACATTAGGCTACAGTGCTATAACTCTCTGGAGATATAATTAAACACATGCTAACTTAAAGGATGAGATGAGTTTATTCTATTTTGAGAAACTAGTTGTTTCACTAGTGATAGTCTTCTGGTAAATGTTCATTTACAGGCTATTGCAAAGTTCAATTTTGCTTGTGCTAGGATACTTCTCCAAATTGTCTTTAAGATGTCTTGTCTCTGCTTGTGGGCAGAGACAAGAAAGCAGGAGCTCAAACAAAACTGATACAATCCTGCAGGTGTATCACATTAAGTGGATTACTAAATCCTTGTCTAGACGACTTGGTATAAATGCAGTCTTCTCTGGAAAACTTTCTAAGGTATGATATATGGGATGAGATGATATGAGATGCTATGAAGGCTGAATGTGGTCAATTATTACTGTCGAGAATAGTTTTGGGTTGACAGGGGGGTCAACGGTATTTGTCACGGTGACCTGCAGCCAATTTTTAGGCTACTGACCACTGATTTATCCACTGAGATCAATAGAAACTAACTAGGCTAGTACTAATTGTACCAGACTCAATCTGTAATTTATGTTCGTTGTCAGCTGGCATAGGCTTCTACAGGTTCAAGACTCTACCTGTAAGTAAGTAGCCTCCTGCTGAATTCAATAAGTTCATTCCCTGTTGTCTCGTGGTTCCAGTAATGAACTGATAATAATGGTCCGCCCCTACTAATATATCTACATTGGTGAGGTGGTCAGACTTATTTTGGTGTCAGCCAGTTTGATTCTATTTTTCTGCAAAATTCTGGCTGTGTCTCCTAGACCTTTAACATTCAGATCAAAGGGAATACAATAAACTACTATGGCCTGGACAGGTTGGACATAACCCCCTAGGCGTATTAGTGATTGTACTACTTCATATTCTTGAGGTCCAGTATCTGTTAGGAATCCTGATATGTTCAATGTCACATTACACAAGGGTTTAAGTTTCAGGTTGTTAGCTGCTTGTTGAGTGATGAACGTTCTCTGTGATCCCTGATCCAATAGACCTCTTGTAGTGATTCTAGAATTCTTGTTATTTAATTGTATCTGTGCAGTAGGTAATACGGCATTATTATGAGACTTGGTGTTAAGCACCTTAACCTCCTGTCGCACCTTACAGCACAGCACAGTGGTGGAAGTATCCTGTTCCACCTGGAGTTTAGGCGATTTAGGCCTATCAACCCCCCACAATGTGGAATGATGTTGAATCTGGTGGCACCTGTTACATATGTGTAATGGGGTGGTGCATGTATTAGGGTCATGTTGCAACAAGCACCTGGTGACTTGTGGAATTCCTTGAGGCGATTTATCCTAGAAACACGATCAGGAAAGGTTTGACACTGATAAATGGTATGATTCTCTTGGCAGAATAGACAGCATCTCCTTCCTGTAATAGATGCAGGAGTCACAACTTGGGGTGACGTATGGACTACAGGTTTAGAATAAGGGCTGACTGGATGTGCATCCATGCTGTTATTTTTTCGCACCTTGCAGCACTGTACTTGAGTGGATTTTCCATCTCTCACTCTGGGGTTAATATGCTTATGCAGTGCAGCATGATGCTGCTCTCTTCGATACCTATTGCAGGTGTTCAATGGGGTCTCACAGCTGGTTGCATTATGTAGTTTGAGACACCTGGTACATCTGTGTAGCTGCTTGAGTCGTCTGACTCGGATGTCTCTATTAGGATAACTTGTACATTTATATGAGGAATGATCTTGATGGCAAAACACACATAACCCTCGACCTACAGCTCGTTTAAGGGGCACCGGTTTAGGTGAAACTGCAACTACAGGTTGTGAAGGTTTTGCTGCTTGCATAAGCTTGTTGTTTTGATTCATAGGAATACCTGTTGTACTCTTAGGTCTCACTGATAATTCAGAGTTCGACCTGTTAATAATGCTAGATGAATGACTAGGAAAAGTTGATCAATGTCAACCAATATATTTTTACTAGTTGTATATGAAAAGGGCTGCAATTGTTCCAAGTTTCAGTACTGCAGCATAAATAGAAAGGGAGATTTTTTTTTTTTTCAAATTTTTTTACACATTTTTGAATGTGAATAAAAAAAAACACCTTTTAGATATAATCATTCTATGACACTTTTCTGACACATTAGCATATAATAAAGGATCTGGAGTTAGGGAGTTTCCAAAACATTTTTAGTTTTCCTAATACAAATATTCAATGTTCGCCCAAAAAGTTATGCAAATATGTCATGTTTATTGCTATTATAAAATCAATAAATGAACTTAAGAAAAAACGACAACTTGGGGGTTTGAGACATACACTGTACATATAAGGTGTAAGTTTCATGTAAATTGAATAAAAAATAAAAAAGTTATTCAAACATTTATGTTATTTTAAATATATAAGAAAATATTAAAGTCTAAGGTGCTGCCATCTGTGACTGAGGTTGACATCATTTCTCCAAAATTGGCACCCTTACAGATAGGCTTATGTGCAGTCATGTGTATAAGTTTCATGAAAATCGTCCGATAAAAAAAAAAATTTAAAATTTTTTGGGAAAAAAAATTAATTTAAATTTTTTCTAATAACACTAATTTCATTTATTTTTTTAATATATGCTATTGAGATAGCCTAGAGTCATAGATATGATTTCAGTTGACACTTGTGTTTGATAATAGTTTTTGACCATTTTGGAATAATTTTGAAACCTACTTCAATATTTTTTTCTCCCTTCCTATTTATGCTACGATGCTGAGACTTAAGCTAGATGAAACACTTTTTATGTACAACTCGTCAAGAGTTTGATTGAAATTGAACCATTTTTCATTTATTGCACATTTTTTGCAAATTGGGAGGTAATGCCCCCTTCAGTAGCCTCATGCACTGAGTTTTCAGAATCCATAGAACTCTTGGATAAATTCTCAGAACACTGTTCAGTTTCTGTTGAAGAACTGTTGAGTAAAGCTGTATTAGATTTAAATTTGAACCTCTATTGTTGATCCAGTACAAGGATCTACTCTGTATCGAGGCTCAGCCTCATAATTTTCCAGATCATTCAGATGATTATAAACACCCTCCTCAAAATTCTCCATCTCGGCATGGAAGGTATCTAGCTGATCCGGCTCAGCATTCTGTCGTAGGAGGACTCTGAGATAATTATCTGCAGCCTCATTTGTTCTCTGCAACCTTTGCTTAACCGCCTCCATGAGGTTTTCTAATACTTTGGCTGTGACACCTGACTGAACTTCCTGATCACACTTATCTAGCTGTTGAGTCACTTGAACTCCGTGATGTAAGTATGTTCTATAATACAATTCGCTTTTGCAGAACATTTTGGGTGATGCCCAGTTTGCTGAGTTAGGCTTGGATGTGAAATGACTGGGATACTGATTCATATACACGTGGAACCAGTACGGTTATAGATAGCCTAATAACTGATTCTTTAGTTAGGATATGTGAATCCTACCTCACATAGCGGTTAGCTTACCCACTTAATAGTAAACAGCTAATATTTGAGTAGTACTTCAGTGTCTCTACAGGAATTCCTCTGCTTAGCTCATTATTATCAGCGTTGGATGGGTAGTGACACTTTCAGTAACACTCAAAATGTACACAGTAAATATATATAATAAGATATAATAAAAATAATTTGTGTAAAATAACGATAAGTCCCACCCTGCCTTGGGTTTGCACAATAATAAATGTTGACTAGGTTGTACTGCCTGGTACAATACTAGTCTACTAGTAATCCTAACTATCTAGGTTGGCTAGTAATAATGAGTTAGGCTAGAGTTGTACACTACTAAGTACAATTCCAGTCTAAGAATTCTATTCTATATGGGTTGGCATATAATGCTATAATACTAATTGTGCAAATTCAGGATAGTACTATGTTCTTGGATTTTTATAATTTTGATTTATAAGAGTATATACAAGTGCTTATATATGTGACAAGAATCCTACTACTATAAATGATTATATATGTGTGGCAGGTATTTTACTGCCGTAATTCTAAGTAAGTCGCAGATATGCTGCCGTAGATTCATTGCGTGTGGCAGATATGTTGCCATAAATTCTATCCTGACTACATTCCCTAACTAAAGAGTATAATATTATCAAGGATGATGAATTCTGTATGCTAACACCTGACAATACTACTTAATTAAAGAGTATAATGATATCAGGGATGATTAATGAATTGAAGATAGCCTAACTTCTGGCTATATTCTACTTATTATACTAATTATGCTATAATGCTGGTTCGAGATTCATCACAACGATCTTTTTTCAAAGGATCATAAAATATGGGCTGAGAACCAACATGGATTAATATTAAATGTGGTTCGAATCCGATCTTTTTTCAAAGGATCATAAAATATGGGCTGAGAACCAACATGGATTAATATTAAATGTGGTTCGAATCCGGTTTGAAGGACCATAAAATATGTAGGGAAATCTGACTCTAGTTTAATACTAATAAAATGTATAATTTTATGAATGCAAGATAATGATTAATTCTAAGATAGCTCGAAGGACCGCACTGCATTATTAAATGAGAGACCCCAGTGACTTATGGATCTGTGATTATATGTGAATAAATTCTTTTTAGCAATGACTGTAAATTCTATACATTCTAGAGCCAGCCTCCCTTGACACATTTTGGGGGGGTCTTCTATAAGATTAGTCTATGTGTAACATATATTAAATAATGATAATATGAACACACATAGATAATAAGAAAAATATGAAAAGCAAGAAATACTACTGCAAAATAAAGATTAATAATTAATCAATGCAATATTGTATATATGGACTCTAATCAAATACTATCTACAATGAAAACTGATTAAATCTCAGCTGTGACAGAGGGATGTAGATGTAGTCCACTGTACAACAGTCTGGAAACAGCTTGAGATAGCGATACTTGAAGCACGTGAGAGTGTGGCGGTCACACGCTTTATTTGTGGTGTTGCACCATGCTGCAATAATTAAATTTCATAATTTCCCCTCCAAACTAGTATTCATACACATAAATGTAATATGTAAATATTTGGAGGGGAGGAACTGCACTTACATGGGGTTATTTTTATCGCCTGCAGCATTATGACAGGATATGTATATTAGTTATATATTTATGAGCTCAAAAAATACTACTAAAAGGTAAAAATGCCTGCTGAACTGGTGTCTGTGATTCTGGTAAGCTGTGTCCTCAATCTGAAATCTAAATGTGTATGGATGACTTCTAGTTTGACTACCTACCTAACCTAACCTATCTTTATAGGTTAGGTAACCGAAAAAGTTAGGTTAGGTTAGGTTAGGTAGGTTAGGAAGTCGAAAAACATTAATTCATGAAAACTTGGCTTATAAGGCAAATCGGGCCTTGCATAGTAGGCTGAGAAGTGCGTTCTGGCTACTAGGTACGACATATATATATATATATATATATATATATATATATATATATATATATATATATATATATATATATATATATATATATATATATATATATATATATATATATATATATATATATATATATATATATATATATATATATATATATATATATATATATATATATATATATATATATATATATATATATATATATATATATATATATATATGTCGTACCTAGTAGCCAGAACGCACTTCTCAGCCTACTATTTTAGGCCCGATTTAACCTAATAAGCCAAGTTTTCCTGAATTAATATATTTTCTTTAATTTTTTTCTAATGAAATGATAAAGCTACCCATTTCATTATGTATGAGGTCAATTTTTTTTTATTGGAGTTAAAATTAACGTAGATATATGACCGAACCTAACCAACCCTACCTAACCTAACCTAACCTATCTTCATAGGTTAGGTTAGGTAGCAGAAAAGGTTAGGTAGGTTAGGCAGTCGAAAAAACATTAATTCATGAAAACTTGGCTTATTAGGCAAATCGGGTCTTGCATAGTAGGCTGAGAAGTGCATTCTGGCTACTAGGTACGACATATGTCTATATATATATATATATATATATATATATATATATATATATATATATATATATATATATATATATATATATATATATATATATATATATATATATATGTCGTACCTAGTAGCCAGAACTCACTTCTCAGCCTACTATGCGAGGCCCGATTTGCCTAATAAGCCAAGTTTTACTGAATTAATATATTTTCTCTAATTTTTTTCTTATGAAATGATAAAGCTGCCCATTTCATTATGTATGAGGTCAATTTTTTTTTATTGGAGTTAAAATTAACGTAGATATATGACCGAACCTAACCAACCCTACCTAACCTAACCTAACCTATCTTTATAGGTTAGGTTAGGTTAGGTAGCCGAAAACGTTAGGTTAGGTTAGGTTAGGTAGGTTAGGTTGTCTAAAAAACATTAATTCATGAAAACTAGGCTTATTAGGCAAATCGGGCCATGCATAGTAGGCTGAGAAGTGAGTTCTGGCTACTAGGTACGACATATATATATATATATATATATATATATATATATATATATATATATATATATGTCGTACCTAGTAGCCAGAACGCACTTCTCAGCCTACTATGCAAGGCCCGATTTGCCTAATAAGCCAAGTTTTCATGAATTAATTGTTTTTCGACTACCTAACCTACCTAACCTAACCTAACCTAACTTTTTCGTCTACCTACCCAAACCTAACCTATAAAGATAGGTTAGGTTAGGTTAGGTAGGGTTGGTTAGGTTCGAACGTATATCTACGTTAATTTTAACTCCAATAAAAAAAAATTGACTTCATACATAATGAAATGGGTAGCTTTATTATTTCATAAGAAAAAAATTAGAGAAAATATATTAATTCAGGGAAACTTGGCTTATTAGGCAAATCGGGCCTTGCATAGTAGGCCAAAAAGTGAGTTCTGGCTACTAGGTACGACATATATATATATATATATATATATATATATATATATATATATATATATATATATATATATATATATATATATATATATATATATATATATATGTATATATATATATATATATATATATATATATATATATATATATATATATATATACGACATATATATATGTCGTACCTAGTAGCCAGAACGCACTTCTCAGCCTACTATGCAAGGCCCGATTTGCCAAATAAGCCAAGTTTTCCTGAATTAATATATTTTCCCTATTTTTTTTCTTATGAAATGATAAAGCTACCCATTTCATTATGTATGAGGTCAATTTTTTTTTATTGGAGTTAAAATTAACGTAGATATATGACCGAACCTAACCAACCCTACCTAACCTAACCTAACGTATCTTTATAGGTTAGGTTAGGTTAGGTAGCAGAAAAAGTTAGGTTAGGTAGGTTAGGCAGTCGAAAAAAAATTAATTCAAGAAAACTTGGCTTATTAAGCAAATCGGGCCTTGCATTGTAGGCTGAGAAGTGCGTTCTGGCTACTAGGTACGACATACAACAACACCTCGACATCCTCACAGACCGACATCACCTCAGCACTGAAACAAGGATAATCAAGAAACTAACAACGTTATATGGAGGACCTATGGCAATTCCACGACCAAGAGATGGCTTCCTGAACCTTGCAGGAATGAACCTCACTGAGGACCAAGTCACTCTCCTAAATCTGGGTATAAACTGTCACGTTATGTCCAGACCGAGTGAGATGGCCCGGAAAGTGGAGTTGGAGATTCTGTTGGACGACATATTCGACTTCGAAGCACAAAAGAAGGTCACCACCAAAGATACCTTACAAGCAGAACTTATTGTGGAAGGAGGAAAGAATCGAGGCAACTACAGAAGCACCATACTGTCCCCCGAGCTCAAAGCGGCAGCTAAGAGCCTTCGTGAGAACAAGGAGATAGTTGTCAGGAACACCGTGTCTCTGCTTAAGGCACAACTCTCCTAAACACTCCTGCTGGCTAGGGTTCGAGTCTCCTGGTGGGAAAGTGTTCTAAAGTTGTATACTTAACTCTCGTGTTTAGGAGAGTTGTGCCTTAAGCAGAGACACTGTGTCTTCCCATATTAACAGGAACTGGATGAAATTAACGTATAAATGACCCCTCACTTGCTCTGGTGCTCTTGAGAGGTGTTGATCTTTGGGGTATTTAAATACTCCGAAATTACCATCTCTTTTAACGGTCTGAGCGGGTGGTGGAGCGGGTTAAGGCGTACCTGTTATGCCAGTTGCTGGAAGGCTTCTGTGCTGGCTAGGGATCGAGTCTCCTGGTGGGAAAGTGTTCTAAAGTTGTATACTTAACTCTCGTGTTTAGGAGAGTTGTGCCTTAAGCAGAGACACTGTGTCTTCCCATAATAACAGGGACTTGATGAAATTAACGTATGAATGACCCCTCACTTGCTCTGGTGCTCTTGGGAGGTGTTGATCTTTGGGGTATTTAAATACTCCGAAATTACCATCTCTTTTAAGGGTCTGAGCGGGTGGTGGAGCGGGTTAAGGCGTACCTGTTATGCCAGTTGCTGGAAGGCTTCTGTGCTGGCTAGGGTTCGAGTCTCCTGGTGGGAAAGTGTTCTAAAGTTGTATACTTAACTCTCGTGTTTAGGAGAGTTGTGCCTTAAGCAGAGACACTGTGTCTTCCCATATTAACAGGGACTTGATGAAATTAACGTATAAATGACCCCTCACTTGCTCTGGTGCTCTTGGGAGGTGTTGATCTTTGGGGTATTTAAATACTCCGAAATTACCATCTCTTTTAAGGGTCTGAGCGGGTGGTGGAGCGGGTTAAGGCGTACCTGTTATGCCAGTTGCTGGAAGGCTTCTGTGCTGGCTAGGGTTCGAGTCTCCTGGTGGGAAAGTGTTCTAAAGTTGTATACTTAACTCTCGTGTTTAGGAGAGTTGTGCCTTAAGCAGAGACACTGTGTCTTCCCATATTAACAGGGACTTGATGAAATTAACGTATAAATGACCCCTCACTTGCTCTGGAGCTCTTGGGAGGTGTTGATCTTTGGGGTATTTAAATACTCCGAAATTACCATCTCTTTTAAGGGTCTGAGCGGGTGGTGGAGCGGGTTAAGGCGTACCTGTTATGCCAGTTGCTGGAACGCTTCTGTGCTGGCTAGGGTTCGAGTCTCCTGGTGGGAAAGTGTTCTAAAGTTGTATACTTAACTCTCGTGTTGAGGAGAGTTGTGCCTTAAGCAGAGACACTGTGTCTTCCCATATTAACAGGGACTTGATGAAATTAACGTATAAATGACCCCTCACTTGCTCTGGTGCTCTTGGGAGGTGTTGATCTTTGGGGTATTTAAATACTCCGAAATTACCATCTCTTTTAATGGTCTGAGCGGGTGGTGGAGCGGGTTAAGGCGTACCTGTTATGCCAGTTGCTGGAAGGCTTCTGTGCTGGCTAGGGTTCGAGTCTCCTGGTGGGAAAGTGTTCTAAAGTTGTATACTTAACTCTCGTGTTTAGGAGAGTTGTACCATATATATATATATATTTATATATATATTATTATATATGACCGAAAAAGTAAGATTAATAATTCTAACACGAATTTTCTCAATCTTTCGTACATTTCTTTTCACTGTTGGAGGTAATTCAAAAATCAATTCTCCAAAATTCATATTTATTTCTAGTCTGACGCGACACGAGCGCGTTTCGTAAAACTTATTACATTTTCAAAGACTTTAGTTTACAAATACACAACTGAATAGAACTTACACATCTCCGGTTTTGTTTATATCCACATTTGAGTGTGGTGGATGGGGTGAGGTGGCATTAATAGGGTATTAATTTCATCAACACAAGACAGAACAAGAGGAGGCATTAATAGGGTATTAATTTCATCAACACAAGACAGAACACGAAACAATGGGTATTGAAATGGAAGTGATTGTAGAAAGCCTATTGGTCCATATTTCTTGATGCTTCTATATTGGAGCGGAGTCTTGAGGTGGTAGAATATAGTTGTGCTTTAATTGGCTGTTGATTGCTGGTGTTGACTTCTTAATGTGTAGTGCCTCGCAAACGTCAAGCCGCCTGCTATCGCTGTGTCTATCGATGATTTCTGTGTTGTTTACTAGGATTTCTCTGGCGATGGTTTGGTTGTGGGAAGAGATTATATGTTCCTTAATGGAGCCCTGTTGTTTATGCATCGTTAAACGCCTAGAAAGAGATATTGTTGTCTTGCCTATATACTGGGTTTTTTGGAGCTTACAGTCTCCAAGTAGGCATTTGAAGGCATAGACGACGTCGGTCTCTTTTAAAGCGTTCTGCTTTGTGTCTGGAGAGTTTCTCATGAGTAGGCTGGCCGTTTTTCTGGTTTTATAGTAAATCGTCAGTTGTATCCTCTGATTTTTGTCTGTAGGGATAACGTTTCTATTAACAATATCTTTCAGGACCCTTTCCTCTGTTTTATGAGCTGTGGAAAAGAAGTTCCTGTAAAATAGCCTAATAGGGGGTATAGGTGTTGTGTTAGTTGTCTCTTCAGAGGTTGCATGGCGTTTCACTTTCCTTCTTATGATGTCTTCGACGAAACCATTGGAGAAGCCGTTGTTGACTAGGACCTGCCTTATCCTACAGAGTTCTTCGTCGACTTGCTTCCATTCTGAGCTGTGGCTTAGAGCACGGTCGACATATGCGTTAACAACACTCCTCTTGTACCTGTCTGGGCAGTCGCTGTTGGTATTTAGGGACATTCCTATGTTCGTTTCCTTAGTGTAGACTGCAGTGTGGAAACCTCCGCTCTTTTCCATGACTGTTACATCTAGAAAGGGCAGCTTCCCATCCTTTTCCATCTCGTAAGTGAAACGCAGCACGGAGCTCTGCTCAAATGCCTCCTTCAGCTCCTGCAGATGTCTGACATCAGGTACCTGTGTAAAAATGTCGTCAACATACCTGCAGTATATGGCCGGTTTCAAGTTCATGTCGACTAAGACTTTTTGCTCGATGGTACCCATGTAGAAGTTTGCAAACAGGACACCTAGGGGAGAACCCATGGCGACCCCATCTACTTGCTTATACATGTGCCCATCCGGGCTCAAGAAGGGTGCCTCTTTAGCACAAGCTTGGAGTAGTTTCCTTAGGATATTTTCGGGTATGTCAAGAGGAGTACAAGCTGGATTACGATACACTCTGTCGGCTATCATCCCGATTGTCTCGTCAACTCCATAGTCTCTCGAGACTGAAGGATGCCTACTACTACTACTGTTAAGGATTGCCGCCCAGTCAATCCTCCGCGCCCAGGAAACGAACCCAGGCCCAAGCACTCGCGAAATACCTGGCGAGTGTTTTACCACTGCGCCACATAAATATATGATATTGTTGTATAGATAAAATGGTGAAGGGTAGAGCAACCAGTGTAGTCACAACGAGTAACATTATGATCACAATCATCTTAAGGGCTTGAAAATACCGCTTAAGCTAGTGGGAACTATAGTGAGATAAGATCTAGACCAAGACGTCTGGCAGGGAAGTTAGTGTGCCGCCATTAGGCCTACGCTGGTGATACACGGTACAGCATAGGTTGTTCCCTCAGTGATCAAGCGAATACAGTGTTGAACACTTAATAGCGAGACTTTGATAAGTTAGAAAACCGGAAACAGAATTACCATAATCCCCAACCAAGCTAGGGGGAAATTAAATGATTATTAAATATGAAATTGTCACCCCAACGCTGACTGTGGCCGACGACCCAGGAAGAGGCTGACTGCTTCAACACCCGGGAGTTACCACATCAATACTGAAGTATGGAGCTAAGTAGTGTTGAGATAACAAGAACAGACAAATTGCTCTTACATATTGAATGTGGCAATATTATTACCACAATACTAATATTGAATTACAAGAGCAATATTAGATAACAAGTAAAACAGGTTCTTACTCTACACACAAATATAGCACACTCGGCAAACCCCCCCCCCCCCCAACACACGCATAAGGGAAGGGAACTATTAGGGAAAAAGCGCCAAGCCATGACGAATATATAACACTTGGAAGGAGGTCAGGATTAGCAACGAGTTGCGGCGACTGCAACAAATATACAAAGACCGAGTCAACGTGAATCGTGTGTTATATATGTCTGAAAAGTTTCCACTTGTCTTTCACTGAAGTGAGCATCACCAAGGGCCTGAGAGATTATTATTATTATTATTATTATTATTATCATCTTTGTTGACAAATTTTAATTACAGTTTTGCCTAATCTGAGGCTTTCAATTAAGTATTATTAAAGTGAGGATAATGCTGGTCTTTACTGTCACACTGGACGGAGGGTCATTTACAAGTCAATAGGTCTAAACTGAAGGCTGAAGGACATTATATATCATGGTTACAATCAATGTTTTAATGTACGAATATGTAAAAACAACTTTCTATTGTGCACTGCAACACAAGGGCAGGTAATGGATTCATTAGAGATGCAGCTTAAAAATAATACAAATAAAATTGTTCTTGATTCTTTAAAATGGACAAGCAAATTTTGGATAAATTGTTAGGATGTCGTCCAGTACACCAGATTCAATGAAATAGTTACACATATGATGGTACAATAGGCCAGGAGGCCTAAAATCTTTTACATTTTCACATTCAACAATTTAGTGTTCAAGTGAATGCATTAAAGGTTTGTCAAAGAGTTTGCAATCTTAATATTCTGGTAGTGGCTCAGCCTCACTAACCTGCCAGATGTGCCTATAACCAAGGCGAATTCGCGCAATGACTACATCACATTGCCTGGTCCGGTTACAGTGCTGACCATAAAAATACCTATTATTACAAAAGTTGTCATAGCTTTGAATACTCAAGCTTTCAGGTCTCTGGGCATTTATAAGTTCTTTTAAATCTGAATTAATTTCTTTAATTTGTATGTTTCTAATAATTGCATTAGATAGTCCAAAGTCATAATCAGTGTTTTCTTTTCTGCAAGCCTCATTGGCCAATCTATCTAAAAAGTCATGTTTTCCAACTCCATGGGATGGGATCCACACAAATTTTATACAATAGTTATTATCTTTGACAAAAAATTCCAGTCCATTTAATATTTCAAGCTACTTCAGACATACATTGTGATTGGTTATTTAAAGACTGCAGAGTACTTTTAGAGTCACAGAATATCACTCCACCACCATTGAGCTTAAGGTACTCAGTGTCTAGATAAATACCCAATAGCTCAGTGTGTGTCGTGCTTGCCCAGCTGATCAATTTCTGTGTACTATACATGATCATTTCATTCCCTTTATATACTGCACATGTACAACCTGTTCTTCCAATGTCTTATTGCACAGAGCCATCAGTAAAGGCATAGGATTTAGTTGATTTGAGATTTTGAAGATGACTGTCAATAGCTTTAAATGTTATACATCTTATAGTTTCAGTGTTATACAATTGTTTTACACTGATGGAGGTATAATGTAAAGAGACCCACACATCTTTCAAAGGTAGAATATAGTTAACAATTTTATCAAGACTAAGAGACACATTCAGTTTCATAAGATTATTGGCATAATAACTGAGCCACAGAGTCACCAACTGAGCCACCTAAAAAATTCTCAGGGGAATTGACAAGGTGGACAAAGACAAACTCTTTAGCACGGGTGGAACACGAACCAAGACACACAGGTGGAAACTTAGTACCCAGATGAGCCACACAGACATTAGAAAGAACTTTTACAGTGTCAGAGTAGTTAGTAAATGGAATGCATTAGGCTGAGATGTGGTGGAGCTTGACTTCATACACAGTTTTAAGTGTAGATATGATAGAGCCCAGTAGACTCAGGAATCTGTACACCAGTTGATTGACATTTGAGAGGCGGGACCATAAAGCCAGAGGTCAACCCCCGCAAACACAAATAGGCAAGTCCACAATGTAAGGAGCCGTTTGCGGCGGATTGGGCGAACAGTCAGAATTGTCTGGAATGGATCTCAATTTAATTTGAGTAGAACTTTGGGGACCATAATTTTCAAAGTTTTGGCACAAAACATAGTATTAAGTAGAACTTTTCTCTCATAAAAAGAAAGTAATTTAAGTTCCTTTCTCATGTTAACTATTCTGATAGTTCGAGGACAACCCAGGGTGATGCGTATGGCATCATTCTGTACTACATCTAGGCCTTGTAGTTGTTTAGGGGAAAGATTAAAAAGATGCAAGGAATAATAATCAACAACAGATCGAAAAACCGCCCTAATTATCAACCAAAGTAAACTGCCCTAATAATCTACCAAAATTTCCAACCTAAATAAGCTTTAAAATTATCCTTCATAATATATCCACCAAAATAACCTTTTTGTAAAAATCCAACACAATAACCATATATAATAATCCACGAAAGTAACTGTCCATAATAACTAACAATATTAACCCTACATAATTCACTACTATAATGACCCTACCGAATAATCCAAAAGAATAACCATCCACAATAATCCAAAAGAGTAACCATCCACAGTATTCCAAAAGAGTAACCATCCACAATAATCCACCAAAATACTCTCCACAATTATCCCGCAAAATAAACCTCCATGATAAACCTCAACAATAACCCTCTCTAATAATCCCCACAATAACCATCCATAATTATCCACCAAAATAACCCTCATAAAATATCCACAATAATAGACACAATAATATAATTCAACCGAATAAACCTCCTTAATAAATCATCATTATAACCATTCATTATCAACGAATCAACCACAAAAACCCACCATATTAATTTCCAACAATAACGTTTTTTATATTCCACCACAATCACTCTCAATAATAATCCACTAAAATCATGATAATCTAGTAAATAAACCTCCATAATAATCAAACCTTATAATCATCCATAATAATCCAACAGAATAATCATCCTTAATATTCTATCACAATATCCCTGCATAATTTTCGACCAAAATGTCCATCAATAATAGTTTCACTGAATAACCACATTAATAACCCACTATAATCACATAATAATCAATAATAATAAACCAAAATAATAATATTGGTATTATTACCAATATCATAATAATAATCAACCTACAAAAACTAAATAATAATCCACCACAATAACCCTTCAGAATAATCATCAACAATAACCCTCTAATAATGTAACACATTAACCCTCCATAATAAAAATCCACAAAATAACCCTCCATAATAAAAATCCACAAAATAACCGTCAATAATAACCCACCAAAATAACCGTCCATAATAACCCACCAAAATAAACCTCCATAATTATCGAACAGAATATTCTTGCTTAATATATCACAATAACCCTTCACAATCCTCCTCCTCAACATCACTCCATAATAATTTCACAAAATAACCTCCTTAGTAATCCCTCACACCCTTCATAATAATCATTAACAATAACCCTCTCTAATAACCCACCACATTAACCATCAATAAAAATCCACCACAATAACCCTTAACAATAATCACCCAAAATAACCCCCATAATTACCAGCACAATAACTATCTATAATAACCCTCAACAATATCCCTCTCTGATAATAACAATAACATATTAATAATTAATCTCCATTATAACCCCCTATTTAAACCTTCGTAATAATCCACAACAATAAACCTCCATAATAATAACCTTAATAACCCTTCATAATAATCCATTACAATAAAACCTCCACAATAATCCACCACCCTAAATCTCCATAAAAATCCACTACAATATCACTGAAAAATAATCCTTAAAAATAACCCTGATAATAATAATTCACAACATCAACCTTCCATAAAAACCAATAACAATAACCTTTCATAATAATCAACTACAATATCTCCCCATAATAATTATTACTAAGGCTATCAATAATAATTCCCCACTTTAACCCTCAAAATGATTTGCTACAATAACCCTTCATTAATATTCCCCACAATAACCCTCATAATAAATCACAACAATAGCCCCTAATAATAATCCATCACAACAATAGCCCCTAATAATAATCCATCACAACAATAGCCCCTAATAATAATCCACCACAATAACCATCCCTAATTATTCACGACAATAACCCCTAAAATAAAAATCCATATCAATAATTTGCAGTTTTAATCAACCCCAGAAACCAAACGCATTTATTAGACTACAGGCATGGGCGCTTCAAAGGGGAAGATGAGTGACTTCAGCGGTGGGCGCTGCACTGAGGAAGAAGAGAGACTAAAGCCGTGGACGCTATGGTGAGGAAGATGAGAGACTAAAGCCGTGGACGCTACAGTGAGGAAGATGAGAGACTTCAGCCGTGGGAAGCTACAGTGAGGAAGATGAGAGACAACAGCTGTGGGCGCTACATTGAGGAAGATGAGAGACTACAGCCGTGGGCGCTACGGTGAGGAAGATTACCTAATCTATCCCATCTTATCTTACCTATTTTAACGTAACTTACCTAACCTAACCCAACTTAACTTACCTAACCTAACTTATGTTACCTAACTTATCATACTATACCTAACCTAACCTAACCTTGCTTAACTTGCATAACCTAACCTACCTAACTTGCCTAACCTAACCTAACTAACCTAACATACTTAACCCAACCTAACTTTCCTAACCTAATTTAACTTGCATAACCTAACATAACTTAACTTGCATAACCTAACCTAACCTATCTTACCTAACCTAACCTAATCTAATGTACCAAACCTAACCTAATCTAATGTACCAAACCTAACTAAACTTACCTAACCTGACATAACATAATATAACTTTACTATCCTAACCTAACTTATCCTATCCTAACTTAACCTAACTTAACCTAACTTATCTATCCTAGCCTAACTTACTTAACCTAACATAGCTTGCCTATCCTAAGCAAACTTATCCAAATCTAACTTATCCTAACATAACTTGCATAACCTAACTTAACTAAACTTAACTGACGTAACTTACCTAACCTAACTTACCCAAACTGACATGACCTAACTTATATAAATATTTCTGCTGGTCTTTTGTGTTTTGTCAATCAATGTCTCATATTCATTGTTCGTTTCAATGGTTAATTTTTCAAATGGTCATTTATACATTTCAAGTGATACATGTTAAAGATTGGGTGTTTAAGCATTTCAATTTTTTTTATATATAAACATTTACTCGTTTACAAGGGCTAATTTCTCAAATGGATGTTTATACATTTCAAGGGTAATTTGTTAAAGTTAGTGTATTTTAGCATTTAAAGAGATATTCGTTAGATATGACAGTTTATACACTGTGAATCTTTTTTACTAAAAGTTCGTCAAGTTGCTCATAATTTGTATTTATTATGTTAGATAATTGTTCTTATTTTGACCTTTAGCCTAACCTCTTTTTGATCTTAGTGTATGCATTGTGTTGGATATAAATTGTTCTTATTCTCTGACTTTTAGCTTAACCTTTCAGATGTAGTTTATTATGTTGGACATATTTTGTTGAATATACTATCTTTAACCTAACCTTACAGATATAGTTCATATGTAGATATGTAGTTCATTGATGTTCAGAGAATAGTTTTGAGGTAAAATGACTAAGAAAATATATTTTAACAGAATAATTATTAACATAACTGAAAGATTGATATGAAAAGTTGAACTCGTTACTGAACGGAAGAAAACAATTGTGCATTTAAGAGAGCTATTTAATTCTTGAATATGTCTTAGAGAACAACATTGATGTCGTATAGAACAACTTTGATGATAGAAGGAGAGTTTCTTTGATGAACGAAGATGTCTTAGAGATTATCTCTAATGACTGAGATTAACTTTTTGTTAGCTCTAAGAATAACTTTAATCTCTCAACAACTTTGAGAACAACTTTGATGACTCTGAGATTAACTTTTTGACAGCTCTTAGAATAACTTTGATAACTTAGAATAACTTTTGATGTCTCTGAGAATAACTTCTAAGAATAAACTAAGTTAACTAAGAATAATATATATATATATATATATATATATATATATATATATATATATATATATATATATATATATATATATATATATATATATCAGGGGGTACCACCACTGGTGCAATTATAGGGACCCACAGCCTCAGAGAAGGGAACACAGAGCACTCAGGGAAAAACTTGACATTTAACTCTGAATACGAAAGAGTGTTCACTTCTCCTACCACCCCCTTTTTTTTTTTATTATGATGTACACTTTATTATGCAAGGTTATACAGTTACATATCTGATTTTATTCAAAAAATAAACATTAAGAGGACACAAGAAAAAGTTCGCTTCCTAGAGGCTGTAGATTTCCTCGAACTCCTCCGACGCCGGGCAGGAACCGAGGATGCAGCGGGCATTTCCCCTCTGGATCGCGACACTGAGGCGCTGAAAGAGAAAACTTGCTGCTCTAGGGTCTCTTGTGGTGTCAATGAGCTTGGAACCAAGATCCTTAAGAAACCTTCTTGCACTCTCACCCCATGGGCCTAGGGTCTCAGACCCTATTGGAACGAAATTGTACCTTTGATCTAATTGCCTGTACTTGACTGACTTTTGTTTTTCTCTGTGTGTCGCTGCGGCTCCCGCCGTGCCGGCAGAGAGGGTGATGTATGTCGTTGCCAGGGTGGATACGCAAGTATAGTCCCATGCTAACTGCCTGCCACCCTTCCACGGACGCAGTGTGATTCCGTCTGGTCGGCCGGCAAAGCTAACAGAGTCACGGTTCAGTAGGTTGCGGGGCTCTCTCTCCGCTGGACACTGAACAGAGGCAAGGCTTCTTTTAATGATGTCGTTGACTTCGTCGTGTCTAGTGTGCCAACCACCCGATTTTCCACAGTGCAGGCCATGCAATCCATATTCGTCAGCATCTGCCTCGCCGCAAATACACCTGTGAACAGTGTGGATAGGGGCAGCAAGGCAGAGAGCGACTGCAATACGGAGCTCCTGCAGATCAAGACGTGTGCCTGTCGCAGACATAGGGACTGCCAGAAGGAAGTCCCCTGCATGGGGAGCCTGCACAGCTGTGAGGCGTGCATGATCACTGGGGGTTGTTGCTGCCTCCAGCAAAGCTGTGGCTTCTTTGTCTACGATGGGGCTGTCCCAACTGGATTGTTTCTTGGCTTTCGGCATGGCTGGTCTGAGTGCTGGGTCTGTCATGGCACCCCATTTCGTGTCGCATTCCGTGTAGTGGGGGTCCTGTATCCCCGCTACATCACTCAGGGTGTCAGGTAGAATTTCCTTAACCAGGTCATCTGATGCTAAGGAGGAAGACAGGAAGGCTGGGACAGCAATTTGGGTGGCGGTGCGGACACCCAAGCCACCGAGCCTGACAGGAAGAGTGGCTTGTTTCCACTGGCATTCGTTGAGGGAGAGGTTAACAACTTTTTCCAGCATGGTCTTCAGTAGGAGGTCATACTCGTCAAGCTTTGGGTTGTTGTAAGATGGGGCGCACCTCAGAAAGTAGATTAGCCTCGGAAGGGATAGGCATTTGGTGAGGAGATAAAAAGCATCGTGGGCATCGATGTCACCTATTCTGTCTTCCATCCTCCTAAGGTCTGCGATTTTCTTGTCGAGGATCTCCTCAATGGCGTTAGACCCGAGGGGAGCTCCAAGGAGGGTGCTGTTCTCGGCCCTAATGACATGGGCTCCAGGCAAGGCAGACCTTATTCTAGCTACGATGTCTGGGTTGGAGGAGACTACTTCACACTTGGAAGGGTTCAGGACGAGACCCAGGCTTACTTCTTGCTCCCTTATTTTCCTGATATCTGACAAGAGGTGGTCTACGGTGCCAGCTATAGTGCCATCATCCAAAAACCAGATGTTGAACTCGCTGGACAAGCTTTCGGTGATTTCTTTTAAGACTAAGCAGAAAAGAAGGGGAGCAAGAGGATCACCTTGCTGAACACCTTCACATGATCTGATTTCATGTTCACCAAAGAGCAGTTTTGACTCGCCACTGTAGCACGATAGTATGAACGGGTAGAGGGGCCGGAAATGGCGATGTACGGCACAAAGTACTGCATCTCTTCTTACCATGTTGAAGGCATTCTTAAAGTCCAGTTTGAGCAGGGCCTTTTCATCAGAAATGTTTGTGATGTATGCTCGTGCTGCATGGGCAGCCGCTTCACAGCCTTGGGGGATTCCAAATCCTAGCTGGAATGGTTTCAGCAATTCAGCCGCTTGCTGGCTGACAACCCTCGTAGCAGCCTTGGCAATCAGGCGTCGGAGAGTGTTGCCAACAGCGATTGGCCTGATTCCTTCGTCCTTCTTTTTGAGAGCACAGAGGGAGGCACCAAAAAAGAGAGGCCTGATGACCTCAGGTATCTCACCAGCCAGACACATGTTGACGAACCTTGTGAGTTCCATAAGAAGATCTTGTGCAGCATCACCAACCGCAGGTTTTAACATTTGCTTGATATGTTGAGGTTTTAACCCTGTACAGCCGCCTGCTGACCCAGGTGGAAAAGAAAGGGCTGCTTTGTAGACCTCAGATTCACCAACGGTTAATGGGTCTGAAATGGTGTCGGCTGATGGCGGAACGATGTTGTCACCTTGAGGGGCTCTGGGTGGGTGCTTGCTTTGCAGGGCCCGTGCTGTGGCTGAGTTTCGAGGAGCAATTTTCTCGTCACTGGTGAGGACTCTAATAGCACTTGCGGTATTTCCCTCTTCAATTTTCTTGGTGATTTGTGCTCTGATTTTGTACGTTTCCGGTATGTTGTTGTTACCATTTCTGCGGTGGGTGTGTTTTGCTCAGAGAGGCAGGCGAACTAGGTTGTCCCCCCTTGGGTATTCATTTATCGCCCTCAGGACCGAGGAAGCAAGTGATTTGTCCCTCCTTGGAGGGACGTTGAGGCATACATTGCCAAACAGAAGGACATTATGCCACGCTTGAATGTTTTCCGGTGCATCATTGACCCTTTTCAGAAGATTACAGAGTTTGGCTGCTGCATTTGGGCGGGCTGCTTTTGGGATGTGTGGTAATGTTCTAGCAGACGTCGCTATGATCGCTTGGGTGAGGTTCTCAGATGAGATTAGGTTAATGGGAGTCTCTTCCCTAACTGTTAATGGCAGCTGGCCATTGCTTCCCTTCGGAAGCTGGTGGGAACCACTGCATCTTTCCTCGTTGAAGGTGTGAAAGCGGATAACACCACCGTTGGAGTTTATGGCGGTGTTTTTGTTGCATACTCGGCAAAAACCTCTTTTAGGAGCAGTTGTTGGCACCTCAAGGCTTGTGGAGTCCTGCCCGACCGCTGGGACCTCTTCCATTTCAACTCGGTTGGCAGAGTTAAACTGTGCATTATTCTATAGAGGGGAGCAAACACACTGGGTCATGGCCAAGCAACTGGGTGTGGAGCCAACAACTGGGTGTGGAGCCAGCAACTGGGTGTGGAGGCATCAACTTCTTGATGTATATATATATATATATATATATATATATATATATATATATATATATATATATATATATATATATATATATATATATATGTATATATTAGTATATTTTGGTAGCAGTCTTTCCTGTAGACATATATTATTAAATATGACCGAAAAAGTAAGATTAATAATTCTAACCCGAATTTTCTCAATCTTTCGTACATTTCGTTTCACTGTTGGAGGTAAATCAAAAATCAATTCTCCAAAATTCATTTTTATTTCTAGTCTGACGCGACACGAGCGCGTTTCGTAAAACTTATTACATTTTCAAAGACTTTAGTTCACAAATACACAACTGAATAGAACTTACGCATCTCCGATTTTATATCTACATTTGAGTGAGGTGGAAGGGGTGATGTGGCATTAACACAAGACAGAACAAGATGTGGTATTAATAGGGTATTAATTTCATCAACACAAGACAGAACAAGAGTATTAATAGGATATTAATTTCATCAACACAAGACAGAACACGAAACAATGGATATTGAATAGAAGTGTTTGTAGAAAGCCTATTGGTCCATATTTCTTGATGCTTCTATATTGGAGCGGAGTCTTGAGGTGGGTAGAATATAGTTGTGCAATAATTGGCTGTTGATTGCTGGTGTTGACTTCTTGATGTGTAGTGCCTCACAAACGTCAAGCCGCCTGCTATCGCTGTATCTATCGATGATATCTGTGTTGTTTACTAGGATTTCTCTGGCGATGGTTTGGTTGTGGGAAGAGATTATATGTTCCTTAATGGAGCCCTGTTGTTTATGCATCGTTAAACGCCTAGAAAGAGATGTTGTTGTCTTGCCTATATACTGGGTTTTTTTGGAGCTTACAGTCCCCAAGAGGGCATTTGAAGGCATAGACGACGTTAGTCTCTTTTAAAGCGTTCTGTTTTGTGTCTGGAGAGTTTCTCATGAGTAGGCTGGCCGTTTTTCTGGTTTTATAGTAAATCGTCAGTTGTATCCTCTGATTTTTGTCTGTAGGGATAACGTTTCTATTAACAATATCTTTCAGGACCCTTTCCTCCGTTTTATGAGCTGTGGAAAAGAAGTTCCTGTAAAATAGTCTAATAGGGGGTATAGGTGTGGTGTTAGTTGTCTCTTCAGAGGTTGCATGGCTTTTCACTTTCCTTCTTATGATGTCTTCGACGAAACCATTGGAGAAGCCGTTATTGACTAGGACCTGCCTTACCCTACAGAGTTCTTCGTCGACTTGCTTCCATTCTGAGCTGTGGCTGAGAGCACGGTCGACATATGCGTTAACAACACTCCTCTTGTACCTGTCTGGGCAGTCGCTGTTGGCATTTAGGCACATTCCTATGTTCGTTTCCTTAGTGTAGACTGCAGTGTGGAAACCTCCGCTCTTTTCCATGACTGTTACATCTAGAAAGGGCAGCTTCCCATCCTTTTCCATCTCGTAAGTGAAACGCAGCACGGAACTCTGCTCAAATGCCTCCTTCACCTCCTGCAGATGTCTGACATCAGGTACCTGTGTAAAAATGTCGTCAACATACCTGCAGTATATGGGCGGTTTCAAGTTCATGTCGACTAAGACTTTTTGCTCGATGGTACCCATGTAGAAGTTTGCTAACAGGACACCTAAGGGAGAACCCATGGCGACCCCATCTACTTGCTTATACATGTGCCCATCCGGGCTCAAGAAGGGTGCCTCTTTAGTATGCTTGTACTCCAAGCTTGTACTAAAGAGGGCCTATTGGCCCATATTTCTTGATGCTTCTATATTGGAGCGGAGTCTTGGAGTGGGTAGAATATAGTTGTGCATTAATTGGCTGGTGTTGACGTCTTAATGTGTAGTGCCTCGCAGATGTCAAGCCGCCTGCTATTGCTGTATCTAACGATGATTTCTGTGTTGTTTGCTAAGATTTCTCTGGTGATGGTTTGGTTGTGGGAAGAGATTATATGTTCCTTAATGGAGCCCTGTTGCTTATGCATCGTTAAACGTCTGGAAAGAGATGTTGTTGTCTTGCTTATATACTGAGTTTTTTGAGGCTTACAGTCCCCAAGAGGGCATTTGAAGGCATAGACGACGTTGGTCTCTTTTAAAGCGTTCGGCTTTGTGTCTGGAGAGTTTCTCATGAGTAGGCTGGCACATTCCTATGTTTGTTTCCTTAGTGTAGACTGCAGTATGGAAACCTCCGCTCCTTTCCATGACTGTTACATCTAGAAACATCTCTCTGACTGTTACATCTCTCTGACCAAACTAAATTCCAAAGGGTAACGAAGGACACTACAGACGAATTGAAAGCAAAGGTCAACAAATTGATCAAAACTGTGAACGCCAAGAAATCCGGACTCCACCTGCCAAAGATTATTAGGGAATATAAACCTGGATACGCGTATGGAAATGTCAAGACACGTAAGCCTGGAAACCCACTTCGGCCAATCATCAGCTAGATACCCACACCCACGTACAGACTGGCGAAACGACTCAACGGCTTGCTTACTCCTTATGTCCCTTGCGCCTTCAGCCTGAAGTCTCCAAAGGAATTTGTTGATTTACTGCGGGGTGAACTGGATAAGCACCTCCAAAGGATACCTGATCAACCAGGCTGTGACTCAAACGTCAGGCTGCGAGCAGCCGCGTCCAACAGCCTGGTTGATCAGTCTTGCAACCAGGAGGCCTGGTCGACAACCGGGCCGCGGGGACGCTAAGCCCCGGAAGCACCTCAAGGTAACCTCAAGGTAGGTAACACTGGCCACAGGGATAAGAGCCACGTTGGACGTTGAATCACTGTTTACCAACGTACCTGTGGATGAAACAATCGGGATAAAAAAAAAATCGGGACGATAGCGGACAGAGTGTATCGTGATCCGGCCTGTACTCCTCTTGACATACCAGAAAACATTCTACGGAAACTACTCCAAGCTTGTACTAAAGAGGCACCTTTCTTGAGCTCGGATGGGCACATGTATAAGCAAGTAGATGGGGTCGCCATGGGTTCTCCCCTAGGTGTCCTGTTTGCAAACTTCTACATGGGTACCATCGAGCAAAAAGTCTTAGTCGACATGAACTTGAAACCGGCCATATACTGCAGGTATGTTGACAACATTTTTACACAGGTACCTGATGTCAGACATCTGTAGGAGCTGAAGGAGGCATTTGAGCAGAATTCTGTGTTGCGTTTCACTTACGAGATGGAGAAGGATGGGAAGCTCCCCTATCTAGATGTAACAGTCATGGAAAGGAGCGGAGGTTTCCATACTGTCTACACTAAGGAGTGTAGTCTACACTAAGGAAACAAACATAGGAATGTGCCTAAATGCCAACAGTGACTGCCCAGACCGGTACAAGAGGAGTGTTGTTAACGCTTATGTCGACCGTGCTCTCAGCCACAGCTCAGAATGGAAGCAAATCGACGAAGAACTCTGTAGGATTAGGCAGGTCCTAGTCAACAATGGCTTATCCAATGGTTTCGTTGAAGACATCATAAGAAGGAAAGTGAAACGCCATGCAACCTCTGAAGAGACAACTAACACAACACCTATACCCCCTATTAGACTATTTTACAGGAACTTCTTTTCCACAGCTCATAAAACGGAGGAAAGGGTCCTGAAAGATATTGTTAATAGAAATGTTTACCCTACACACAAAAATCAGAAGATACAACTGACGATTCACTATAAAACCAAGAAAACGGCCAGCCTTCTCATGAGAAACTCTCCAGACACAAAGCAGAACGATTTAAAAGAGACCAACGTCGTCTATGCCTTCATATGCCCTCTTGGGGACTGTAAGCTTAAAAAACTCAGTATATAGGCAAGACAACAACATCTCTTTCCAGGCGTTTAACGATGCATAAGCAACAGGGCTTCATTAAGGAACATATAATATCTTCCAGCAACGAAACCATCACAAGAGAAATCTTAGCAAACAACACAGAAATCATCGATAGATACAGCGATAGCAGGCGGCTCTACATCTGCGAGGCACTACACATCAAGAAATCAACACCAGCAATCAACAGCCAATTAATGAACAACTATATTCTACCCACTTCAAAACTCCGCTCCAATATAGAAGTATCAAGAAAAAGGCCCGATTTCCCTAATAAGCCAAGTTTTCTTGAATTAATATATTTTCTTTAATTTTTTTCTTATGAATTGATAAAGCTACCCATTTGATTATGTATGAGGTCAATTTTTTTTTATTGAAGTTTAAATTAACCAACCCGTTCTCACACAAGACAGCACATATATGACTTAATGCTTAAAGTCAATATTTTTTTTTTTTTTTTTTTGAGATATATACAAGAGTTGTTACATTCTTGTACAGCCACTAGTACGCGTAGCGTTTCGGGCAAGTCCTTAATCCTATGGTCCCTGGAATACGATTCCCTGCCGCGAAGAATCGTTTTTTCATCCAAGTACACATTTTACTGTTGCGTTAAACAGAGGCTACAGTTAAGGAATTGCGCCCAGTAAATCCTCCCCGGCCAGGATACGAACCCATGACATAGCGCTCGCGGAACGCCAGGCGAGTGTCTTACCACTACACCACGGAGACTGCCAATATGTTGAATATGAATTAGTAAATATGTGATATATTCCCAGTTACTTTTTTTTCCAAGGCCTAAACTCTTCCTCACGTACCAACTTGCGTCTCACAGTACCCGTCCGTCAACCTAGATAGCAGAATAGTCGTGATTGGTTCAATTATAAGGAAAATTGTACTTTTCAGGTCCCACATGGGTTGTGAAATTTATCTACTTTTGTCCATGCTCTTAGAATATTATGGATCAGTTACTTCCTATTGAAGGTTCGTAGTTTTGTTTTGAGAAATATTAGTTGTTCTTAGTAAATTATAATAAGCACTAAAAATTATTACATAGAATAACAGTCCTTCACCAATCAATATTATATACCATAGTTGGTGCTTTACAAATCTATAAAGGATGTTTTGTAGGAACGCTAACAGAAAACGATGGTTCATTGGAATGTCTATGGGGTAAACTACTCTAAACAGGATGGTATTGTGTCTACTATACCAACTACAGGATCGGTATATTGTCCACTACCACCTGTTAGGTGAGTAAGGGGTGCAATACCACCCACAGGATGGGTATGAGGGTCACATCCACCCAGAGGATGAGTATGGCGATCACATCCACCCACAGGAAGGGTATGGGGTCCAATACCACCCACAGGATGAGTATGGCGTCCACTACAACCCACAGGATGGGTATAGGGCTCCAACCGCCCATAGAATGGGTATGGGGCTCCAACCACCCATAAAATGGGTATGGGGTCCAATAACACCCACTGGATGTGTATATGGCGTCCATTGCCGCGCGTCGAGCTCGAAAACCGCAGCATTCATCTCAGAACCATGCCTATTTCACGCAGATTCCTTAATAAACGTAAAAGTTTTATGTGTCACAAGAAAGATAGAAATATAAGCTTCATTCTAAATACCTTACCATGGGCATATTTAAATTTAAACCGAAGATACGTGTACTTTTATAATAGCCGAGCTCCGACCCCGGACAGATCGATCGACCGAGCAACTCTCTCTCAGAACAATGTTTATTTCACGTGAATTCGTTAGTAAACATATATGTTTTATATGTCTCAAGAAAGACAGACATATAAGCTTCACTTTAAACACTTTACTATAGACATATTTAAATTTCTAATGAAGATTATTGTATTTTAAAAATTACGGAGCTCCCACCCCGTACAGACTGAACGACAGAGCAACTCTCTCTCAGATCAATGTTTATTTCACGTAAATTCGTTAATAAACACAAATGTTTTATAAGTCTTAAGCAAGATAGAAATAAGAGCTTCATTTTAAATACATTACAATAGACATATTTATAGCTCAAGTGAAGATACATATGTTTTTATAGTAGCGCTCAGTAGCTTGTCGGGCATGGAGTGCAGACGCCTACGCACTTGCCGATATATTGTATAATTAACAAAGATACGCTAATAAAGCCTAAAATCTTATATGCCTCCAGAAAGACCGATATATGAACATTATTATAATTGCACCAAATGAAATATATCATGTTCGAGAACAAAGATATATCAATTTTAAATTAAGTTTCGACTCTCTCTCGGGTGAGAGAGATGGGGCGACTCTCGCCCCATCTATTGGAGATTCTGTGCACTAAATACCCAAAGCTACTCAAACCCTTCTAGCATTATTTAAGTAATGAAGTAATATGGTATATTTACTCACTATAATGTGGGTGCTGAATGCAGAACATGAGAAAACATATATTTACTCCAAACTAATATAATTTCATTATGAAATAAGTAGCATCAAAGGAAGTCGATGGTCCAAGCAGCAATGTTGTGGAGCGACTTATCCAAGATATATCGTTGTTTGGAAAGTGTTTGTTGGCATATCCAGTTGTCGCACTTCTCTGCTCAAATTATCACAAATTTAAATTATAATGTTAACAAGTAGAATACGTATTTTTAATAAAATCTAACATAACTAGCCAGAAAACATTTAACATTAATTAAAAAATATATGTTTGGAAGTTAAATCGACTTCATAGGACAATGGTTTTGTTATATATACTCGTTATTCGTTGACATGCGTTCGCTACTTAAACTACCATGTACTGTACTTATGTAAAATCTCCCATGTCTCTTCGCTCATCTCACCGAACCCTACAGGCTCTGTGATATATTGTTTAATTAATTGAGATTCACAAATAAAGCTAATAATTGTATGTTATCAAAAAGGCAGAGCTTAGTTTAGTTCATTTATTATGCACTCCATACCCATCCTATGGACGATAGTGGAGTGTTACAAAGGCACATAATGGGCTCAGGGACTGAGCCCCACAATTCATATAGCCAAGCAAGTTATAATCTTGATAAGCTAGTTACAAAAGTCAATACACATTGTCACATCAACAATGGGCTCGAGACCGACCACAAGTACAGTTTATAATTTAAGCAACTGACATATATGGAGGGCTAGTGTCACAATTGATATGTTTATCCTACACATAACCCCCTCTCCCCCATCCAATGGGCAGCGGTGGATAGGTTACAATCAAGTCGTTTTTTGCGTTTTATTCAGAGATTAGATCTTATTGGGTGAGGAAAGATATTCATATTTTAAAGAAGGCTTCTTGGCTGATGCTCTCCATTGATGGAAAATATACAACCTTTTGAAAATCAATGTTAGTTTGATCTAGATATTGTAATTAACGAAAGTATTTATGTCATCTGAAAGGTAGAAATATAGGCTACATTTAAAATCCTTTGTCATAAATATAACTGAAGTGAAAACGAAGATATATGCGTTTTGATAGTTACTTGATGGCTTGCTCTGAGAGTGTGAAGCCCTGCACACCAGCCAATAAATTGTATAATTAGTTTTCCATTTTAATTAATCTTAAAAATCTATATGTCAGAAGAAAGGAAGATGTAGCCGTTAATGTGACAACATTTAAAAATATATATATCTTAAGTTAAATAAATAATACCACCTTATTGCCGGTGTCCGGACACATGAAATTTACCTAGGTATCAGTATCCAGCCAGGCGGGGATCACAGGCTGCACAATACTGATAAATTTATGTAATGCACTACTTGTGGTCGATCTCGAACTCATTTATGATGTGACGACTTATAGTGAATTTTGTAACTAGCTCATTAAGATTGTAACTTGCTTAGCTAAATGAATTGTGGGGTTCGGTCCATCCATTTTCTTTCTTTATTATGCACCCCATAATACACATCCCGTGGGCGGTGGTGCAAAGGATTACAGAGGCACATAATCGGTTCAGGAACTGAACCCTCTAGTTCGTTTAGCTAAGCAAATAACAATCTTTTGACGCTAGTTACAAAATTATTAATGTACACATACTTATGCATACATGTACATATTCATACGTATACATATATACATACACATACATATTTAATCACCACCACAAATACACACATCAGTAATCTTTTGTGTCACAAGTGATTCAACAAGAGGCTCACAACAGTCACTATACAAGGCACTTTACATTTATGGTGAGTCACACAGTTACTAGTCTTGCTCCACACCCACCCAACTGGGCGGCAGCTTTACAGTCATGTGCTCCACACCCACCCAACTGGGCGGCAGCTTTACAGTCATGTGCTCCACACCCACCCAACTGGGCGGCAGCTTTACAGTCATGTGCTCCACACCCACCCAACTGGGCGGCAGCTTTACAGTCATGTGCTCCACACCCACCCAACTGGGCGGCAGCTTTACAGTCATGTGCTCCACACCCACCCAACTGGGCGGCTGCTTTATAGTCATGTGCTCCATACCCACCCAACTGGGCGGCAGCTTTACAGTCATGTGCTCCACACCCACCCAACTGGGCGGCAGCTTTACAGTCATGTGCTCCACACCCACCCAACTGGGCGGCAGCTTTACAGTCATGTGTATGCATTACCTACAGTAAGCAAATTTTGGATACTTCGCTAAGATTTCGAGCAGCACATCATTATGAATGAAGTACTTACACATTTCATGGACACTATTGATGTTGTTATCTTTAAATTCCGCGATTTTTCACATTCCATTATATAATGACGCAAAGTATGCGAATAGTTCTGCTGACAGAGTTTACATTTAGTCAAATCTACGTCATCAGATGTTACAAACTTCCAGAGGTACTTGTAGCTGAGCCTAAACCTAGCAGTTGTAACATCTAGAAGTCTGCTAACATTATTGGATGACCCATAGACGAGCGATTCATCAAAGTTTATACAATATTGTGAAATTGACAGTCAGTGTAGTAACATAAATTGGTAAATCATAAATATTGTAAGTTAAGAATCTGATGCATGTGTGTGTGTTGGGAGGGGCGGGGGTTATACCCTTGGTAAGCGAGAGTGGAAAGTAACCTTAGACGTACTGCGGTCAATGTGTGGGGGGGGGGGGGAGTTGGAGGGAGGGTGGGAGAGTCAAATCCACCCTCCAACATCTGGGCATAGTACCACCAGCCTCCACAACACTCCATCAGCCTCCAGCTGGTGCTTGTAGATGCCTCATCTAACCTCACCTATGTCACACATTAACCTACAGTTCCTGTGATATTTAAACTCCTCATCACACTGGCGTCTCACCAATATAAACTGTATTGGATTTTGGCCCGAAATAGCTATATGCTGACTGGACGTGTATGTATGTATGTATGTATGTATGTATGTATGTATGTATGTATGTATGTATGTATGTATGTATGTATGTATGTATGTATGGATGGATGGATGGATGGATGTATGTATGTACGCATGCATGTATGTATGGATGTATGTATGTACGCATGTATGTACGTATGTATGTATGTATGTATGTATGTATGTATGTATGTATGTATGTATGTATGTATGTATGTATGTATGTATGTATGTATGTATGTATGTATGTACGCATGTATGTATGTATGTATGTATGTATGTATGTATGTATGTATGTATGTATGTATGTATGTATGTATGTATGTATGTATGTATGTATGTATGTATGTGTGTATGTGTGTATGTATGTATGTATGTATGTATGTATGTATGTATGTATGTATGTATGCATGTATGTATGTATGTATGTATGTATGTATGTATGTATGTATGTATGTATGTATGTATGTATGTATGTATGTATGTATGTATGTACGCATGTATGTATGTATGTATGTATGTATGCATGTATGTATGTATGTATGTATGTATGTATGTATGTATGTATGTATGTATGTATGTTGTTACAGCTGATATGAGTGGGGCTTCTATGGGGTACTGGTACTATTAAGGGGTAAAGGTAGTTAGAAGACAAGAGTATCAAATATGGGAGAGCTAAAAGGCCCGGCCCCCAAAATAAACTATCCACAGTAGTAATAACTTGCTACAAGACCATATATGTTAGTCTAAGGGTTGATCACTGCGCTCCCACCTTGGAAGAAGAGATACTCTGTAATTCATGTACTTATTTATTAACCCCTAACAACCCCCCATATACACTCACACCAATAACAATAATAATAATAACTTTACCACACTATCTTACGTTAAAAGCCTTGGTCCACATAGACAGGATACAAGGTTTACACTAATAACAAGCTAGGGTAAAGTACTACTGGATAAGCACTGAAGCTGGATGCAGCTTAGGGTAGTGAGACCATGTGGTACCCTAATACAAAACACAACACTTAGGGTAAACAAAACACTGGCAAATACTAACCCCAGGTCTCACCAATAGTTACTACCAGAGTAGGTACACTCACTAATGCCCCGTACTTAGCTTAAGGATACAGGAACTTCAGGTAAGGGAAATAAGTAAGAGGAGAAGGGAGGAGAGTAGGGATACAGCCACAGAGTAGGTCTTATCCGCACGACACCAGCCAAAAGAAGAGCGAGCTAGCGACCAGCTGCCTCCCTCATGCCGTGGTGCCGGAAGGAGCCTAATTGATCGTGCAGCTAAGCACATTAAAGATCTTCCCCTATGCAACGTATTGTTACTTTATGAATGATTAGAAAGAATTAGTAAGCAAAGTTGGTGCCTATGTTATTATTTAATAATCAACCCCCAGCTCAGTCTTTAAATGCTCTTTGAGAAACAATAATAGTCTTACGTCTGGCAGGGAAGATACAAACAATTGCCATTCGAAATGCGCCAACTGTACTACTAGGAAATTTAATAGCTCAATTTTGACCTCTGGTTTCCACTGGAGAACCCAGGGTCGTAACACTCCTCCCCCCTTCAGAGAAAAAAAAATGTGACTACTAGAATAGTAGTCATATTTTTTTGTAAGAGTATACAGAGAACAAAAAGAAAAACATATGACAAAAACAAAAAATCAATCAAAAGCAATTTCTCTGCAAAAAAAAAATACAAAGGAGTTCTCTGAAAGAAAAAAAAAACATACACAAAAAAAATAAAAGAACAGGGAAGTAAATAAATTGGACACGGAATATTTAATGTCACAGGAGAACCTAAAAAAAATTAACTAAAGCATGACGGTTGGTAAATGGCTTTCTGTGGCTCAGATGAATGTTATTCAGGCAACCGGGACAGAGCGTCGGCTATCACGTTGAGTCTGCCCGGTAGGTGGGTAATGGAAAGATTGAAGTCCTGTAGGTACAACGCCCACCTGAGGATGCGTTTATTCTTACCCTTCATCTGAGTCAGGAAGACTAGTGGGTTATGGTCCGTGTACACTTCCACTATATTACCTGTGAGGTAAACTTCGAACTTTTTACATGTTAACACTAGCGCCAACGCCTCTTTTTCTACCACTGTATAATTGCGTTGCGCCTTGTCGAATTTCACAGAGTAATAATATACTGGGTGTTCCACCTGATCATCCCCAGTTTGCAACAACACTGCACCAGCACCCGAGTCAGACGCGTCAATATGAATTTTAAACGGTCGGTCGAACCTTGGACTAGCAAGCACTGGGGCGGAAGCTAAGATCAATTTCAAATTTTTAAATGCCTCTGCACAGTCTGATGACAACTTAAATTTAACGGCTTTCCGCAACAAGTCTGTGAGAGGAGTGGCAACACTGGAAAAGTTCTGACAAAAACGTCGATAGTACGCACACATACCGATAAATCTTTGAACGTCCTTTTTAGACTTTAGTACTGGATACTCCAGAATGGCACTGATTTTATCTTGCCGAGGTAACACTTTTCCTTGGCCCACTTCATAACCGAGGTACGTCACTGTGCCTTGGCCAAAATGACACTTTTTAGCATTTAAGGTAAGATTTGCCCTTTTCAAGATGGCAAACAACTGGCGTAACCTAGCTATGTGGTCAGCCCAATTACTGTCAAACAGCACGATATCATCTAAATACGCCCGACAATTTGGCACCTTAGCGAGTAGAGAGTTCATGAGTCTCTGGAACGTGGCAGGGGCATTACGCAAGCCGAACGGTAACACTTGATACTCAAAAACACCCTCGGGTGTCATGAACGCGGTGAGCTGTTTAGCACGTTCAGTGAGTGGGATTTGATAATACCCCCTCGAGAGGTCGAATTTCGAAACGTACTTGGCATTTCCCAACTCGTCAATGCAGTCCTCGAGGAGGGGCAGCGGATAGGCATCCACAATGGTCACCTTGTTGAGCTGCCGATAGTCGGTGCATAATCGCCAGGAGCCGTCTGGTTTGGGGACCAAAAGGCAGGGCGAGCACCAAGAGCCCTGGCTCGGCCGGATGAGGCCGTGCTGGAGCAAGAAGTCGACCTCCTTCCGTACGATGGCCTTCTTTTCTGGACTCATCCGATAGGGTTGAAGGCGAATGGGAGTGTAGTCCGTCAACTCGACATCATGGCAAATGGCATCAGTCTGGGTCGGGACCTCCCCGAACAGACTGGAGAATTCATCAACCAACGACTGCACCTCTTCATGTTGGTCCATCTGCAAATGGGACAGTCCCTCCTCCACAGCATTCACAGAACTAGAATTATTGAAAATGAGATTAGTTGGGTCCCCAGAACAATCATCCCCTCTCTCACTGGAAATGGAAACATTGGTTAGTGCAATGGGCCTGGGGCCCTGGAACTTCTTTAGTCGATTTACATGTATGAGCATTACCTGGTTATGTTTGTCAGAGTGCCTCACTTTGTACGTGAGGTCCCCAGTCTTTTCTGTCACTATGAAGGGGCCTTCGTACTTGTGGGACATAGTGTTCCCTAGTCGAGGCTTTAATACCAGGACAGGGTCGCCAGGCTGAAATACCCGTAACTTAGATTTAGCATCGTTACGTTCCTTCATCTTTTCTTGGGCCTTGCCAAGATACTTAAATGCAGTCGCCTTGCAGTCCTCGAGTCTCTGGTGGTGTTGCGCAAAGAAAGCCGAACCTTCGGATAACGTTACGTTCCCTAACAGATTCTCCTGTAACATTTGCAAGGGTCCACGAACTTTATGGCCAAAGACTAACTCAAAAGGAGAACAGCCCAGTGAACTTTGTAATCCCTCTCTAGCCGCAAACAAAACATACGGTAAATTCTCATCCCAGAAGGTGTGGGAACTCTCGCACGATGTCTTCAACATCTGCTTCAGAGTTAGATGGAAACGTTCAATTACCCCCTGACTCTGTGGATGGTATGGGCTGGAAACCTTATGAGTTATTCCATGTTCCTTACAAAATTGCTCGAAAACATCAGACTTAAAATTAGTACCATTGTCAGTTTGCATGACCCGAGGCAGTCCAAAAGTGGAAAAAAATTGCAACATACGAGCAACAACAGTTTTTGCTCGGATGTTCCTTACAGCAAAAGCCTCTGGGTAACGAGTAGTGATACACATCATCGTGATTAGGTAAATATTACCAGACTTAGTTCTAGGTAATGGTCCAACACAATCCATTACCACATGAGAAAATGGTTCCTCTGGCACGACAATAGGCCTTAGAGGAGCTTTAGGTGGAGTCTGGTTTGGTTTCCCAACCAGTTGACAAACAATACACGCATTACAAAATTTTGCCACATCGCTTTTCAGCTTGGGCCAGAAAAAATACTTTAAAATTTTGTGATACGTAATATTAATACCTTGATGTCCCCCCATAGGATCATCATGAGCAGCTGCCAAAACTCTTTCTCTATAGCAGGTCGGCAACATAACCTGGTGGACTACCTCCCCCTCATTTGACAAGGGAGCACTCTGTGGTCTCCATTTTCTCATCAAAATCCGATCATTGTAGTAGTACCCAGTTGCTGCGTCTACAATTTCCTCCATAGTGACGGCTGTCTCATGACAATCTGCAAGAGTGGGGTCAGCTTTCTGTAACTCCCTCAAGGAGGCATCTAGGCCTTGGTCAGATGCCATTGGCCGAGGCTCAACAGTGTTCTCCTCCACCTCCCCACTACTCTCTGTAGATGGTGGTGGCAGGCTCTCCACAATGTCCTCGGCCACGTCATCGAGTCGGGCCATGAATGTGTCCGCGAGGTCCACTTGGTTTTCACCACTCGGAAAGCTCCTCGTGACCTCGGGATTTACCACCTTGGCAAGCACAGGGCTGCCCTTACATTTAAGTCCCATAGACCTGGTCACCGCGCACGCAGGGTACACAACATTATCCTCTGCGGAGGGTGGATCCAGGCAAACCTTAGGGGTAGGCAACATAATAGGCAGTCTGGAGTCCCCTACCTTATCCCCTGCTAAATCATTACCAACTATTACATCAACATTAGGGAAAGGTAGGTATGAAGTGACTCCGACTGTACAAACACCCTTGTGGAAATCAGATTCCAGGGTAACCTTATGGAGGGGTACTGCCCGAGTATCACTAGTGACACCCTCGACCAGTACCACCTCTCCAGTGTCGAGAGTGTTGGCACCTTGCAACGCACTCTCTAAAATTAAAGTCTGGATGGCACCGGTGTCTCGGAAGATCACCACGTCCTTCCAGGAAGAACCCTCAGACAAAAGTAGTCTCCCTTTCGATAAGAATGGGGTAAGCAAGTCCAACCACTGTGGGTTGGAGGTCTTACTCCCTAACCCTTCTGAAAGCCTCAAACCCTGTGTCACAACTAGAGCATTGGGTCTTTTTTCAGGGTGTAGTTGCCAACAACGGCTAATAGTGTGGTTTGGACGATTACAGTGACCACAAAAACGTCGGGGAGAAGAGACATTACTAACAGAATTACCCTTTGGTTCACCTTTAGGTGCCGTTGGGCTAGACACTTTAACAGGGTTAGTTATGTCTGAAACAGAAGGTGCATTAGGTAAAGGGTTAGAATGTGCTGGTCTGGACTGGCTGTGGGTATAAGGTTTGCTACTCTGTGGGGTATAATTATTTTTATTGGGCCTTTTGCCCGCCAATTGGTAGTTTTCTGCCAACTTGGCCAAATCCCCTATTTTAGAATTTAACTCTATCCTTCCTTTAATGTACTGTGATACGTTCTCTGGCATAACATCTATGAAATGCTCCATTAAAATTAAGTTCCTGAGAGCCTCGTATGTTTCGGCTTTCGCCGAGCGAATCCATCTATCAAATAATCGAATTTGATCATTCACAAATTCAGTGAGCGGTTGGTTGTGAGTAGGCCTAAGGTTACGATAAACTTGGCGGTGAGCTTCAGGAGTAATTTCATATGCCCGCAAAATACATTCCCTGACTTTATCATATTCGAAACACTCGTCGTCAGGCATGTTTATAAAAATATCTTGTGCTTTACCCCTAAGTCTTCCCTGTAGGATTTTCACCCACTCTTCCTTTGGCCAGTTCATGGACGTGGCCACTCTCTGAAAATGGTTGAAAAACCTTTCAGGGTCAGACTCGGAAAATTCAGGCAAATTATGCTTTTTCTCATAATGCCTGGGGTTTGAATCCCCGGCAGGTGGAGTTCCAGTGGCATTCGCTCTAATTTTAGCCTCCTCGGTTTTGAGTCTTTGCTCCTCTAATTTTATTTTTGCTAACTCTAAAGCTAATTCACTTTCCCTATGAGTTGCACTTTCTGCTTGGCTAGGCTGGCATAAAGGTGTATCACTTGCCAATAGTTGTTCATCAATACAATGTTGTAATATTTCATTCACCAAAGTCCACTTTTTATCTGCGACATTTAATTCTAGGCCAAATTCCTGGCCTAACAATACTAAATTAGACTTTTTAAGTTTCTTTATCTCTACCACTGAAGGCTCCCTTGCCAGGTTCTGCATTTCAGAAGACATCACTAATAATTTTAGCTCCCAGCCAAAGAAAAAATTAAAAAAATAAAAATTGGAAAAAAACAAAAATTTGCACGGCCCCTAACACAAGGCCACACTAACCTTAATCGTGAAGGGATCCAGTTGGGTGTCCAGTCAGTGCAAGAATGTCCTTTGCTAGATGAGCTGGACACTAGGCTAGCACACAACCGTTCTGCGGAAAACAAAAAAATTTAATTTTGGCACTCAAGAATCTAATTTTTTACACTTATAATGTTCCTCCCGGACTGGCCAACCACTTGTTACAACAATGGAAGTGGGGCTTCTATGGGGTACTGGTACTATTAAGGAGTAAAGGTAGTTAGAAGACAAGAGTATCAAATATGGGAGAGCTAAAAGGCCCGGCCCCCAAAATAAACTATCCACAGTAGTAATAACTTGCTACAAGACCATATATGTTAGTCTAAGGGTTGATCACTGCGCTCCCACCTTGGAAGAAGAGATACTCTGTAATTCATGTACTTATTTATTAACCCCTAACAACCCCCCATATACACTCACACCAATAACAATAATAATAATAACTTTACCACACTATCTTACGTTAAAAGCCTTGGTCCACATAGACAGGATACAAGGTTTACACTAATAACAAGCTAGGGTAAAGTACTACTGGATAAGCACTGAAGCTGGATGCAGCTTAGGGTAGTGAGACCATGTGGTACCCTAATACAAAACACAACACTTAGGGTAAACAAAACACTGGCAAATACTAACCCCAGGTCTCACCAATAGTTACTACCAGAGTAGGTACACTCACTAATGCCCCGTACTTAGCTTAAGGATACAGGAACTTCAGGTAAGGGAAATAAGTAAGAGGAGAAGGGAGGAGAGTAGGGATACAGCCACAGAGTAGGTCTTATCCGCACGACACCAGCCAAAAGAAGAGTGAGCTAGCGACCAGCTGCCTCCCTCATGCCGTGGTGCCGGAAGGAGCCTAATTGATCGTGCAGCTAAGCACATTAAAGATCTTCCCCTATGCAACGTATTGTTACTTTATGAATGATTAGAAAGTATTAGTAAGCAAAGTTGGTGGCTATGTTATTATTTAATAATCAACCCCCAGCTCAGTCTTTAAATGCTCTTTGAGAAACAATAATAGTCTTACGTCTGGCAGGGAAGATACAAACAATTGCCATTCGAAATGCGCCAACTGTACTACTAGGAAATTTAATAGCTCAATTTTGACCTCTGGTTTCCACTGGAGAACCCAGGGTCGTTACATATGTATGTATGTATGTATGTGTGTATGTATGTATGTATGTATGTATGTATGTATGTATGTATGTATGTATGGATAGATTGATGGATGTATGTATGTACGCATGCATGTATGTATGTATGCATGTATGTATGTATGTATGTTTGTATGTATGTATGTATGTATGTATGTATGCATGCATGCATGCATGCATGTATGTATGTATGTATGTATGTATGTATGCATGTATGAATGGATAGATGGATGGATGTATGTATGTACGCATGCATGTATGTATGTATGTATGTATGTATGTATGTATGTATGTATGTATGCATGTATGTATGTATGTATGTATGGATAGATGGATGGATGTATGTATGTACGCATGTATGTATGTATGTATGTAATGTATGTATGTAATGTATGTATGTATGTATTTATATACACATGTATATACGCATGTATTTATATACGCATGTATGTATGTATGTATGTATGTATGTATGTATGTATGTATGTATGTATGTATGTATGTATGTATGTATGTATGTATGTATGCATGCATGTATGCATGTATGTATGTATGTATGTATGTATGTATGTATGTATGTATGTATGTATGTATGTATGTATGTATGAATGGATGTACGCATGCATGTATGTATGGATGTATGGATGTATGTATGTATGTATGTATGTATGTATGTATGTATGTATGTATGTATGTATGTATGTATGTATGTATGTATTCCCAATCACCTTAAAGACTCCCCCTCTATCATCCAGTTTAAGAGAAAAACAACTATGTACTAAATAATCGACTCCTTGTAACTTTAATTATGCTGACCTTCCTATCTGTATTCAGACTGAGCCTACCATCATTAAAGGTGATTATAACGCTAGACATAGGAATATTGGTAATTCGCAGTTCAGTAATCGTAACGGCAACCAACTGGTGTCACTATTAGGTAGTGACGATGATGCACAGATTGTGGGTGACCTTGAACCGACGCATGTCTACGGAGGTATTCCTGATCTATGTCTCGGTTTCAACGTCTCCCACACCGTGTGCGCCTCGTCAATAGTGCCAGTTATGGCGTCTGATCATCTGGCCATATTAGCCACTGTAAGCATTGGCAGCTCTATCCTCCCTGGTGGAGTGTTCAAGCGGAAGAGGCTGACTGTGCCCATCGATCAACGAGACAATCTTGTTGCTCATGTGTCAGAATGGTGCAGTCATCTGAGCCTTCATCAGTTGAAGATTTTAACAATGAGCTCACAGGTACTATCAACCAGTTTATAGAATCACTTGATCCATCGTCCAGGCCACGTAACCCAAATTACACTGGTCATAGCACTTATGTTTATTATAATGATTCTAAATTGCAGACACTAAAACGCACTGCCAGAATAATTGGACTAGCTTGTAGAAGGACCCGCACTGCTGAAATGCTTCGGCTCTTTCAAGCGGCTCTGGCTAATGCCAGGGAACGTATGGTGGAGCTGAGGCAGACAGACTGGGAAACTTTTGTCCGTGGTCTCAATTCTCACACGCCACTAAGTCGGGCATGGAAGGATATCAACAAGATCAAAGGGAAAAATGCTGCAGAGATCTCGTACCCTAATCCTCTGCACAGAGCAAATGAGCTTGTTGATGCTTGGGCCACGACTTCCAGCTTTGACAGTCTTCCTCTACCCTCAAAGAATTAATTAAATAATAGATATACTGATAGGGCAAGGCTCCTTGACTTCATGCGTCATCAAGAGGATGACTGTGACATGCTTTTTACTGAATACAAACTAGATTCTGCTCTACATAAAGGCAAAGCTACATCACCCGGGGAGGATGGAGTTACTGACGGCATACTGCATATGCTTCTGCTAGTTCCAGGGAATACCTTTCTTCAATTGTATAATATGAGCTATGTAACTGGGGAGCTTCCTAAGTCATGGACCAACAGTGTTATTATTCCCATTCCTAAACCTCACCAGCCGAGTGCTTTTCGCCCAATCTCCCTCACTAGTTGTCTCTATAAGTGTCTTGAGAGGAGGGTTCTCAACCGTCTCCTTTACAAAATTATTAATATGTTGTCTCCCCAGATATATGGCTTTATGCATGGAAAGAGTGTACATCACTGTATTACCACATTCCTCACCCTGCATACTGATAGGTCATATACCACTTTCCTAGATCTTAAGTCAGCCTTTGACATTGCTAACCCACACGTCATTCTGAGAGAACTTGCTAAAATAAATGTTGGAGGATGGCTTCTACGGTGGATAAGAGGCTATCTATCCAACAGGAAGTCATCTGTACTGTTCCATGGGCATAGGAGTGTAACGAGATTTTTTGAACTTGGCACTCCACAGGGAGGTGTCCTCAGTCCTACTCTGTTCAATGTGTTAATCAGTGCACTTTTAAACTTTGTAACTAGAAGGTCCAGCGAACACATCATTAGCTATGTGGATGATATACTGATCCACACCAATGGGTATACCAACACCCAAAATGTTCTGAACTCTGTATTGTCCACATGTCAGGAACTATGCTTAGTCATCTCAGTAGAGAAAACAAAGATCCTGAACCGACACCCACCCAGACGGGGTGGGGCCGATCGCAAAATGCAGTTGGATGATGGCTCTCTGCTCGACTAGTTACCAGATACAAATACCTTGGTCTTGAGGTTCTACTGTACCGCAATGTTTAGCCAGACTGGGTCGCCAATGTAGAGAGAGGCTCCGTGCTCTCAAGGCTGTGGCAGGCTGTGGCAGGCAAACACAACTGTACTGTACAGTGTTATATATTTATTTCAATTTGAACAATTTTTAACATTAAAGGATACCTGGTTGATGGGGTTCTGGGAGTTCTTCTACTCCCCAAGCCCGGCCCGAGGCCAGGCTTGACTTGTGAGAGTTTGGTCCACTAGGCTGTTGCTTGGAGCGGCCCGCAGGCCCACATACCCACCACAGCCCGGTTGGTCCGGCACTCCTTGGAGGAATAAATCTAGTTTCCTCTTGAAAATGTCCCCGGTTGTTCCGGCAATATTTCTTATGCTTGCTGGGAGGACGTTGAACAACCGCGGACCTCTGATGTTTATACAGTGTTCTCTGATTGTGCCTATGGCACCTCTGCTCTTCACTGGTTCTATTCTACATTTTCTTCCATATCGTTCACTCCAGTACGTTGTTATTTTACTGTGTAGATTTGGTACTTGGCCCTCCAGTATCTTCCAGGTGTATATTATTTGATATCTCTCTCGTCTTCTTTCTAGTGAGTACATTTGGAGGGCTTTGAGACGATCCCAATAATTTAGGTGCTTTATTGCGTCTATGCGTGCCGTATATGTTCTCTGTATTCCCTCTATTTCAGCAATCTCTCCTGCTCTGAAGGGGGAAGTGAGTACTGAGCAGTACTCAAGACGGTACAACACAAGTGACTTGAAGAGTACAACCATTGTGATGGGATCCCTGGATTTGAAAGTTCTGGTAATCTATCCTATCATTTTTCTGGCTGTCGCAATATTTGCTTGGTTATGCTCCTTAAACGTTAGGTCGTCAGACATTATTATTCCCAAATCCATTACATGCTGTTTTAATACTATGGGTACATTTGATTGTGTTTTGTACTCTGTATTATGTTTAAGGTCCTCATTTTTACCGTACCTGAGTACCTGGAATTTATCACTGTTAAACATCATGTTATTTTCTGATGCCCAGTCGAAAACTTTATTAATATCAGCTTGAAGTTTTTCAATATCCTCAGCCGAGGTAATTTTCATACTGATTTTTGTGTCAAATCCTTTAATTAAATCCTTTAAAAAGGATAAATCCTTTAATTGGTTGAAATTGGTTTTAACATTCGAAATCTAATTTGTTGATGTTAAATAATATAATATGTTGATGTTGATAATATAAGGTTCAAATTTATTAAGATACATACTTTAAAAACTATTTCTATTTGATACCAACAGTATCACGTTAAGAGAAGCGTCTCGCCTTGCTAACCCAAGTATAAAATATATAAAGAAACGGTGCAACTGTACTGGTATCTGCAGTACAAATTTATGTCCCTATTTAAAAAAAAAAATAAACTGAACCAATCACTGCCACTCCTCACACCAATGCAACAATAAGGAGAGTGATAACAGTGCTTCACATTCGACAATGTTAAATTATTTAACAAATGACGAGATAATGAACATTGGAACAAATGTACAGCTCTCTGACCTTCATATAAAATCTGCATGTGACCTCATCAAACAAACTGTGCCAAGCCTAGAAGGCCTTCATGACCCAGCGTGGTAGCGGGACCTCTCCTGGCCAGTTACAATTGGTGAATTTATTCAAATTATCCAAGTTGATGGTTGTCACTGGGCCACCGTTTCAAACATTGGAGTAACTGGACAAATTAACATATACGACACCAGGCATAAATTACCATCCAAATCTACTGAAGTTATCTTGTATGCTCTTGCTAATTGCCAGGATGATAAGCTGATATGCAATATAATGAATGTCAGCAGACACAAGGACTCAAGTATGAGTGGGGTATATGCTGTGGCGTTTGCTGCATCACTTGCAAGTGGTGTAGATCCGGTGAACCTCGTATGATATGCAGAATGAGACAACATCTTCAAGAGAACTTTAAAGGAAAGTGTCTCATCTCATTCCCTGCAGCTCAGACACTGAGAAGAAAACGAATCATCCGGTCATGCTCGATGGAAGTGTACTGCATTTGCAGAAAGCTAAATGATTTGAAGCTGATGGTATGCTGTGAACGTTGCAATATTTGGCACCATGAATCATGTGTAGGTGTTACAGAATGTAATGATGATTCGTGGATTTGTTTCTTGTGCGCTAGCAAGTTGTAAATTATAATTTAAAATACTTAATTAATACATTATTATTATTATTATTATTATTATTATTATTATTATTATTATTATTATTATAACCTTACCAAATGCTTTGCTGAATCAAATAATGTTATTACTTTCAATGTGTTACAATAGCATAATTAAGTGCTGCAACTATCAGGTCTTTTATATAGTCGGTATTTGTTATATTCTGTACTCTTTTAATGTTATTTAAATTTCAAATAGAAATAGTTTTTAAAGTATGTATCTTAATAAATTTGAACCTTATATTATTTAACATCAACAAATTAGATTTCGAATATTAAAACCAATTTCAACCAATTAAAGGATTTATTCTTTAATGTTAAAAATTGTTCAAACTGAAATAAATATATAACACTGTACGGTACAGTTGTGTTTAATTATGTTTTGTGATTCCTTTGGAAAAGGTATTTGTGCACCAAGTACTACTAGGTCATTATGAGATATGCTGAATGTTGTAAATATACCATCTGAATACGCTTCACTTTGCGTTAATCATTGAACGTCCTAATGATTAAGGTCCCCAAAAGGACTTAATCAGACCTCAGTGGATATTTTTACTCTCCCTCTCTCTCTCTCTCTCTCTCAGAGCATCCCTTTATGTGTTGTATGTGGGTGCTGAAGTTCAGTCTCTTGTCTATGTACCCAAGCAAACTACTGTGGAAATGTGCAGGACAAACATATCAATTGTGACACTAGCTCTCCACATATAGCATTTGCTTAATTTAGAAACTGTACTTGTGGTCGATCTCGAACACATGTTGTTGATGTGACGATGTGTTATGAATTTTGTGGCTAGCTCCTCAAGATTGTAACTTGCTTAGATAAATAAATTGTGTGTTCAGTCCCTGAACCCATTATGTGATAAATTAACTAAACTAAAAACTATAGTATGGCGACGAAACCTGAACTGCATAATGTAAATAGGGATTAACCAGAAAAAGATATAGGTGAAGAAAAACACCAGGTAACTGTAAAGCTGCCACCCAGTTGGGTGGGTGTGGAGCACATGACTGTAAAGCTGCCACCCAGTTGGGTGGGTGTGGAGCACATGACTGTAAAGCTGCCACCCAGTTGGGTGGGTGTGGAGCACATGACTGTAAAGCTGCTGCCTAGTTGGGTGGGTGTGCAGCAAGACTAGTAACTGTGTGACTCACCATAAATGTAAAGTGCCTTGTATAGTGACTGTTGTGAGCCTCTTGTTGAATCACTTGTGACACAAAAAATTACTGATGTGTGTATTTGTGTGGGTGATTAAATATGTATGTGTATTTATATATGTATACGTATGTATATGTACATGTATGCATAAGTATGTGTACATTAATAATTTTGTAACTAGCGTCAAAAGATTGTTATTTGCTTAGCTAAACGAACTAGAGGGTTCAGTTCCTGAACCGATTATGTGCCTCTGTAATCCTTTACACCACCGCCCACAGGATGGGTATTATGGGGTGCATAATAAAGAAAGAAAATGAATGGACCGAACCCCACAATTCATTTAGCTAAGCAAGATACAATCTTAATGAGCTAGTTACAAAATTCACTATAAGTCGTCAAATCATAAATGGGTTCGAGATCGACCACAAGTAGTGCATTATATAATTTATCAGTATTGTGCAGCCTGTGATCCCCGCCTGGCTGGATACTGATACCTAGGTAATTTTCATGTGTCCGGACACCGGCGATAAGGTGGTATTATTTATTTAACTTAAGAGATATATATTTTTAAATGTTGTCACATTAACGACTACATCTTCCTTTCTTCTGACATATAGATTTTTAAGATTAATTAAAATATATGGAAACTAATTATACAATTTATTGGCTGGTGTGCAGGGCTTCACACTCTCAGAGCAAGCCATCAAGTAACTATCAAAACGCATATATCTTCGTTTTCACTTCAGTTATATTTATGACAAAGGATTTTAAATGTATCCTATATTTCTACCTTTCTGATGACATAAATACTTTCGTTAATTAAAATATCTAGATCAAACTAATATTGATTTTCAAAAGGTTGTATATTTTCCATCAATGGAGAGCATCAGCCAAGAAGCCTTCTTTAAAATATGAATATCTTTCCTCACCCAATAAGATCTAATCTCCGAATAAAACGCAAAAAACGACTTGATTGTAACCTATCCACCGCTGCCCATTGGATGGGGAAGAGGGGGTTATGTGTAGGATAAACATATCAATTGTGACACTAGCCCTCCATATATGTCAGTTGCTTAAATTATAAACTGTACTTGTGGTCGGTCTCGAGCCCATTGTTGATGTGACAATGTGTATTGACTTTTGTAACTAGCTTATCAAGATTATAACTTGCTTGGCTATATGAATTGTGGGGCTCAGTCCCTGAGCCCATTATGTGCCTCTGTAACACTCCACTATCGTCCATAGGATGGGTATGGAGTGCATAATAAATGAACTAAACTAAGCTCTGCCTTTTTGATAACATATACAATTATTAGCTTTATTTGTGAATCTCAATTAATTAAACAATATATCACAGAGCCTGTAGGGTTCGGTGAGATGAGCGAAGAGACATGGGAGATTTTACATAAGTACAGTACATGGTAGTTTAAGTAGCGAACGCATGTCAACGAATAACGAGTATATATATAACAAAACCATTGTCCTATGAAGTCGATTTAACTTCCAAACATATATTTTTTAATTAATGTTAAATGTTTTCTGGCTAGTTATGTTAGATTTTATTAAAAATACGTATTCTACTTGTTAACATTATAATTTAAATTTGTAATAATTTGAGCAGAGAAGTGCGACAACTGGATATGCCAACAAACACTTTCCAAACAACGATATATCTTGGATAAGTCGCTCCACAATATTGCTGCTTGGACCATCGACTTCCTTTGATGCTACTTATTTCATAATGAAATTATATTAGTTTGGAGTAAATATATGTTTTCTCATGTTCTGCATTCAGCACCCACATTATAGTGAGTAAATATACCATATTACTTCATTACTTAAATAATGCTAGGAGGGTTTGAGTAGCTTTGGGTATTTAGTGCACAGAATCTCCAATAGATGGGGCGAGAGTCGCCCCATCTCTCTCACCCGAGAGAGAGTCGAAACTTAATTTAAAATTGATATATCTTTGTTCTCGAACATGATATATTTCATTTGGTGCAATTATAATAATGTTCATATATCGGTCTTTCTGGAGGCATATAAGATTTTAGGCTTTATTAGCGTATCTTTGTTAATTATACAATATATCGGCAAGTGCGTAGGCGTCTGCACTCCATGCCCGACAAGCTACTGAGCGCTACTATAAAAACATATGTATCTTCACTTGAGCTATAAATATGTCTATTGTAATGTATTTAAAATGAAGCTCTTATTTTTATCTTGCTTAAGACTTATAAAACATTTGTGTTTATTAACGAATTTACGTGAAATAAACATTGATCTGAGAGAGAGTTGCTCTGTCGTTCAGTCTGTACGGGGTGGGAGCTCCGTAATTTTTAAAATACAATATTCTTCATTAGAAATTTAAATATGTCTATAGTAAAGTGTTTAAAGTGAAGCTTATATGTTTGTCTTTCTTGAGACATATAAAACATATATGTTTACTAACGAATTCACGTGAAATAAACATTGTTCTGAGAGAGAGTTGCTCGGTCGATCGATCTGTCCGGGGTCGGAGCTCGGCTATTATAAAAGTACACGTATCTTCGGTTTAAATTTAAATATGCCCATGGTAAGGTATTTAGAATGAAGCTTATATTTCTATCTTTCTTGTGACACATAAATCTTTTACGTTTATTAAGGAATCTGCGTGAAATAGGCATGGTTCTGAGATGAATGCTGCGGTTTTCGAGCTCGACGCGCGGCAATGGACGCCATATACACATCCAGTGGGTGTTATTGGACCCCATACCCATTTTATGGGTGGTTGGAGCCCCATACCCATTCTATGGGTGGTTGGAGCCCTATACCCATCCTGTGGGTTGTAGTGGACGCCATACTCATCCTGTGAGTGGTATTGGACCCCATACCCTTCCTGTGGGTGGATGTGATCCCCATACTCATCCTCTGGGTGGATGTGACCCTCATACCCATCCTGTGGGTGGTATTGCACCCCTTACTCACCTAACAGGTGGTAGTGGACAATATACCGATCCTGTAGTTGGTATAGTAGACACAATACCATCCTCTTTAGAGTAGTTTACCCCATAGACATTCCAATGAACCATCGTTTTCTGTTAGCGTTCCTACAAAACATCCTTTAAAGATTTGTAAAGCACCAACTATGGTATATAATATTGATTGGTGAAGGACTGTTATTCTATGTAATAATTTTTAGTGCTTATTATAATTTACTAAGAACAACTAATATTTCTCAAAACAAAACTACGAACCTTCAATAGGAAGTAGCTGATCCATAATATTCTAAGAGCATGGACAATAGTAGGTAAATTTCACAACCCACGTGGGACCTGAAAAGTACAATTTTACTTATAATTGAACCAATCACGACTATTCTGCTATCTAGGTTGACGGACGGGTACTGTGAGACGCAAGTTGGTACGTGAGGAAGAGTTTGGGCCTTGAAAAAAAAATTAACTGGGAATATATCACATATTTACTAATTCATATTCAACATATTGACTTTAAGCATTAAGTCATATATGTGCTGTTTTGTGTGAGAACGGGTTGAAATTAACGTAGATATATGACCGAACCTAACCAACCCTACCTAACCTAACCTAACCTATCTTTATACGTTAGGTTAGGTTAGGTAGCCGAAAAAGTTAGGTTAGGTTAGGTTAGGTAGGTTAGGTAGTCGAAAAACAATTAATTCATGAAAACTTGGCTTATTAGGCAAATCGGGCCTTGCATAGTAGGCTGAGAAGTGCATTCTGGCAACTAGGTACGACATATATATATGTATATATATAACTGAAAACTCACATCCTGTGGGTTGTAGTGGACGCCATACTCATCCTGTGCGTGTGGTATTGGACCCCATACCCTTCCTGTGGGTGGATGTGATCCCCATACTCATCCTCTGGGTGGATGTGACCCTCATACCCATCCTGTGGGTGGTATTGCACCCCTTACTCACCTAACAGGTGGTAGTGGACAATATACCGATCCTGTAGTTGGTATAGTAGACACAATACCATCCTCTTTAGAGTAGTTTACCCCATAGACATTCCAATGAACCATCGTTTTCTGTTAGCGTTCCTACAAAACATCCTTTAAAGATTTGTAAAGCACCAACTATGGTATATAATATTGATTGGTGAAGGACTGTTATTCTATGTAATAATTTTTAGTGCTTATTATAATTTACTAAGAACAACTAATATTTCTCAAAACAAAACTACGAACCTTCAATAGGAAGTAGCTGATCCATAATATTCTAAGAGCATGGACAATAGTAGGTAAATTTCACAACCCACGTGGGACCTGAAAAGTACAATTTTACTTATAATTGAACCAATCACGACTATTCTGCTATCTAGGTTGACGGACGGGTACTGTGAGACGCAAGTTGGTACGTGAGGAAGAGTTTGGGCCTTGAAAAAAAAAGTAACTGGGAATATATCACATATTTACTAATTCATATTCAACATATTGACTTTAAGCATTAAGTCATATATGTGCTGTCTTGTGTGAGAACGGGTTGAAATTAACGTAGATATATGACCGAACCTAACCAACCCTACCTAACCTAACCTAACCTATCTTTATACGTTAGGTTAGGTTAGGTAGCCGAAAAAGTTAGGTTAGGTTAGGTTAGGTAGGTTAGGTAGTCGAAAAACAATTAATTCATGAAAACTTGGCTTATTAGGCAAATCGGGCCTTGCATAGTAGGCTGAGAAGTGCATTCTGGCTACTAGGTACGACATATATATATGTATATATATAACTGAAAACTCACACCCCAGAAGTGACTCAAACCCATACTCCCAGGAGCAACGCAACTGGTATGTACAAGACGCCTTAATCCACTTGACCATGACGACCGGACAATAATCCACTTGACCATCACGACCGACCGTTGCTCCTGGGAGTATGGGTTCGAGTCACTTCTGGGGTGTGAGTTTTCAGTTGCATATTGTCCTGGGGACCATTCAGGCTTGTTCGCATGTGTATATATATATATATATATATATATATATATATATATATATATATATATATATATATATATATATATATATATATATGTCGTACCTAGTAGCCAGAACTCACTTCTCAGCCTACTATGCAAGGCCCGATTTGCCTAATAAGCCAAGTTTTCCTGAATTAATATATTTTCTCCAATTTTTTTCTTATGAAATGATAAAGCTACCCATTTCATAATTTATAAGGTCAATTTTTTTTTATTTTAGTTAAAATTAACGTAGATATATGACCGAACCTAACCAACCCTACCTAACCTTACCTAACCTATCTTTATAGGTTAGGTTAGGTTAGGTAGCCGAAAAAGTTAGGTTAGGTTAGGTAGGTTAGGTATTCGAAAAACAATTAATTCAGGAAAACTTGGCTTATTAGGCAAATCGGGCCTTGCATAGTAGGCTGAGAAGTGAGTTCTGGCTACTAGGTACGACATATATATATATATATATGTCGTACCTAGTAGCCAGAACGCACTTGTCAGCCTACTATGCAAGGCCAAATTTGCCTAATAAGCCAAGTTTTCCTGAATTAATATTTTCTCTAATTTTTTTCTTATGAAAAGATAAAGCTGCCCGTTTCATTATGTATGAGGTCAATTTTTTTTATTTTAGTTAAAATTAACGTAGATATATGACCGAACCTAACCAACCTTACCTAACCTAACCTAACCTATCTTTATAGGTTAGGTTAGGTTAGGTAGGTGAAAAAGTTAGGTTAGGTTAGGTTAGGTAGGTTAGGTCGTCGAAAAACAATTAATTCATGAAAACTTGGCTTATTAGGCAAATCGGGCCTTGCATAGTAGGCCAAAAAGTGCGTTCTGGCTACTAGGTACGACATATATATATATATATATATATATATATATATATATATATATATATATATATATATATATATATATATATTATTAAATATGACCGAAAAAGTAAGATTAATAATTCTAACACGAATTTTCTCAATCTTTCGTACATTTCGTTTCACTTTTGGAGGTAAATCAAAAATCAATTCTCCAAAATTCATTTTTATTTCTAGTCTGACGAGACACGAGCGCGTTTCATAAAACTTATTACATTTTCAAAGACTTTAGTTCACAAATACACAACTGAATAGAACTTACGCATCTCCGATTTTATATCTACATTTGAGTGAGGTGGAAGGGGTGATGTGGCATTAACACAAGACAGAACAAGATGTGGTATTAATAGGGTATTAATTTCATCAACACAAGACAGAACAAGAGTATTAATAGGATATTAATTTCATCAACACAAGACAGAACACGAAACAATGGATATTGAATAGAAGTGTTTGTAGAAAACCTATTGGTCCATATTTCTTGATGCTTCTATATTGGAGCGGAGTCTTGAGGTGGGTAGAATATAGTTGTGCAATAGTTGGCTGTTGATTGCTGGTGTTGACTTCTTGATGTGTAGTGCCTCGCAAACGTCAAGCCGCCTGCTATCGCTGTATCTATCGATGATTTCTGTGTTGTTTACTAGGATTTCTCTGGCGATGGTTTGGTTGTGGGAAGAGATTATATGTTCCTTAATGGAGCCCTGTTGCTTATGCATCGTTAAACGCCTAGAAAGAGATGTTGTTGTCTTGCCTATATACTGGTTTTTTTTGGAGCTTACAGTCCCCAAGAGGGCATTTGAAGGCATAGACGACGTTAGTCTCTTTTAAAGCGTTCTGTTTTGTGTCTGGAGAGTTTCTCATGAGTAGGCTGGCCGTTTTTCTGGTTTTATAGTAAATCGTCAGTTGTATCCTCTGATTTTTGTCTGTAGGGATAACGTTTCTATTAACAATATCTTTCAGGACCCTTTCCTCCGTTTTATGAGCTGTGGAAAAGAAGTTCCTGTAAAATAGTCTAATAGGGGGTATAGGTGTTGTGTTAGTTGTCTCTTCAGAGGTTGCATGGCTTTTCACTTTCCTTCTTATGGTGTCTTCGACGAAACCACTGGAGAAGCCGTTATTGACTAGGACCTGCCTTACCCTACAGAGTTCTTCGTCGACTTGCTTCCATTCTGAGCTGTGGCTGAGAGCACGGTCGACATATGCGTTAACAACACTCCTCTTGTACCTGTCTGGGCAGTCGCTGTTGGCATTTAGGCACACTCCTATGTTTGTTTCCTTAGTGTAGACTGCAGTGTGGAAACCTCCGCCCTTTTCCATGACTGTTACATCTAGAAAGGGCAGCTTCCCATCCTTTTCCATCTCGTAAGTGAAACGCAGCACGGAACTCTGCTCAAATGCCTTCTTCAGCTCTTGCAGATGTCTGACATCAGGTACCTGTGTAAAAATGTTGTCAACATACCTGCAGTATATGGCCGGTTTCAAGTTCATGTCGACTAAGACTTTTTGCTCGATGGTACCCATGTAGAAGTTTGCAAACAGGACACCTAGGGGAGAACCCATGGCGACCCCATATACTATCTTATACATGTGCCCATCCGGGCTCAAGAAGGGTGCCTCTTTAGTACAAGCTTGGAGTAGTTTCCTCAGAATATTTTCTGGTATGTCAAGAGGAGTACAGGCTGGATCACGATACACTCTGTCGGCTATCATTCCGATTGTCTCGTCCACAGGTACGTTGGTAAACAGCGATTCTACGTCCAACGAGGCTCTTATCCCTGTGGCCCGTGAATCGTAGGACGTAGAATCGCTGTTTACCAACGTACCTGTGGACGAGACAATCGGAATGATCTATCCATATCTCAACTATGGTATTTGTGCTTGGGGCTCTACTACCCAAAATCACTTACGTCCTCTAATTACTCAACACAAAGCTGCTATTAGGACAATATCCAATTCTGGCCCCAGACATCACTCGGTACCCTTATTCAAATCCCTGAATATGTTAGACATTAAGTCACTGCACATTCTCTCATGTGTACTATACATATACAAAACGCTAAATTGTAATGCCAATCCTGATCTCAAAAGCTTCATAGAAGGTTGTAACAGAACCCATGAGCACCACACCAGAAATAAATACAGTTTTGATATTCCTAGAGTACGACTTAATCAAACCAGAAATGCTCTACAAATCAAGGGGCCCAGGATGTGGAATGACCTTCCCAACCATGTTAAAGACAGTACCTCTCTCAACCAGTTTAAGTTAAAAACGAAGCTATACCTAATAAATTCCCTGTAACCTACCTTACCTCTCTATTGTCAACCCATGTATGTTTTTTTTTTTTTTTTTTTTTACAATTCAACGCTGTTTTAATGTAATTTTCTGTAATAATTTGTAATTGTATTTGTGCTGTTTTTTCAACAATGTTCCCCCCTCTTTTACCTCTATTTTTATTTGTACTCAACGCATTTTTTTCTTTTTACCCATTAGTTTTAAGCTTTAGTCAGTAGTGTTTTTCCTGCCCGAAACGCTTTGCGTAATAGTGGCTTTAGGCATTGTATGTACTAGCTCTTATCTATAAAGCCAACAAACTTTGTAAAATCTCTTTATGTATGTACCTTTGCCTAAATAAAAATTATTATTATTATTATTATTATTATTATTATTATTATATATGATCTAGTAGCAAGTTATTATTACTGTGGATAGTTTATTTTGGGGGCCGGGCCTTTTAGCTCTCCCATATTTGATAACTCTGTCTTCTAACTACCCTTACCCCTTAATAGAACCAGTTCCCCCATAGCAAGCCCACCATTTATTTTTATAACAAGTGGGGGCCTGTCCGGGATGAACATTATAAGTGTAAAAAATTAGATTCTTGAGTGCCAAAACTAAAATTTTTTGTTTTCCGCAGAACGGTTGTGTGCTAGCCTAGGGTCCAGCTCATCTAGCAAAAGACATTCTTGCACTGACTGGACACCCAGCTTCACGATTAAGGTTAGTGTGGCCTTGTGTTAGAAGCCGTGCAATTTTTTTTTTTTTTTCCAATTTTTATTATTTAATTTTTTCTTTGCCTGGGAGCTAAAATTATTAGTGATGTCATCTGAAATGCAGAGACTGGCAAGGGAGCCTTCAGCAGTAGAGATAAAGAAACTTACCAAGTCTAATTTAGTATTGTTAGGCAAGGAATTTGGCCTAGAATTAAATGACGTGGATAAAAAGGGGACTTTGGTGAATGAAATATTACAGCATTGTATTGATGAAGAACTATTGGCAAGTGATACACCTTTATGCCAGCCTAGCCAAGCAGAAAGTGCAACTCATAGGGATAGAGAATTAGCTCTAGAGTTAGCAAAAATAAAATTAGAGGAGCAAAGACTCAAAACCGAGGAGGCTAGAATTAGAGTGAATGCCACTGGACCTCCACCTGCCGGGGATTCAAACCCCAGGCATTATGAGAAAAAGCATAATTTGCCTGAATTTTCCGAGTCGGACCCTGAAAGGTTTTTCAGCCATTTCCAGAGATTGGCCATGTCCATGAACTGGCCAAAGGAAGAGTGGGTGAAAATCCTACAGGGAAGACTTAGGGGTAAAGCACAAGATATTTTTATAAACATGCATGACGACGAGTGTTTTGAATATGATAAAGTCAGGGAACGTATTTTGCGGGCATATGAAATTACTCCTGAAGCTCACCGCCAAGCTTATCGCAACCTTAGGCCTACTCACAACTAACCGCTCACTGAATTTGCAAATGATCAAATTAGATTGTTTGATAAATGGATTCGCTCGGCTAATGCCGAAACATACGAGGCACTCAAGAATACTATGTTAATCGAACAGTTTATAGATAGTATGCCAGACATTATAGCTCAGTATATTAGAGGAAGGGTACAGGTAAATTCTAAAATAGGGGATTTGGCCAAGTTGGCAGAAAACAACCAATTGGCGGGCAAAAGGCCCAATAAAAATAATTGTACCCCACAGAGTAACAAAACTTATACCCACAGCCAGTCCCGACCAGCTCATTCTAACCCTTTAACTAATGCACCTTCTGTTTCAGACATAACTAACCCTGTTAAAGTGTCTAGCCCCACGGCACCTAAGGGTGAACCGATAATTCTGTTAGTAATGTCCGATAATAATGTTAGTAAGGGTAATTCTGTTAGTAATGTCACTTCTCCCCGACGTTTTTGTGGTCACTGTGAACGTCCAAACCACACTATTAGCCGTTGTTGGCAACTGTACCCAGAAAAAAAACCCAATGCTCTAGTTGTGACACAGGGCTTGAGGCCTTCGGAAGGGTTAGGGAGTAAGACCTCCAACCCACAGTGGTTGGACTTGCTTACCCCATTCTTATCGAAAGGGAGACTACTTTTGTCTGAGGGTTCTTCCTGGAAGGACGTGATGATCTTTCGAGACACCGGTGCCATCCAGACTTTAATTTTAGAGAGTGCATTGCAAGGTGCCAACACTCGACACTGGAGAGGTGGTACTGGTCGAGGGTGTCACTAGTGATACTCGAGCAGTACCCCTCCATAAGGTTACCCTGGAATCTGATTTCCACAAGGGTGTTTGTACAGTTGGAGTCACTTCATACCTACCTTTCTCTAATGTTGATGTAATAGTTGGTAATGATTTAGCAGGGGATAAGGTAGGGGACTCCAGACTGCCTATTATGTTGCCTACCCCTAAGGTTTGCCTGGATCCACCCGCCGCAGAAAATAGTGTTGTTTACCCTGCGTGTGCGGTGACCAGGTCTATGGGACTTAAATGTAAGGGCAGCCCTGTGCTTGCCAAGGTGGTAAATCCTGAGGACATGAGGAACTTTCCGAGTGGTGAAAACCAAGTGGACCTCACGGACACATTCATGGCCCGACTCGATGACGTGGCAGAGGACATTGTGGAGCCCCTGCCACCGCCATCTACCGAGAGTAGTAGGGAAGTGGAGGAGAACACTGTTGAGCCTCGGCCAATAGCATCTGACTCACCATAGCATCAATAGCCTAGATGCCGCCTTGAGTGAGTTACAGAAAGCTGACCCCACTCTTGCAGATTGTCATGAGACAGCCGTCTCTATGGAGGAAATTGTAGACGCAGCAACTGGGTACTACTACAATGATCGGATTTTGATGAGAAAATGGAGACCACAGAGTGCTCCCTTGTCAAATGAGTGGGAGGTAGTCCACCAGGTTATGTTGCTGACCTGCTATAGAGAAAGAAATTTGGCAGCTGCTCATGATGATCCTATGGGGGGACATCAAGGTATTAATGTTACGTATCACAAAATTTTAAGGTATTTTATCTGGCCCAAGTTGAAAAGCGATGTGGCAAAATTTTGTAATGCGTGTATTGTTTGTCAACTGTTTGGGAAACCAAACCAGACTCCACCTAAAGCTCCTCTAAGGCCTATTGTCGTGCCAGAGGAACCATTTTCTCATGTGGTAATGGACTGTGTTGGACCATTACCTAGAACTAAGTCTGGTAATATTTACCTAATCACGATGATGTGTTTCACTACTCGTTACCCAGAGGCTTTTGCTGTAAGGAACATCCGAGCAAAAACTGTTGTTGCTCGTATGTTGCAATTTTTTTCAACTTTTGGACTTCCTCGGGTCGTGCAAACTGACAATGGTACTAACTTTAAGTCTGATATTTTTGAGCAATTTTGTAAGGAACATGGGTAATTGAATGTTTCCATCTAACTCTGAAGCAGATGTTGAAGACATCGTGCGAGACTTCCCACACCTTCTGGGATGAAAATTTACCGTATGTTTTGTTTGCGGCTAGAGAGGGATTACAAAGTTCACTGGGTTCTCCTTTTGAGTTAGTCTTTGGCCATAAAGTTCGTGGACCCTTGCAAATGTTACAGGAGAATCTGTTAGGGAATGTAACGTTAACCGAAGGTTCGGCTTTCTTTGTGCAACACCACCAGAGACTCAAGGACTGCAAGGCGGCTGCACTAAAGTATCTAGGGAAGGCCCAAGAAAAGATGAAAGACCGAAACGATGCTACGGCTAAGTTACGGGTATTTCAGCCTGGCGACCCTGTCCTGGTATTAAAGCCTCGACTAGGGAACACTATGTCCCACAAGTACGAAGGCCCCTACATTGTGACAGAAAAGACTGGGGACCTCACGTACAAAGTGACTTACTCTGACAAACGTAACCAGGTAATGCTCGTACATGTAAATCGGCTGAAGAAGTTCCAGGGCCCCAGGCCCATTGCACTAACTAATGTTTCCATTTCCAGTGAGGGAGGCGATGATTGTTCTGGGGACCCAACTAATCTCATTTTCAATAATTCTAGTTCTGTGAATGCTGTGGAGGAGGGACTGTCCCATTTGCAGATGGCCCAACGTGAAGAGGTGCAGTCGTTGGTTGATGAATTCTCCAGTCTGTTCGGGGAGGTCTCGACCCAGACTGATGCCATTTGCCATGATGTCGAGTTGACGGGCTACACTTCCATTCGCCTTCAACCCTATCGGATGAGTCCAGAAAAGAAGGCCATCGTACGAAAGGAGGTCGACTTTTTGCTCCCGCACGGCCTCATCCGGCCGAGCCAGGGCTCTTGGTGCTCGCCCTGCCTTTTGGTCCCCAAACCAGACAGCTCCTGGCGATTATGCACCGACTATCGGCAGCTCAACAAGGTGACCATTGTGGATGCCAATCCGCTGCCCCTCCTTGAGGACTGCATCGACGAGCTGGGAAACACCAAGTACGTCTCGAAAATCGACCTCTCGAGGGGGTATTATCAAATCCCACTCACTGAACGTGCTAAACAACTAACTGCGTTCGTGACACCCGAGGGTGTTTTTGAGTATCAAGTGTTACCGTTCGGCTTGCGTAATGCCCCTGCCATGTTCCAGAGACTCATGAACTCTCTGCTCGCTAAGGTGCCAAATTGTCGGGTGTATTTAGATGATATCGTGCTCTTTGACAGTAATTGGGCTGACCACATAGCTAGGTTACGCCAGTTGTTCGCAATCTTGAAAAAGGCAAATCTTACCTTAAATGCTAAAAAGTGTCATTTTGGCCAAGGCACAGTGACATACCTCAGTTATGAAGTGGGCCAAGGAAAAGTGTTACCTCGGCAAGATAAAATCAGTGCCATTCTGGAGTATCCAGTGCTAAAGTCTAAAAAGGACGTTCAAAGATTTATCGGTATGTGTGCGTACTATCGACGTTTTTGTCAGAACTTTTCCAGTGTTGCCACTCCTCTCACGGACTTGTTGCGGAAGGCCGTTAAATTTAAGTGCTCATCAGACTGTGCAGAGGCATTTAAAAATTTGAAATTGATCTTAGCTTCCGCCTCAGTGCTTGCTAGTCCAAGGTTCGATCGACCGTTTAAAATTCATGTGGACGCGTCTGACTTGGGTGCTGGTGCAGTGTTGTTGCAAACTGGGGATGATCAAGTGGAACACCCAGTATATTATTACTCTGTGAAATTCGACAAGGCGCAACACAATTATTCAGTGGTAGAAAAAGAGGCGTTGGCGCTAGTGTTAACATGTAAAAAGTTCGAAGTTTACCTCACAGGTAATATAGTGGAAGTGTACATGGACCATAACCCACTAGTCTTCCTGACTCAGATGAAGGGTAAGAATAAACGCATCCTCAGGTGGGCGTTGTACCTACAGGACTTCAATCTTTCCATTACCCACCTACCGGGCCGACTCAACGTGATGGCCGACGCTCTGTTCAGGTTGCTGGAATAACATTCATCTAGGCCACAGGAAGCCATTTACCAACTGTCATGCTTTAGTTATTTTTTTTTTAGGTTCTCCTGTGACATTAAATATTCCGTGTCCAAATTATTTACTTCCCTGTTTTTTTTTTTGTGTATGTGTTTTTTTTCCAGAGAATTCCTTTGTATTTTTCTTGCAGAGAAATTGTTGTTTTTGATTGATTATTTTTTTGTCATTAATTTTCCTTTGTATTCTCCGTATACCCTTACAAAAAAAAATATGACTACTATTCTAGTAGTCACATTTTTTTTCTCTGAAGAGGGGAGGAGTGTTATGACCCTCGGTTCCTCAGTGGAAACCAGAGGTCAAAAGTGAGCTATTAAACTTTCTTTTTGTACAGTTGAGCGCATCACGAGTGGCAATTGTTTGTATCTTCCCTGCCAGACGTAAGACTATTCTTTTTCTCAAAGAGCATTTAAAGACTGAGCTGGGGGTTGATTATTAAATAATAACATAGGCACCAACTATGTTTACTAATACTTTTTAATCATTTGTAAAGTAAATCTGAGTAAACTTGGGATAGGACTGCTGTACGATTAGTTGAGCAGCGAGTGAGCTGGAGAAGAGAAGGCGAGAGTCGGTCTCTTCTCTGCTGGCAGGCTGTGGTGAAAGGAACCTCCTATCCGTCCTCTTCGTTTCCTTATTTCCGTGTCTTGTTTAAGATAAGTACATTGTTCCATGTCTGGCATACTCATGTTCTATGTGTAGAGTAGTATATTTTGTGTGTAGTAGGTGTGTTTAGAGTTTATATTACTAGTTATTCTAAAGGGGGTCCCATTGGAACCACGTGGTCCCCTACCCTAAGCTGACTCTAACTTCAAGTTATTCAGTAGTAGAGCTTTACCCTAGCTTGTGTTCAGTGTAAAACCTTGTATCCTGCCTATGTGGACCAAGGCTTTTAACGTAAGGTAGTGTGGTAAAGTTATTATTATTATTGTTATTGGTGTGAATGTATATGGGGGCTGTTAAGGGGTTAATAAATAAGTAAATTAGAACAGAGTATCCCTTCTTCCTGTGTGGGAGTGCATTGATCAACCCTTAGACTGACGGCTTTCGATACTGTCAACAACCAAAACCTTCTTCTTAAATTACATCATTATGGTGTCAGAGGACACTCCCTACAATACCTCAAATCCTACCTTACTGACAGGCTCCAATGTGTTTCTGTGAATAATACAATTTCGCCCACCCTACCCATCAACATTGGTGTTCCCCAGGGCAGCATACTTGGCCCTCTCCTCTTTCTCATCTACATTAATGACCTTCCAAATGCCTCCCAACACCTCAAACCAATCCTATTTGCTGACGACACAACCTTCATTTACTCCAGTCCTGATCCCCTTGCTCCAAATGCCACAGTAAATACTGAGCTAAATAAAGTCCATCTGTGGCTAACTGCCAACAAACTCACCCTTAACATTGACAAAACTTTCTATATTCTGTTTGGCAATAAATCCTCTAATCAAATAAATCTCAAAATAAACAATACCCAAATTTGTAACAAATTAGATGGCAAATTCCTTGGCATTCTCATTGACCACAAGCTGAATTTCCAGGGACACATTCTAAACATATCAAAAAAAGTTTCAAAAACTGTGGGCATTCTTTCTAAGATCAGATATTATGTACCACGCCCTGCCCTGGTGACTCTCTATTACTCCCTTATCTATCCATATCTCAACTATGGTATTTGTGCTTGGGGCTCTACTACCCAAAATCACTTACGTCCTCTAATTACTCAACACAAAGCTGCTATTAGGACAATATCCAATTCTGGCCCCAGACATCACTCGGTACCCTTATTCAAATCCCTGAATATGTTAGACATTAAGTCACTGCACATTCTCTCATGTGTACTATACATATACAAAACGCTAAATTGTAATGCCAATCCTGATCTCAAAAGCTTCATAGAAGGTTGTAACAGAACCCATGAGCACCACACCAGAAATAAATACAGTTTTGATATTCCTAGAGTACAACTTAATCAAACCAGAAATGCTCTACAAATCAAGGGGCCCAGGATGTGGAATGACCTTCCCAACCATGTTAAAGACAGTACCTCTCTCAACCAGTTTAAGTTAAAAACGAAGCTATACCTAATAAATTCCCTGTAACCTACCTTACCTCTCTATTATCAACCCATGTATGTTTTTTTTTTTTTTTTTTTTTTTACAATTCAACGCTGTTTTAATGTAATTTTCTGTAATAATTTGTAATTGTATTTGTGCTGTTTTTTCAACAATGTTCCCCCCTCTTTTACCTCTATTTTTATTTGTACTCAACGCATTTTTTTCTTTTTACCCATTAGTTTTAAGCTTTAGTCAGTAGTGTTTTTTCCTGCCCGAAACGCTTTGCGTAATAGTGGCTTTAGGCATTGTATGTACTAGCTCTTATCTATAAAGCCAACAAACTTTGTAAAATCTCTTTATGTATGTACCTTTGCCTAAATAAAAATTATTATTATTATTATTATTATTATTATTATATATGATCTAGTAGCAAGTTATTATTACTGTGGATAGTTTATTTTGGGGGCCGGGCCTTTTAGTTCTCCCATATTTGATAACTCTGTCTTCTAACTACCCTTACCCCTTAATAGAACCAGTTCCCCCATAGCAAGCCCACCATTTATTTTTATAACACAGAGGAAGATGGTAATTCTTGTTTGTCTAATTCCAGCAGTTCCGGGGAAGAATTGTTGTCATTTGCAGGATGAGGAGAGAGCAGAGTTCCAGAACCTTTTGGAGATGTCTTCTAGCTTGTTTGGGGAGGTCCCCACTCAGACCTCTCTCATTACTTACGACATTAACCTGACAAATGTAACTCCAATTCGGCTACACCCTTATCGAGTGACACCCGAGAAACGTCGTATCATTCAGGAGGAGGTTGATTATCTTCTTCGACATGGGTTCATTAGACCCAATCAGAGTTCCTGGAGTTCACCATGTCTATTAGTACCAAAACCAGAAGATAAGTGGAGATTAGTAGTGGATTATAGAAAACTCAACCAGGTAACTGCAGTTGATGTATATCCTTTACCTTTGTTGGAGGACTGTGTCGATACTATAGGTCATGCTAAGTTTGTATCTAAATTGGACTTATCTAAGTAAGGGATATCACCAGATACCTCTTACAGATTTTGCAAGGGAAGTGACAGCATTTATCACTCCTGATGCAGCTTACGAGTTTAATGCAATGCCTTTTGGATTAAGGAATGCTCGAGCCACTTTTCAGAAATTAATGAATTCTTTGTTGAAGGATGTGCCAGATTGTAGGGCTTATTTGGATGACATTGTGATTTTCAGTAAGAATTGGGTAGATCATATGTCTAGTTTAAAGAAATTGTTTAACTGACAATGTCTCTTCAACGCAGGCATTTCCAAGGTGTATTAACAGGATTACAGGAAGTAGTCAAATGTGGTAAAAATGCCTGCTTCTTTATTGACAGTAGAGGAGCGTTAGAGTCTTTAAATAGCAGACGCCCAGTTTACCAGAATATTGTGTTAGAGTGAAGTTTCCAAAAGTTCTTCACCGACTGCTTTGATATTTTGATACAACGTGCCATTAAAATATGCACCTGCTTTTATATACCTACTGTATAGATGCCACACCTGTAACAGGTAAAAACAGGTTTTGTTTTTAAAAAACGAGCACCATCTGTTGTATGTATTAGCAACACGCTATACTGAATATGTTATGATTCCATTTCAGTGTTTCCGATTTCATTGATAAAATGAATTTTCATAGATTTCGATTTTTTTTCATTTTCATATAATTATTTTGTGTGACATTGCGTTCGAATGGAGCTGTGTTGTTTGCCATACTGTTTATTTCGTGAGTATACGTATAGATGCCACACCTGTGACAGGCAAAACTATGTTTTTTTTTAAAAACAACCCCATCTGTTGCAATTAAGAGCAACACATGCTATTCTAAATATGTTACCATGCCATTTCAATGTTTCTGATTGCATCGACAAATTGAATTTTCATCGATTTCGATTTATTTTCATTTTGATTTAATTATTTTGTGTGACATTGCTTGGAATTGAGCTGTGTTGTTTACCATAACGTTCATTCCATGAGTATAGTTTATTTTAAATTTTGTTCATAATTTTTCATTTGGTTTTTAACTGTTCTTATTTTTCAGTGATGGGAACATCAGATCATTTGATGTTCCCAATTTTCTGAAGGGAATATCAGATCATTTGGGGAGGACATGGGGAAAAGGGTGTTGGGGATGGTGGGGAGGAAGAGGAGACAGGGGAAGGGGGAATTGTAGGGAAGACGAGGGGATGGTGGAGTGGGGGATGGTAGGCAGGACAAAGGGACGGGGGAATGGTGGGGAGGACGAGGGGACAGTGGAGTGGGGGATGGTGGGCAGGACAATAGGACGGGGGAGGGGGGGAATGGTTGGAAGGACAAGGCGATGGGTGAAGAGGGGAATGATGGACAGGGGAATGTTGCTGTGGCTCAGCCACAGCAACGCATGGCCGGGCATGGCTAGTAATATATATAAATGATTTAGATTCAGGTTTGAGTAGCAACATTTGCAAATTTGCCGATGATACAAAAATCGGTAGGGAAATTAGCACGGAAGAAGACTCACTATTACTTCAATTTGATCTAAACAGGGTTTTGAAATGGTCAAAAGATTGGCAGATGCAAATTAATGCTGATAATAGAAAGTTTTGAGGCTAGGTAATGATGATAGAGTTACAAGATACGAGCTGGATAGTGTTGAGATTGCAAAAAGGATCTGGGAGTTATGATTAGTAAGAATTTAAAACCAAAGGGTCAATGCATGAATTTTCGTAAAAATGCAAATAGGACACTGGGATTTATTAATCGAATTGTTAGTAACAAGACCCCTAGTGTTGTTCTTCAGCTGTGTCTTGCTCTGGTTGGGCCCCATTTGGATTGTGCAGTTCGGTTTTGGTCGCCGTACTGTGGAGGGGATGTGGGTTCGTTTGGGCGTGTCCACCGTGGGTTGACGGGATTGAATCCCCAAATTGGAGAACTTTCATTTGAGGAGGGATTGACAATGCTTGAATTACATTCACTGGAAAGGCGGGGAGTTGGGGTGACGTGGTGGAGGTTTGCAGGTGGATGAATGGACAAAGGGAATATAAATAGAGTATTAAAAGTATCAAAACACACCAGAGGCATTTCAATTCTAGTAAGAAATCATATCAATGCCACGGCAATCACAGACCTACCCAACTGTCGTGAGAACGTCGAAATTATGGGAGTTAATCTCACTATGAGGAACTCAATGCTGTCCATCTTCAATGTATACAAGAGCCATAGAGAACGCGACATGGATCTCTCAGTAATCTTTGAAATCGCAGTCACTACACCTACTATCATCCCTGGCGACTTCAACGCTCATAGTGAATTACTACTTGATTCACCAAGAACCGACGCCAACGGAAGACATATTGAACACCTTTTGGATGAAGTGCCGGAAATCAGTTTGCTTAATTCGGCGGAACCAACCCACACTGGTGGGGGAAAGCTGGATCTCACGTTTGTTTCCACCAGTATATATGAGTTGTGTCATTGGTCAGTTGATCATGTTCTGACCAGTGACAACTTTGCTACAAAAACAGATATTAATATAGCACTACCTCTTAGACCTCCACCTCCCGAGCCCAGATGGGACTTTATCAAAGCAGATTGGACGAAGTTTCAAGAAGCTCTCGAAACTTGGCATCAAAACTACACTCCTCCTGACAACACCGAAGAAATGGTAAAAGATTTAGTAAATGCAATACATAGAGCAACAAATCACGCCATCCCCAAGAGGAAAACAATTACTCAACAACATAAGGACCATTGGTATTACTCTGATAGGATCAACGAGCTACATAACAGACTAAATCGTGCACGAAAGAATTTCAGAAGAGATAGAACCGAATTTAATCTAGGACTTCTTAGAGCTGTTCGAGATCATGTGCACGAAGAAACAGCAAAAATCAGAGAACAAAAATGGCTCGAGTGGTGTGCCAAGCTAAATCAGCATACATACTTGGGCGACATCTGCAGGCAGATCAACAAGGCCAAGGAAAATCGCCTTCTGCTCCGCCACATCATGTTCATCCAGAGCAAGAAGCAGAAAGGTTAGCAAATCTATTTGCTTCAAGAACAAGTTCCACTCAACTTCCTCAAGCAACTCGGACCCACCAATAAAGACTTCAAGCAGGAAGATGGAAAAGAATAGATGATGCTTTAACCTTACCTGACCAACTAGACCAACCTTTCAATCTGAAAGAACTCAGAAGTGCTACAAAGAAAACTAAAAATACAGCTCCAGGCGAGGACAAAATTACTTACAACATGCTAGCCAAACTAGGAGAAAGGGGCGAAGAAGCTTTCTTCAGTCTCATCAGCAGAGTATAGGGTGACAAGAACTCGACCACTCTCTTGGAACAGTGCATTTATAGTTCCCATTCCAAAACCTAAAGACCCAGGAAATCCAAGACCCACCTCATTAACAAGCTGTCTGGACAAAACTGCAGAAAGAATGGCCCTTAATCGAATTGAATGGAAAGCCTATCAATTACACCAAAATATGTTTGCTTACAGAAAAGGTGTTGGAACCACAGAATGCCTTACCTCCCTCCTGGATCAAATCAATGACAAACCTGGAATCCCTATTTTTTTAGACCTCGAAAAAGCCTTCGAGTTAGCCAGTGCTCCAGCTACACTGTGCTGCTTTGTGGATAAGGAAATCAAAGGACACGCTCTTGCCTTTGCCAAAGGAAGCCTGCTTAACCGAGAAGCTAAAGTCAAATTCCAAGGAAAAACATCGACCTCAAAGAGGCCGGAAAATGGAACTCCGCAGGGAGGAATACTTAGCCCCTTCCTCTTTAACTGTCTCATGGAACAATTCACGAAGCTCAAGCTACCAAAAGCCAAACTTCTTAACTACGCAGACGACTTTGTGGTCATCATCAATGGCAAAGGCGCAAGGCGTAAAAACTCGCCTTGTATATCTCGACCGCGGCACCCCGCTACTACCACTGAGCTAACCGTGCAATCTCCGCTCTTTCTATGGTAATAACAGATACTATATCGATCATGTAAGATGTTAACACTCGGGCCGTCATACGAAGACGTAAACCAGTAAACAGAGAGAGAGAGAGAGAGAGAGAGAGAGAGAGAGAGAGAGAGAGAGAGAGAGAGAGAGAGAGAGAGAGAGAGAGAGAGAGAGTGAGAGTGAGAGTGAGAGAGAGAGAGAGAGAGAGAGAGAGAGAGAGAGAGAGAGAGAGAGAGAGAGAGAGAGAGAGAGAGAGAGAGAGAGAGAGAGAGAGGGAGAGAGAGAGAGAGAGAGAGAGAGAGAGAGAGAGAGAGAGAGAGAGAGAGAGAGAGAGAGAGAGAGAGAGAGAGAGAGAGAGAGAGAGAGAGAGAGAGAGAGAGAGAGAGAGAGAGAGAGAGAGAGAGAGAGAGAGAGAGAGAGAGAGAGAGAGAGAGAGAGAGAGAGAGAGAGAGAGAGAGAGAGAGAGAGAGAGAGAGAGAGAGAGAGAGAGAGAGAGAGAGAGAGAGAGACAGAGACAGAGAGAGACAGAGAGAGAGAGACAGAGACAGAGAGAGACAGAGAGAGAGAGAGAGAGAGAGAGAGAGAGAGAGAGAGAGAGAGAGAGAGAGAGAGAGAGAGAGAGAGAGAGAGAGAGAGAGAGAGAGAGAGAGAGAGAGAGAGAGAGAGAGACAGAGACAGAGACAGAGACAGAGACAGAGACAGAGACAGAGACAGAGACAGAGACAGAGACAGAGACAGAGACAGAGAGAGAGAGAGAGAGAGAGAGAGAGAGAGAGAGAGAGAGAGAGAGAGAGAGAGAGAGAGAGAGAGAGAGAGAGAGAGAGAGAGAGAGAGAGAGAGAGAGAGAGAGAGAGAGAGAGAGAGAGAGAGAGAGAGAGAGAGAGAGAGAGAGAGAGAGAGAGAGAGAGAGAGGAGAGAGAGAGAGAGAGAGAGAGAGAGGAGAGAGAGAGAGAGAGAGAGAGAGAGAGAGAGAGAGAGAGAGAGAGAGAGAGAGAGAGAGAGAGAGAGAGAGAGAGAGAGAGAGAGAGAGAGAGAGAGAGAGAGAGAGAGAGAGAGAGAGAGAGAGAGAGAGAGAGAGAGAGAGAGAGAGAGAGAGAGAGAGAGAGAGAGAGAGAGAGAGAGAGAGAGAGAGAGAGAGAGAGAGAGAGAGAGAGAGAGAGAGAGAGAGAGAGAAAGAGTGAGGCAGAAAGATAGTGATAATCGTAGTCACAGCCTATCGCATGAGTTACCGAGTGACGCTGCCACCACCCTGAGTTACCGGACAGGGGGACCGGAGTGAGGTTTGTAGGTCTTGCAGATGGAATAACCTACCAGGACAGGTGTAGGGGACAATTAAACGGTACAAGGATCCTGGCCTGACACTCGAATAATCCTGACCACTTGGGAACTATAGTGTACACAAGAATAAGGCGGGACACACCCAATACTAACACCTCAACACGGAAGACGAACGGGGGGAGGAGTACTGGATAATTAAGAACACTAGGTCACTGGGGCAAAGGGGACGGTAGGCCCAATCTCACTAAGACAAGGAACCATTAATACACATTTTATAACACTTAACAATATATGACTTTATTTGAAATAATTAAATAAGACACTCCCTAACTATATTCCCTACTAGAGGCCATGAGTACTGAATGAGGTGCTTTAGTACAAGAGAGCCGTACTTACTCCTATGTTGTTCCACAGTTTTCCTGGAGATGATGTTCCTTCCCCGAGTCTACACACACCGTCCTACTCGGCTGCGCCCACTCTACTGTTCTGTAGCATGATCTCTTGCTCCCCAGCTGAACATGAGGGTTTTGCATTTGATGTTTAGGGGTTAATCCCTGAAGATTATCATGACGGCATCAACTCTGACCTCTTCGTGATTCGATGGCCGTTGACCTGACTCTATGGCTAACTTGTACAGAGGTGTAACTTTTACATTGTCTGCCGCCGCCTGACTAGCGCCTGTGGTTTGTTCATCCTCCACGTGGCTTGTTCATGCTGTTATGATGTTCATATTGTACTATGTACTGCTCTCTTGTTACAAAGGAACCATGCACAAAATGCCTAGATATTATCAGCAGGGAAGCGGAACGCATAGCAGTGAACATAAACAGCAATAAAACAAAAGCTATGGCCGTTAAAATGAGAACTCAAGACATCAGACTCGCAATACAAGGACATGAAATTGAGTGGGTTACCACTTTTCAATACCTAGGAGTCATAATAGACAACCAGTTGAAATTCACTCAAGAAATTGAATATCTTCGGCAATGCTGTAAAGCCAGAAACTCAGCTTTGCGCTCCCTGACCAGTCTTAGAGAGGGTGCATCTCTACCAGTACTCAAAATGTACTACGTTCATACAATTAGGTCACTCATTGACTATGCTGCCCCCTGTTCTTGCATCCCTCAGTGATAACCAATGGGAGAAACTGGAAGTGTCTCAAAATGATGCTTTGAGAACAATGCTGGGAGCACCTATATGGACGCGTAGAGAGAACCTTAGAATGGAAACCAATTTACCAGCATTAGAAAACACGATGCAACAAAAGATAGCCAACATAGCAGCAACAATTTTTGGAACAACCACTAGACTGTCAATCAAAGACAGCATACAGAGATCCTTTCAGAAAAGCATTCAATATAAAACAAGCTCATGGATGGATAATCTGGTCAAGATTCTAGAGAAAGTGGAGCTGAAATGGACCATCAAAAACAAAGGGGAAGATAGCTCATATCAACACTTTCGGCAGCCTCCTCCATGGAAAGAATCGAATCTAAAGATAATCATTGAAGGATTACCAGTTAAAAAATCAGCATGTGACCCGCAAAAGCTCAAGGAAGTAATAGAACAACAAATGAAAACCATCTCAAGACCTACAACGACTCACATCTTCACAGACGGATCAGTTGATCAAGAAAGGGGTTCTGCTGGGGCAGCAGTTTACACTACCAACCATGAAGCTTACTGGAGCATGAATAATGGGTGCTCAACATTGGAAACAGAATTATATGCCCTGGAGGAGGCAATAAACTATACAATTGAGAATAATTTACATTATGTCTTCATTCATACCGACTCTAAATCTTCGCTCCAGGCATTGTTATCCAGTCAGCACAGAGATAATATACAACTCTTCACAGAAATTCAACATATAGGAAAAGAAGCCCATAATCTAGGGTTGTCAATTGCCCTAAATTGGATACCAAGTCACATTGGCATAGATTGTAATGAAAAGGCAGACTCACTAGCAAAAACTGCCACTGCTCTACCTGTTGTACAGGTTCAAATACCTCCAATTTTTCACAGATTAAGGAGCAAATCAAGAAGAAAATATTCTCAACTATCAAAAGTCGCCACAGAGCCAAAGTAGCGGAAGGAAGATCCACTGTGATATGATACGAACAAGCCACTGGTTACTCCTCTTTCAAGCCTGGCAAAAAGATATCCAGAGACATTGCAGTAGCCATACACAGACTCAGACTTGGTTACAAGTGCTGCTGGGAGGTAATGAACCCAATAGTTAAAGAGTGTCACATCTGTGAAATAGAAGCAGAGGCGCCACTATTGCATTACTTACTGGAATGTGAAGCTACTGAAGGCGTACGCATTAAACTCAACATTAATCCAATGACAGCAGCTGCATTAGATGCACATTCCACCACGACTACAATGATTAGAAAAGCCGTTGAGGAATGGGACTCAGTAGTGAGCATTGTGCATCTACATCCGCCTCCAAGATAATGTTAATAAAACAAGACCAAAACCAGTGCACTAAAACAGAAACGATAAATTAACAGGGAAAAAGGAGGAATCCCCTCCTCCATTTTAAACTTAGACCCAAATATCACAGAAACAAGGTTATCACGAATAACCGAACTCAATTACGGGCTCACCATCTTCTTTTTCTTGAGAATAGGTGCAGTTTCCATGAAGGGTTAACCCTCCCGATGACTGCACCAGGACAGATGTAAGGAGACGCATTGACGGTTAGGAGGAGAAGAAAGTCAAAAGTGGTAGATGTGACGGGCCATAGAGAGAGGAGTGGCGTCGAAAACAGAGGTGGACGTTAAAGGGAGACACCCCGCACCGGGAGGGCGGGGCGTCGTGGTCACGGTAGCAGCTGATCCACGCATGGCGTAGCAGTGTGTGCAAGACGGGAACTAATACTTCTCCGGAAACTTGCGTATCGGAAAGCGCAAACAGTGTGCTTCCCAAATCACCCACAGGTCACTGGGCAGCCGGCCACCAGGCTGCGCCCTCGGCTGAGACATCCTATCCAACACCCTATAAACAAACTCTTTCTCCGACGATACCCAGATAGTGGACGAGCACCACGGGATCGGAAGCACCCGGGCATCCCGATAAGGGCCCAACTCCGGACCCTCACCGGTCACGACCCCAGCAGACGGGACTAGGCAACCCCCAGACCGGAGCAAGGAAGGAGGAGGAACAGCAGGGGAAGCAGACGTGGCATCGACCCCACCACTGGGCACAGGAGCCAAGGCCCCCGGTGCACATCTTTCCGCAACATCACGATGATATCCCGATCATCAGGGACAGCCCCCCACTGCGGAGATCCAACAGCAGGTGACGTAGGAGGGGGGGGGGGGGCACAGGTAGCAACTTCGGAGCCCCGCACAGCACCATCATCCATGGCAGGAGACGCCAGAGCATCATACTCCCCTACCTCCTCCCAAGGCACACCACGAAGGGGAGACACACTCCGAGCCTGCCGCGAACGCTTCGAGACAGGCTGCACCACACCACGCCCAGCAGGCCCCTCCACAGGCACGGCCACCATCTTCACATCCACACAGACCACACCCGCACCGTCCGAAGAGTCCACAGAGGCCACATCACCCACACTGTCTACATCATCCACGGAAACAGCCTCAGAACACCGACGTGCACGCTTCTGCAAAGGGATGGAAAGAGCAGAACTACAGTCGTCAACACACACAGACACGGCAAGCACCTCACCTTGCTGAAGCACCCCCTCCAAAACAGCAGAACCCGCGTGCCCGGGAGCCGGTATTACATCCACAGGCGGGTGCGGGACATGAACACCCTTCACTACACGCAGCGCATGCGACGGCCCGACACCCACACACACCGGCTCAACAACCCCAGGGGCCACAGCAGTCACCTGACGTGTCGCACGGGCCGTAGAACTCGCCTCAACAGGCGGAGCAGCAGACAGGCAATCAGGCGCCTCAGGCACAGCACCCACACCGTCCTCAGAACCGTCCGAACGCAACAGGGGCGGAAAATCCTCCGCACGAAGAACATGCACCCAACCAGTTGTTACCACGTCGCACGCCATAGCCAGATGACCCTCGTGACCACACCAATAACAGGTGTGCGGTTGACCCCGGTACTGGTTGCGGAGCGTGTAACCCAACACGGACATCGACGACGGGACACTACACCTCAGCTACATCGTCAGGGTGCAGGAACCGTCAAGCATACCAACACAGTGCCCGGCAACGACCTTGTTCCAACGAACACTTAACACTGTCCCAAATCGTTCGAAACAGGAGGCTAAAAAGTCGTCCTGAAATTCGAAGGGGGCACCATGCACCACCACAGACGTCAAGGTGACACTAAGATTCACCACCTTAACGGATCCAGCAGTATCAGGGAGAGGGTAAACACGCCCATCACACCGCTCGAGAAACGCCTGAAAGGCAGCCTGGAGGCGGAACTTGACCACAGCCTGGTGGCTCTGAAGCAGCTGGATGCCCACCAGGTCCGACAGCTGCACATGCAGCACGTCCACCAGGGCGACACCAACCAATGGATGGTCCACCGGCACCGTAAACGCGAGACCAGCCGACAACGTCCTTTTCATTGGAGGGCGAGACGACCCCATGGCTAAGCAAACGTCACCCGGTCAGTGGCAAACCACCACCAGCAGGGCAAACAAGCAATCACCCAACGGAAACACTAGCCAGGAGCGGAGAGACCTCAGGAACGTCCGACCTGGCCAGCGGTCACCACGCAACCCCTACTTTACTTTTCGGGCTCACCATAGCCCGTGCTACATGGACACTTTGTTCTGAGTAGCTAAATCTGAAAAAACAACAACAACAACGTATCAAAACAAGACAGAACGCTAAAAAATGGGTACAAATTAGATAAGTTTAGATTTAGGAAAGACTTGGGTACATACTGGTTCGGTAACAGGGTTGTTGATTTGTGGAACTAATTACCGCGAAATGTAGTGGAGGTGGAGTCCCTCGATTGTTTCAAGCCTGGGTTGAACATGTATATGAGTGGGATTGGGTGGTTATAAATAGGCAACCCGTTCTCGCAAATTTAATAAGTCAATATTGACTTATTAAATATGTGCATAGGTGACATACTTAACATAATAGCTACCCTTAAAAAGATTCATAGAAAACACCGACCTTACCTAACCTACTTAGTATGTTAAGATAAGCATCTTATTGCTTCGTAATTACAATTATTACCTAACCTATAATAGGTATAGGTTAAGTAATAATTGTAATTACGAAGCAATAAGATGCTTATCTTAAGATACTAACAAGGTTAGGTAAGGTCGGTGTTTTCTATGAATCTTTTTAAGGGTATCTATTATGTTTAGTATATCACCTATGCACGTAGTTAATAAGTCAATATTGACTTTACGAATTTGCGAGAACAGGTTGAAATAGGAGCTGCCTCGTATGGGCCAGTAGGCCTTCTGCAGTTACCTTTGTTCTTATGTTAGTGTAGAGAGAATGTTAAGAAATTAGAAAAAACTGGGTGTAAAGAAAGATTCATATGGATCCCCTCACATGTGGGAATACTGTTGAATGAGGTAGTTGATGAGATAGCGAAGAGAGCCATGGAAAAAACTCTTGTTGATATTGTATTTCAGATAACCTTGAAACAAATAAAAACAAGAATCAAAATGATCCAAGAAGGTGAAGAAATGGTAAAGAGAATAACAATGGTTGACAGTAGTAACACGCTTAAGATTTATTCAATAATAAATACACATTCGTCCTTCACCTATGGTAGAGGAAAGTCTACTTGGAAGGATTCAGTTTACATATGAGATTAAGATTAGGATATAAATACATCTGGCAATATGGTGTTGATGTCAGTGGAAAAGATAAGGAGTTTAAATTATGTAGTATGCCGCACGCTCACACTTTAGAACATTATGTATTAGAGTGTCAACTTATTGATAACTATAGAAATAAGGAAATAAGTAGTGTATCACATCAAATTGTTTGGATGTGTGATAATGGTATGATTGACAGAATACTTAAGATCTACAAGAATTTTGCCCCAAGAGTGTAAGGCATATATATTGTGCTTACTATATTAACCTGCAATGTTAAATGGGATTCTTGTATTGTGATATTGTGATTTGTGTATTTGTACTCACTGAATTTGTGCGCCCCTTGAGGGACTTGAAGTAGAGGGGGGGGGGGGGGGGTAGAAATAGCCTAAGCTACTCTATCCCTTTGAGATGTATTTTTTCTTGTCTCAATAAACATACTTGAACTCGCATACTTACCTCACATCTTTGGCCAGGTGAGTTCATTGAACAAGGAACTGTAAGGGAAAGCATCATTGTAATTGGGCAAGAGAAAAGATTTCAACATTTGAATCAAAACTTCTGTACTGGAGCCAGAAAGTGGTACAAAAGATGATAGTTGCCTTTCCAAAGCTCGCAGAGATTTTGAAGATTGTTAAGATCTCAGTCTGTGATGTCGAAGAGTCAATTATATGGGAGCTGACCAAATTAAAAAACCGGTTCTCTGATTACTTTCCAGATTATGGTTCACATACTGTCAGTTGGGTTGTTCGTACATTCAACTGTCAATTTGTAGAACTGCCAACCTTTTGAATTTCACGTAAACAGTACAACCCGTTCTCGCACTTTCTAACAGTCAATATTGACTTATTAAATAAGTGCATGTGTGACATACTAATTTATTGTGAATATCTTAGTTTACCTTGAAAAGCTTCATAGAAAACACCAACCTTACCTAACCTTCTTAGTATGTTAAGATAAGCTTTTTTATTGCTTCGTAATTACAATTATTACTTAACCTATACCTATAATAGATTAAGTAATAATTGTAATTACGAAGCAATAAGATGCTTATCTTAACATACTAAGAAGGTTAGGTAAGGTCGGTGTATTCTATGAAGCTTTTCAAGGTAAATTAAAATATTCACAATAAATTAGTATGTCACATATGCACGTATTTAATAAGTCAATATTGACTATACGAAAGTGCGAGAACGGGTTGAACAGTAAAGTTCGCGAGGAATTTAGAACCTCTGATCTTCTTGGCTGTGAAAAACTACAAATGTTTTTAAAAGTGCACAAGTTAAAGCCACAAGAGTGCTGCTGCCTTTTGAGACAACCTACCTTCGTGAACAAAGGATTTTCGTTCCTCGTGAACTTCAAAACAAAGTTCAGAAATAGGTTGGACCCCGATGACAGCATTCAAGTTGCTCTGAAACAAAACAGCCCAGATATCGATGCTGTTTTATCAAACAACCCGTGGACCAGTGGAAAAACACTCGCCCGACGCTTTGCGAGCGCTTTGGCCTGAGTCCATATCCTGGCTGGAGAGGATTTACTGGGTGCCAATTCTAAACTGTAGCCTCTGTTCACCCAGCTGTGAATGGGTACCTGGTTGTTAAAGGTATTGGTAGCCCTGGAATGCTGGCACAAACGACAGATGTAGTTTGTGCCAACTACAGATGTAGTGTTGAGAGGTCTACCAAGTGTTTGGGCATGGTAATTTGTAATGATGGTAAGTCTTGTACTGTTGGTGTTGCCTTTCTGGGTACTGTGTTGCCCAGGAATATAGTGTGGTGTTCATAGCATGTTCTACTGAAAGCACTCGGTCGACAAACCCGAGATATGTTGATGGGTTGAGTGTTTGATTTGGCCTTCCAGTGGTGGCAGAATCTTGCCAGTCTGCTAAATATCATCCTCAGAAATGTTCTGTATTTGGCATTTTTCATTATTGGAAGGAAAGCTGTTAAATGTTATAAGTAGGCGAATTAAGATTGTGTGGGATTGTGGTAAGAAGTGTGTTCACCTAGTTGTGCGTGTGGAGGCTGAGCTCTGGCTCTTTCCACCCGCCTCTCGACTGCCAATCAACGGATAGTTTTTATCCCCCCCCCCCCCACACACACACACACACACCTCAACCAACCCCCACCCACCCCTCAATTAACACCCAAACCTCCTCCCGCCCCCAACCCAACCAGCAGCCCATAACGGCTGTCTAACTCCCCAATACAGATTTCCTGCCAAATAACAGGGGCATCAGGGTGAAAGAAACTAATCCCATTTGTTCTTGCCTGAGCCGGGCATCGAATCTCGGTCCACGAGACTACGTATCCAGCGTGCTGTCCACTCAGCTACCAGGTGCCCACTGTGAGCACGTGCTTGTGTGGGGGTATGTAGGTGTAGCTTGGAGAAGTTTAATACTATGAGCTTCCTGTAGTCTTTATTTTAAGGATGTTCTAGGCAAGCAGTGGTGGTTGTGGAGACAAGTGAAAGTTCGCCAGTATAATTGAAATTATAAACAAATAATAAATAAATAAATAAATGTTTATTCAGGTAAGGTACATACATACAAGAGATTTTACATAAATTGATCAATTTATAGATAGAGCTAGTACATACAATGCCTAAAGCCACTATTACGCAAAGCGTTTCGGGCAGAAAGTTAGTTGTGGTTGTTACATTATAGTTGTTTTGCATGGGGGATGAGTTGTGTGTAGTTTGCCTTGATAGACCTCGCTCAACAAAAGTGCAATGTGACAGGTTCATTGTCATGGTGTCGTTTTAACGTTGACGACCTAACTGCTCTTGCCGGTAATTTATAATGTAGTTGGTCAGAAAGGTCACTAGTGTAGAAGGTATTGTTGGAGCTATGGAAACCTTGTGGGACTAAACCATTCAGTTGTGTCCGGACCACGGTCGTGTGCGGTCGCAAGGTTGGCGCTCTTGGCGTCCGCTACTTGGTGGGAGGTGGAGTATTGCCCCACACTCTTCGTTTTTGCACGTGGTGATACAGGATATTGTGAATTTGTTCTCGATTGTTGACAGCGTCGAAGAAATGGCTGAGGTGGTATGCCTAAGTGGTAGTAAGGAGGACAGCCAAGATGATAACAGACCGTTTGAAGTAGTAGTGAACAGAAAGAAACGGAGAAATAATAACAGACAGCGAGACAGTGAGAGTGACGATGAAATTACAAAGAGACCAAAGAATGAGACCCTACTCAGCAAGACTCAAGACAAGCAGTTTAATAGAAGGAAGAGGCTGTTGTTCCCTACAACATGTCAATTGAATTTCCACCAAAAGCTAGAGTGAACGGTATGTCTAGCTAAAGAATGTTTGGAATACGAACCACTCTTCAAGGAGGGTCTTCACCGGCCCTACATAACAGTTGGGACTGAACGGGCCGTGGAATGCCTCACGACGGTTGGTTTTGAAAATGTAGTGATGGTTCCTCCAGAAGAAGGTATGTTGCACACAAAGATCATAGTTTTCAAGTTTCCAACTTATTTGGATCCTGACTGTCTTCTTCTTAACAATGATAATGTTGTCTGGGCAAAGAGGAACAGTGTTCGTGGTGACAAACAAAGCCAGGTTGTTGCCTTGGTAAAGGGTGAGGCGCCGGAGAAAATTTTTGTGCAAGGACTAGGCTATAGGAACGTTGCAAAATACGTTGAGGAGCCCATACTGTGCACGAAGTGTTCACGTTGGGGACATATGGCATGGAAATGCCAGTTTGACCCCAGGTGTCGGTATTGTAGGAAGAAACACGACTCGCGAGAGTGTAGAATCAAGATTGAAAGAAGTGAAAAAATCGTCCCATTTTGTTGCAACTGTCGAGGCAGCCACAATGCTGGTTCCTCTCTATGCCCCATGAAGCCTCATCTGAAAGAGACTAGGACGAGTCCTACAAGCAGGATAGATGTATCCTCGCAGCAAGGAAAGATTGTGCAAGAGGAACATGGAAGAAACAGCTGGAAGCCAACGACAGCCTCTATGATCAATGTGTGGGAGAAAGGGACGGAGAAAATAAAGGCGAGCCTAGGGAAAGTACATCATGCAGTGGAAAAACTGAAACCTTGTGAGGACAAGGTTCAGGACAATATGGTCACCTCAGAGGTTGGTAATCAAATTTTGGAGTATCTAAAAAAAACTAGATAAGAGGACTGAGGCATTGGAAAATTTGACTATGGAAGGTAGACGGGGTGAAGATGGTGGTGAAACAGGACGTGTAATTGAAAGTGAAACAGGACGTGAAATGGAAAGTGAAACGTGCGTAGAAGAAAGTAATGATGTGCATGACGTAACGATGATAGAGGATAGTCAGGAGAATACACTTACTAGTAGTGTTAGCGGTGTTCAACCTCCTGTTGTGACAAATGTTGAAAGAAAGGTTAAAGTAAAACGGTATACAGAAATAACGAAGAAAATAGATATGAATAATATTACCTTCGATGTTAGTAGTCGTTGTGAAAGTGAGGAGAAAGAAAAAATGTTACGGTGTTGGAAGGAAGTTTTAACCCCTTAATTGCGTTACCTCCAAATATGACACCCCAGCAGTGCGCAGGAAATAAATTCTCTGGACAAAAAATCTTTTTTCTTTTTAAAGTGTCAGAAACCCTTCCCTCAGTATGGGTATGTAGAAAAAAAATCGAAATTGTACTTACTTTGGCTGCTCTGGAGTCCGTAAGTTGGGGCGTGACATCATCATTCCCTGTTCGCCCGTGACGTACGCTCCCGGAGCCAGTAGGGCGCTCGGGGCAGGGTGCGCGAGTTGCCGCGAATATATTTTCGTTCATTTTTTTCGCACAGTTCCAAATACATTTTATTTGTTTTTACGTGCTAATCCTATGTATGGTGAACACGTACACTATATTATGGCAGTGAAACATCCGTACTGTCCGAAGACACTGTGTTACGTGCATGACACTTGTGTACACATATGCAGCACATATTTACTATGTATCATGCTAATTTATGTATATATACAATCTATTTACACACTATACACTGTCACACACTACATTCACCATCAACACATTCAGAACACCTCGAGTGAGAGCAGCCACACCCAGCCAGTCTCCCTCACTCCAACATCTTACTCGCCAACATTGCTGCTCCCACTATACTGTTATAGTTCTTATTACACATGTTCTATATACCTATCTACATGTTTTATTTACCAGAACTATGCAAGTAAGCATTGTGTAAGTATTGTGTCCAAACAGTACAGTGGCCACTATACACTACATGAAAAATTACACAGCAGACGACGCTACGATTACGTCACCTCCCTCACCAAAATTGCTCCTCTCAACATTCTCCTGTTGCTGTTCTTACACTATATACACACACTATATATACCCATGTACATATGTTTTGCCCATAGCGAACCACTAAGCTAGTATGGTGAGCAAAACAAGAGTGGCAGCCACACATTCACAATGAGGCTACCTCAATTCTCGCCCTCCCTCCCTCATCAAAATTCCTCCTTCCACAATACTACGCACAATGCTAATTATAACCACATTCCTGCTATTATCACAATCCTGGTCACTAATTCCTGTAAATGAACAATTGGCCACACGTTTATTTTGAAAAGGAACCTAAGAAATCATTTGAAGATTCCTAGATGGACGAAATAATGCTGTGGTGCTGTGGCTAGCGCTGTGAACATCGTGAACAGCATTGAATCACTGATATTTGAACATTGTACCCAGTCATTATCACACTCAGGCTCTTCTATAACACTATCATAGCTAAATAATACAAGTTATATATATATTTTGACATTATTAGGCAATGCTGTGGTCACACGCTGAACAGCAGTGCTGTGCGGTCATGCTGTGAGCGCCAGCCTTGGTTGCTCACACACTACTGAGGCTCCCACACCCGGGAATGTGGACCACGATTTTTTTTAAAGATGGCATCTGTTTACAAGAGCCCTGAGGAAGCTTATGTGAACCCCATGTAGCCGCGGGAGTTTTGAATGGAACATGAAAAATACAAATACCCGGAGGCGCGTTGCGCAAACCAGACGTGAGCCTGCAGGCGTGTTGCGCAGTTTAAGAGTTAAAGGCACTTTCGTATCTCATGGAATGTGACGGACAGGGCAAAGGTAGTTTTATTATTAATCATGGATGAAAGTAAATTGAGAATATTATCTTGGAACGTTAATGGATTAAAAACTAGAGCGGTGGATGTGCACTATTATACTCTTAGAGAGGATATTGACATAGTAGCACTCCAGGAAACTGGGGATAGGGATTTTAGCATTCTGAGGCTAAATGGCTATAGAGGTTTTCACTTATATGCTGATGGAGGAACTTAGGGGGGTCTCATGTTATGTCAAAAGTACCATACCTGCTGAGATAACTGGAATCCCTCAGAGATATAGAGGTATTGAAAGTATTAGCTTGCGGATACAACTAAAGGACCGAGAGTTAAATTTCATTGATCTATACATCTCCCTTGATTTAAGATACCTGCCAGATTCCTTCTTTTCTGAAGATACACTTGTGGTAGGGGATTTTAATGCCAGACATCCAGCTTTAGGATCAAGGGGTAAAAGAAATAGGAATGGTTGCAGATGGTACCAGTTTTTGCAGGAACATGAAGATGTTCAACTGCTGGGCGAGCCCTCTCCTACTCATTTGAGGGGAGGGAGATTAGATTATGCTTGTTTGATAAATGCTGAGGGCATAGAGGGGAATTGTCTTACTGTGGATGAAATGCTAAGTGTTCATTTTGCATTACAATTACAGCTTAAACTAAATAAAAAGCATGCCTGCCTTCAGAGGAAAAGGTTAAAGTTTAATGAGGGAGAATTAAGGGGTCTTGTTGGCCATATTAAGTCTTGGTATGATACTTATAAGCCAGTTTCGGCAGAAGCATTTTATAAAGATTTAAATAAGGAGGTAGATGTATTTAATGCAACATTGAACAGGAAAACATCTAGTATAAAAAAGCATCTCCCCAGAAAAGCAATTATACACATGACAAGATGCTTAAGGGGTGGACATTAACAATGAGGAGAGCTCACACGAATAGAATAGGAATGGTAGGACTGAGGAAGGGAAGAATGCTTTACTGGCAGTTGCTAGGCTGTGTGGGGAGAAGAGAAAAGAAATTAGGAGCAAGTATTGGCAGGAGTTTGCAGAGAAAGTTGGGAGTAACAGAAACTTGAAGGAAATCTGGCAAGACGTAAATAAAATAAGGGGTAAAAAGCATAATTTTGTTGCACATCCTGACCCTCAAGGAATTGCAAATGGTCTCGTAAATAAATGGGCGGAAGCTGCCAAACTTAGTTCATTACCCGCTGTAACGAGAGTCATTAGATTCTTGGAAAGATCTAAGAAAGGATTTTATACTTACAGCAGGTAACAGTGGTGATGTCACTTGCACAGGTATTACCAGAGAAAAACTAATAACGGCGATTAAAGTTGGGAAATCTACCGCCCCTAGGGAGGATGGAGTAACTTATGAAATACTTAATGAACTTGCCATTATGACGAATAGCCCACTTTTAGACCTTTTTAATATTAGTTATAAAGAGGGCAGTATTCCCAGTAAATGGAAAAAAGCTATGATCATCCCTGTCCCTAAAGCCAATGGAGAGTACAGACCTGAGTCTTTAACTTCGTGTTTTTGTAAAATGATGGAGAGGATCATTTTAAATAGACTTTTATATATAAAAGGTGATCAGCTGTCTAGTAATTTGTTTGAGTTCCTCAAAGGAAAAAGTACCTCTGATTGTATTATTAAATGTCTAGCTAATGAAAATTATTATTATAGAATTTTTATTGAATTACAAGGAGCTTTTGATAAAGCCAACAAAGAGGTTATTTTATATGAATTAGCTGGTCTTGGTGTTAAAGGGAGATTATTGCGCTGGATAGGGGATTATCTTTACGAAAGGAAGGCTCAGGTGTGGTATCAAGGTTGTATGTCAGGTGTGAGGTCTTTTGAACTCGGCACACCTCAGGGAGGAGTGTTGAGTCCCACCCTGCTTAATGTACTAATGAATAAGATAGCATTTGAGAGATACTCAAATGGGGTAACTCCGATCATATATGCCGATGATATTTTGTTTCAGGGCAAGGATATTTCAAAGGTTCAAACAGTGTTGGACAATTTCGGAAACCTGTGTCACCATATGGGACTGGTGGTTAATGAAAACAAAACTAAGTTTGAATGTAGAAATCGGAGGCCCATTATATTGAAAATAAACGGTAAAAATATAGAGAGAGTTAATGTATATAAATATTTAGGCATATATGTTGGATATACCCATGAGAGTTTGGAAGCCGAGATGAACAGACTGTTGGGTCAATGTCGAAAGATATTACAACCTCTGAAGGCCTTGGCATGCTGTGGAAAGGGAGTGGGAGTCCCTGTGCTACGAATGATATACTTGAGTACTGTAAGATCTTTTATTGATTATGCTGCGCCTGTCATTTCTTGTTTTAGTAAAGGTAGGAGGGGCAAGTTGGAGAAGGTACAAAATGAAGCCATGAGAATTATCTTAGGATGCCCAAGAAATGCTATGATTGAGATAATGAGGATGGAGTTGAATCTGCAGAGTATTGGAGATAGAATTGTAGAGATAAATGTAGCCTCTGCCATTAGATTAATGAGAGGTGGGGGAGCTAATGAATTAATCCTCTCGGTTCAAAAGGTGGGAAGTAGTGAACAGTGTATGATGAAGAAGAGAGTATATATGAATAACTTATGTTCTAATGTTATAAAGTATGATGTTTTTACAGAGTGTATTGCTGTGCCCAAGAGAAAATTCACACCACCATGGGAGGATTGTAATGTAGATGTAGTAATTACTCCCTTGCAAAAGAAAAAAAGTATGTATGAAATAGGAGAGCTGAGGGCAACATATGATTGTATAATTAGAAAACTGCCTACAGAAAACACTCTACATGTATATTGTGATGGGTCAGTAGCTAGGGATGGGAAGGCAGGATGTGGAGTCTTGATCAGGGAGTACATTGACATTGGCACTGTAGGTACTGTTATTGGACGCCGCTTAACTGACAATGTCTCTTCAACGCAGGCTGAACTCCAAGGCGTATTAGCAGGATTACAGGAAGTAGTCAAATGTGGTAAAAATGCTTGCTTCTTTATTGACAGCAGAGGAACGTTAGAGTCTTTAAATAGCAGACGCCCAGTATATCAGAATATTGTGATAGAGTGTAGAGAGAATGTTAAGAAATTAGAAAAAAAACTGGGTATAAAGTAAGATTCATGTGGATCCCTTCACATGTGGGAATACTGTTGAATGTGGTAGTTGATGACATAGAGAAGAGAGCCACTGAAAAAACTCTTGTTGATGTTGTATGTCAGTTAACCTTGAAACAAATAAAAACGAGAATCAAGATGATCCAAGAGGGTGAAGAAATGATAAAGAGAATGGCAATGGTGGACAGTAGTAACACACTTAAGAATTATTCAATAATAAATACCAATTCGTCCTTCACTTATGGTAAAGGAAAGTCTACTTGGAAGGATTCAATTTACATGAGATTAAGATTAGGATACAAATATATTTGGCAATACAGTGTTGATATTTGGCAATACGGCTCTATCTATAAATTCATCAATATTTGTGTCACGCCTTGTATGTATGTAATTTACCTGAATAAACATTTTATTTCTTTTATTTTTTGAATATATATATATATATATATATATATATATATATATATATATATATATATATATATATATATATATATATATATATATATATATATATATATATATTAGTATATTTTGGTAGCAGTCTTTCCTGTAGACATATATTATTAAATATGACCGAAAATGTAAGATTAATAATTCTAACACGAATTTTCTCAATATTTCGTACATTTCGTTTCACTGTTGGAGGTAAATCAAAAATCAATTCTCCAAAATTCATTTTTATTTCTAGTCTGACGCGACACGAGCGCGTTTCGTAAAACTTATTACATTTTCAAAGACTTTAGTTCACAAATACACAACTGAATAGAACTTACGCATCTCCGATTTTATATCTACATTTGAGTGAGGTGGAAGGGGTGATGTGGCATTAACACAAGACAGAACAAGATGTGGTATTAATAGGGTATTAATTTCATCAACACAAGACAGAACAAGAGTATTAATAGGGTATTAATTTCATCAACACAAGATAGAACACGAAACAATAGATATTGAATAGAAGTGTTTGTAGAAAGCCTATTGGTCCATATTTCTTGATGCTTCTATATTGGAGCGGAGTCTTGAGGTGGGTAGAATATAGTTGTGCAATAATTGGCTGTTGATTGCTGGTGTTGACTTCTTGATGTGTAGTGCCTCGCAAACGTCAAGCCGCCTGCTATCGCTGTATCTATCGATGATTTCTGTGTTGTTTACTAGGATTTCTCTGGCGATGGTTTGGTTGTGGGAAGAGATTATATGTTCCTTAATGGAGCCCTGTTGCTTATGCATCGTTAAACGCCTACAAGGAGATGTTGTTGTCTTGCCTATATACTGGGTTTTTTTTGGAGCTTACAGTCCCCAAGAGGGCATTTGAAGGCATAGACGACGTTAGTCTCTTTTAAAGCGTTTTGTTTTGTGTCTGGAGAGTTTCTCATGAGTAGGCTGGCCGTTTTTCTGGTTTTATAGTAAATCGTCAGTTGTATCCTCTGATTTTTGTCTGTAGGGATAACGTTTCTATTAACAATATCTTTCAGGACCCTTTCCTCCGTTTTATGAGCTGTGGAAAAGAAGTTCCTGTAAAATAGTCTAATAGGGGGTATAGGTGTTGTGCTAGTTGTCTCTTCAGAGGTTGCATGGCTTTTCACTTTCCTTCTTATGATGTCTTCGACGAAACCATTGGAGAAGCCGTTATTGACTAGGACCTGCCTTACCCTACAGAGTTCTTCGTCGACTTGCTTCCATTCTGAGCTGTGGCTGAGAGCACGGTCGACATATGCGTTAACAACACTCCTCTTGTACCTGTCTGGGCAATCGCTGTTGGCATTTAGGCACATTCCTATGTTTGTTTCCTTAGTGTAGACTGCAGTGTGGAAACCTCCGCCCTTTTCCATGACTGTTACATCTAGAAAGGGCAGCTTCCCATCCTTTTCCATCTCGTAAGTGAAACGCAGCACGGAACTCTGCTCAAATGCCTCCTTCAGCTCCTGCAGATGTCTGACATCAGGTACCTGTGTAAAAATGTCGTCAACATACCTGCAGTATATGGCCGGTTTCAAGTTCATGTCGACTAAGACTTTTTGCTCGATGGTACCCATGTAGAAGTTTGCAAACAGGACACCTAGGGGAGAACCCATGGCGACCCCATCTACTTGCTTATACATGTGCCCATCCGGGCTCAAGAAGGGTGCCTCTTTACTACAAGCTTGGAGTAGTTTCCTCAGAATATTTTCTGGTATGTCAAGAGGAGTACAGGCTGGATCACGATACACTCCGTCGGCTATCATTCCGATTGTCTCGTCCACAGGTACGTTGGTAAACAGCGATTCTACGTCCAACGAGGCTCTTATCCCTGTGGCCCGTGTGCTGTCTTTGTTGTTGTTTCGTGTTCTGTCTTGTGTTGATGAAATTAATACCCTATTAATACTCTTGTTTTGTCTTGTGTTGATGAAATTAATACCCTATTAATACCACATCTTGTTCTGTCTTGTGTTAATGCCACATCACCCCTTCCACCTCACTCAAATGTAGATATAAAATCGGAGATGCGTAAGTTCTATTCAGTTGTGTATTTGTGAACTAAAGTCTTTGAAAATGTAATAAGTTTTATGAAACGCGCTCGTGTCGCATCAGACTAGAAATAAAAATGAATTTTGGAGAATTGATTTTTGATTTACCTCTAACAGTGAAAAGAAATGTACGAAAGATTGAGAAAATTCGTGTTAGAATTATTAATCTTACTTTTTCGGTCATATTTAATAATATATATATATATATATATATATATATATTGTGACAATAATCTCCTTCAAGAGATTGAGCCTGCTCTTCCCTCCAAAATTACGTCTTCACAACTATATAAAAGACTATGGAAGAAATGTCCAACAACGACAACAAACACCAGCAAGGCTTGCCAGGGTGAGCAGAAACGTATGCAACCAGCCACCTGTTCGAACTCCAACCACCAAACTACCCGTTGATCGCTACGACTCCGCTGATTGGTCGCCGGTCTGGCTGCACCTGCACTCGCCCCCAATACTACCTGATGTCTGGGGTCGCCCCAACATCAGTCCTCAGAATGTTCCGTGCTTTCGTAGCCAGCACTCCTCCCAGCTAGACGTTAGCGTGTACTGAGAGAGGTGGTGGCTTTAAGCCAATATTCCAGCACCTCCCACTTAACTTTTGTGTTGCACTTCTTATTATTTTGCCTTAACGTAACTTTTCATTGTGTCATTTAAGTATTCTTATTATTTTGATTCATTGATTTTATTATAAGAATTTGTTTGTGCATTATTTTCATGTTTGATTTATTTAACGTAATTAAAATTTCATTGTTAAAGTTTACTTGTGTTTTGTGTGTCTTCTCCTTACCTTACCACAGACGAAGTTCCAGTTTTTCTATTTTTTTTTATAACTATGTGACGAGGCCATACCCCTAGCCTTAAACAGCCGAACACCAACGCGTTACCGTCACAATATATATATATATATATATATATATATATTTATATATATATATATATATATATACACATGAGAGGATGTGCCTTGACTAAATATCTAACATATTCAGAGATTTGAGTAGGGGTACCGAATGATGTTTGGGGCCAGAGTTGGATATTGTCCTAACAGCAGCTTTGTGTTGAGTAATTAGAGAACATAAATGATTTTGGGTAGTAGATCCCCAAGCACAAATACCATAGTTGAGATAAGGATAGATGAGAGAGTAATAGAGTATCACCAGGGCAGGGCGAGGTACATAATATCCGAACTTAGAAAGAATGCCAACAGTTTTTGAAACTTTTTTTTATATATTTAGAATGTGTCCCTGGAAATTCCGCTTGTGGTCAATGAGAACGCCATGGAACTAGACATCTACTTTGTTACAAATTTGGGTATTGTTTATCCTGATATTTATTTGATTTGAGGATTTATTGCCAAACAAAATATAGAAAGCTTTGTCAAAGTTGAGGGTGAGTTTGTTGGCAGTTAGCCAGTGATAGACTTTATTTAACTCGGTATTCACTGTGACATTTAGAGCAAGGGGTGTCAGGACTGGAGTAAATGAAGGTTGTGTCGTCAGCAAATAGAATTGGTTTGAGGTGTTGGGAGGCATTTGGAAGGTCATTAACGTAGATGAGAAAGAGGAGAGGGTGAAGTATGCTGCCCTGAAGAACACCAATGTTTATTGGTAGGGTGGGAGAAATTGAATTATTTACAGATACATACTGGAGCCTGTCAGTAAGGTAAGATTTGGGGTATTGCAGGGAGTGACCTCTGACTCCATAATGATGTAATTTAAGAAGAAGGTCTTGGTGGTTGACAGTGTCAAAAGCCTTACGTAGGTCCACAAATAACCCAACAGGGAACTCATTTTTATCAAGAATTGTATGTATCAAGTTAATAATACTAGTGCTTTTTCTGGGTCTGAAGCCATATTGACAATAGCTAAATATATTGTGTTTGACTAGCTAAGCGTAAAGCTGCGTGTAGATTAGTTTTTCAAATATTTTTGACAAGTTTGGCAGGATTGTTATAAGTCTGTCGTTGGTAACATCAGTGAGATCACCACATTTGTGGACAGGTGTTACTCTCGTTTTTTTTTAGAATATCAGGAAAGGTTTGGAGTTCAAGTGACTTGTTGAAGAGCAATGCAATAGCAGGAGTTAAAGATCTGGAGGGTTTTTAGTAAATTAAAGTTGGTATCTCCTCAAGGGCACTAGACTTGGTTTTAAGGGAAAGGATTATCTCATTAACATCAATGGAATTTGCAGGCGTTAGGTACAGAGACTGTGGATAGTTGCCTGTAAGATAGTCCTGAAAATCAGTACTGGAAGATTGATAAGATCGTCTGACCGTCGTCTGACGCTGTTGAGTGCTCGCTATGCGCTTCACTCTAAGCTGTATTTCAGTCCTCAAACTACCCCCAGATGATGTAGACCACCACCAACAGGCAGCTAAGTACATGGAGTCCAAGCATGTCATAGCACATTCAATGTAACCAACCCAAATCAACTCATTCCATCTTAAACAAAATTCAAAACAATCCTCTCCGGATGTGAGTACCAGTGCATGCTGCCCGCCTCTGCGCTGCCTGACGCAAGTTTCAGTCACAACATATAACCCAGTCCATTCTCAACCAGTTATGTCTCCCAAAAACAAGACTGAGCAGGGAAATAAGAGCAACAAAGCCCCTAACAAGGCATCCATCCCGACCAACACTGACAGCCATCGTGTTTCTCCGTCTGGAAGCTCTGGGGTCCCCAGCGGCGGTACTGCTCTTCCCTCTACCCCATCAATGAGCCAGGGAGCGGTGTCCTCTCCTAATTCCATGCTTTCATCCTACTTTATGAAATTCAAGTGTGCTTCTGGTCCCCCACTGGATTTCCCTAACTGGGCCGAGAATCAGTGGTGCAAAAAGTTGTGCCTAGTCTAGTACTGTGCTTAGTACCACACCAGAAATAAATACAGTTTTGATATTCCCAGAGTACGACTTAATCAAACTAGAAATGCTCTACAAATCAAGGGGCCCAGAATGTGGAATGACCTTCCCAACCATGTTAAAGACTGTACGTCTCTCAACCAGTTTAAGTTAAAAACGAAGCTATACCTAATAAATTCCCTGTAACCTACCTTACCCTTCTATTGTCAACCAATGTCTGTTTTTTTTTAAAGAGCGCTGTTTGTCGACATAATTGTATTTGTGCTGCTTTTTCATCTATGTTTTTATTTCTTGTTTTCATTCTACTCATTATGCTCAATTAGTATTAAGCTTGTCATTTAAGTTTATCATGCCCGAAACGCTTTGCGTAATAGTGGCTTTAGGAATTGTATGTACTAGCTCTACCTATAAGTCAACCAATCTTTGTAAAAATTTATTGTATGTATGTACCTCACCTAAATAAAGATTTTATTTTATTTTATTTTATTTTATTTATTTTATTTAGTCCGTGAGACTCAAAATACGATCATCCTGAGTCTTCACACTGAGAATCATGCGAACCTCGCGAACGTACATCAACAATGTTAAATACAGGAGTGTCTGTACTATGGGGCCTAGTATTATCTGGATGTAGGGGCAATAGTAAGCATTAAGAGTTATCAAAATGGGAGATCTAAAAGGCCCGGCCCCCAAATAAAACTATACGCAGTGCTGAATACTTGACTACACACAAGGTCAGTCTAGAGGTTGATCTAAGATCTCCTACACAGGAAGAACTAATACTCTCTTACTTCACTTACTTATTTATTAACCCCTTAACAACCCCCCATATACATTCACACCAATAACAAAAATAATAATTACTTTACCACACTATCTTACGTTAAAAGCCTGGTCCACATAGACAGGATACAAGGTTTTACACTGAACACAAACTAGGGTAAAGTTCTACTAGGGAAACACTTGAAGCTAGAGTCAGCTTAGGGTAGGGAGACCACGTGGTTCCACTGGGACCCCCTTTAGAATAACTAGTAATATACACTCTAAAAACACCTACTATACACAAAGTATACTACACTACACATAGAACACGTGTATGCCAGAAAATGAATAATGTACACAGTATATACTTAGCTTGAACCAGACACAGAAATAAGGAAACGAGGAGGAAGGGTAGGAGGATCCTATCCACCCAACGCCAGCTCAGAAAAAGAAAGACTCTCAGTCTCCTTTCCCGCAGCTGGCTCGCTGCCGGCAGACTGCTCAACTAATCGTACCGCAGCCCTATACCAAGTTTACTCAGATTTACTTTACAAATGATTAGAAAGTATTAGTACACTTAGTTGGTGTCTATGTTATTATTTAATAATCAACCCCAAGCTCAGTCTTAAATGCTCTTTGAAAAACAAGAATAGTCTTACGTCTGACAGGGAAGATACAAACAAGTGCACCTCGTGATGCGTTTTCAATACTAAAAGGCAGTTTATTATATCAGTTTTGACCTCTGGTTTCCCATGAGGAACCCAGGTTCGTAACACTCCTCCCCCCCTTCAGAGAAAAAAAAAATGTGACTACTAGAATAGTAGTCATATTTTTTTGTAAGAGTATACAGAGAATAAAAAGGAAAATTTATGAAAAAAAAACTCAATCAAAAACAACAATTTCTCTGCAAGAAAGGTACAAAGGAATTCTCTGCAAGAAAAAAAACACCTACACACACAAAAAAAAAACAGGGAAGTAAATAAATTGGACACGGAATATTTAATGTCACAGGAGAACCTAAAAAAAAATTCTAAAGCATGACAGTTGGTAAATGGCTTCCTGTGGCTCAGATGAATGTTATTCAGGCAACCGGGACAGAGCGTCGGCTATCACGTTGAGCCGGCCCGGTAGGTGGGTAATGGAAAGATTGAAGTCCTGTAGGTACAATGCCCACCTGAGGATGCGGTTATTCTTCCCCTTCATTTGATTCATAAAGACTAGTGGGTTATGGTCCGTGTACACTTCCACTATATTACCTGTGAGGTAAACTTCAAACTTTTTACATGTTAACACTAGCGCCAACGCCTCTTTTTCTACCACTGAATAATTGCTTTGCGCCTTGTCAATTTTCACAGAGTAATAATATACTGGGTGTTCCACCTGATCATCCCCAGTTTGCAACAACATTGCACCGGCACCCGAGTCAGACGCGTTAACATGAATTTTAAACAGTCGGTCGAACCTTGGACTAGCAAGCACTGGGGCGGACGCTAAGGTCAATTTCAAATTTTTAAATGCCTCTGCACAGTCTGATGACCACTTAAATTTAACGGCCTTCCGCAACAAGTCTGTGAGAGGAGTGGCCACACTGGAAAAGTTCTGAGAAAAGCGTCGATAGTACGCACACACACCGATAAATCGTTGAATGTCCTTTTTAGACTGAAGCACGGGATACTCCAGAATGGCACTGATTTTATCTTGCCGAGGTAACACTTTTCCTTGGCCCACTTCATAACCGAGGTATGTCACTGTGCCTTGGCCAAAATGACACTTTTTTGCATTTACGGTTAGATTGGCGTTCTTTAAAATTGTGAACAACTGGCGTAACCTAGCTATGTGGTCAGCCCAATTACTGTCAAAGAGCATGATATCATCTAAATACGCCCGACAATTTGGCACCTTAGCAAGCAAAGAGTTCATGAGTCTCTGGAACGTGGCAGGGGCATTACGCAAGCTGAACGATAACACTTGATACTCAAAAACACCCTCGGGTGTCATGAACGCAGTTAGTTGTTTAGCACGTTCAGTGAGTGGGATTTGATAATACCCCCTCGAGAGGTCGAATTTCAAGACGGACTTGGCGTTTCCCAGCTCGTCGATGCAGTCCTTGAGGAGGGCAGCGGATAGGCATCCACAATGGTCACTTTGTTGAGCTGCCGATAGTCGGTGCATAATCGTCAGGAGCCGTCTGGTTTGGGGACCAAAAGGCAGGGCGAGCACCAAGAGCCCTGGCTCGGCCGGATGAGGCCATGCTGGAGCAAGAATTCGACCTCCTTCCGTACGATGGCCTTCTTTTCTGGACTCATCCGATAGGGTTGAAGGCGAATAGGGGTGTAGTCCGTCAACTTGACATCATCGCAAATATCATCAGTCTGGGTCGGGACATCCCCGAACAGACTGGAGAATTCATCAAGCAACGACTGCACCTCTTCACGTTGGGCCATCTGCAAATGGGACAGTCCCTCCTCCACAGCATTCACAGAACCAGAATTATTGAGAATTAGATTAGTTGGGTCCCCAAAACAATCATCCCCTCCCTCACTGGAAATGGAAACATTGGTTAGTGCGATAGACCTGGGGCCCTGGAACTTTTTCAGCTGATTTACATGTACAAGCATTACCTGGTTACGCTTGTCAGAATGCCTCACTTTGTACGTGAGGTCCCCGGTCTTTTCTGTCACAATGTAGGGGCCTTCGTACTTGTGGGATATAGTGTTCCCTAGTCGAGGCTCTAATACCAGGACAGGGTCGCCAAGCAGAAATACCCGCCATTTAGCTTTAGCATTGTTTCGTTCTTTCATCTTTTCTTGGGCCTTCGCAAGATACTTTAGTGCCACCGCCTTGCAGTCCTTGAGTCTCTGGTGGTGTTGCGCAAAGAAAGCCGAACCTTCGGTTAACGTTGTTCCCTAACAGATTCTCCTGTAACATTTGCAAGGGTCCACGAACTTTATGGCCAAAAACTAACTGAAAAGGAGAACAACCCAGTTAACTTTGTAATCCCTCTCTAGCCGCAAACAAAACATACGGTAAATCCTCGTCCCAGAAGGTGTGGGAACTCTCGCACGATGTTTTCAACATCTGCTTCAGAGTTAGATGGAAACGTTCAATTACCCCCTGACTCTGTGGATGGTATGGGCTGGAAGCCTTATGAGTTATTCCATGGTCCTTACAAAATTGTTCAAAAATATCAGCCTTAAATTTAGTACCATTGTCAGTTTGCACGACCCGAGGCAGTCCAAAAGTGGAAAAAAAATTGCAACATACGAGCCACAGCACTCTTTGCTCGGATGTTCCTTACAGCAAAAGCCTCTGGGTAACGATTAGTGATACACATCGTGATTAGGTAAATATTACCAGACTTAGTTCTAGGTAATGTACCAGCACAGTCCATTACCACATGAGAAAATGGTTCCTCCGGCATGACAATAGGCCTTAGAGGAGCTTTGGGTGGTGTCTAGTTTGGTTTCCCAACAAGCTGACAAGGAATACATGAGTTATAAAATTTTGCAACATCGATTTTCAGCTTGGGCCAGAAAAAATACTTAAAAATGTTGTGATACGTAATATTAATACCTTGATGTACCCCCATAGGATCATCATGAGCAGCTGCCAAAACTCTTTCTCTAAAGCAGGTCGGCAACATAACCTGGTGGACTACCTCCCACTCATTTGACAAGGGAGCACTCTGTGGTCTCAATTTTCTCATCAAAATCAGATCATTGTAGTAGTACCCAGTTGCTGCGTCTACAATTTCCTTCATAGAGACTGCTGTCTCATGACAACCTGCAAGAGTGGGGTCAGCTTTCCGTAACTCACTCAAGAAGGCATCTAGGCCTTGGTCAGATGCCATTGGTCGAGGCTCAACAGTGTTCTCCTCCACCTCCCCACTACTCTCGGTAGGTGGCGGTGGCAGGCTCTCCACAATGTCCTCGGCCACGTCATTGAGTCGGGCCATGAATGTGTCCAAGAGGTCCACTTGGTTTTCACCACTCGGAAAGTTCCTCGTATCCTCGGGATTTACCACCTTGGCCAGCACAGGGCTGCCCTTACATTTAAGTCCCATAGACCTTGTCACTGTGCACGCAGGGTACACAACATTATCCTCTGCGGCGGGTGGATCCAGGCAAACCTTAGGGGTAGGTAACATAATAGGCAGTCTGGAGTCCCCTACCTTATTCCCTGTTAAATCATTACCAACTATTACATCAACATTAGGGAAAGGTAGGTATGAAGTGACTCCAACTGTACAAAAACTCTTGTGGAAATCAGATTCCAGGGAAACCTTATGGAGGGGTACTGCTCGAGTATCACAAGTGACACCCTCGACCAGTACCACCTGTCCAGTGTCAAGAGTGTTGGCACCTTGCAAAGCACTCTCTAAAATTAAAGTCTGCATGACACCAGTGTCTCGGAAGATCACCACGTCCTTCCAGGAAGAACCCTCAGACAAAAGTAGTCTCCCTTTCGATAAGAATGGGGTAAGCAAGTCCAACCACTGTGGGTTGGAGGTCTTACTCCCTAACCCTTCCGAAGGCCTCAAGCCCTGTGTCACAACTAGAGCATTAGGTCTTTTTTCCGGGTACAGTTGCCAACAACGGCTAATAACATGGTTTGGACGTTTACAGTGACCACAGAAACGTCGGGGAGGAGAGACATTACTAACAGAATTACCCTTCGGTTCACCCTTAGGTGCCGTGGGGCTAGACACTTTAACAGGGTTAGTTATGTCTGAAACAGAAGGAGCATTAGTTAAAGGGTTAGAATGAGCTGGTCTGGACTGGCTGTGGGTATAAGTTTTGCTACTCTGTGAGGATATAATTATTTTTATTGGGCCTTTTGCCCGCCAACTGGTAGTTTTCTGCCATCTTGGCCAAATCCCCTATTTTAAAATTTACCTCTACCCTTCCTCTAATATACTGTGCTACAATATCTGGCATACTATCTATAAATTGTTCTATTAACATAATATTCTTAAGTGCCTCGTATGTTTCGGCTTTAGCCGAGCGAATCCATTTATCAAACAATCTAATTTGATCATTAGCAAATTCAGTGAGCAGTTTGTTGTGAGTAGGCCTAAGGTTGGGATAAGCTTGGCGGTGAGCTTCAGGAGTAATTTCATATGCCCGCAAAATTCGTTCTCTGACTTTATCATATTCTAAACACTCTTCTTCAGGCATATTTATAAAAATATCTTGGGCCTTACCCCTAAGTTTTCCCTCTAGGATTTTCACCCACTCTTCCTTTGGCCAGGTCATGGACATGGCCAATCTCTGAAAATGGTTGAAAAACCTTTCAGGGTCTGACTCTGAAAATTCAGGCAAGTTATGCTTTTTCTCATAATGCCTGGGATTTGGATCCCTGGCAGGTGGAGATCCAGTTGTATTTGCTCTAATTCTAGCCTCCTCGGTTTTGAGTCTTTGCTCCTCTAATTTTATTCTTGCTAACTCTAAAGCTAACTCTCTGTCCCTATGAGCTGCACTTTCTGCTTGGCTAGGCTGGCATAAAGGTGTATCACTTGCCAATAGTTCTTGATGAATACAATGTTGTAATATTTCATTCACCAAAGTCCACTTTTTATTCGCGTCATTTAATTCTAGGCCAAATTCCTTGCCTAACAATACTAAATTAGACTTGGTAAGTTTCTTTATCTCTACCACTGAAGGATTCCCTGCCAGTTCCTGCATTTTAGCCTCCATCACTAATTAATTAAGCTCCTAGCCAAAGAAAAAATTAAAAATTAAAAATTGGAAAACCCAAAAATTTGCACGGCCCCTAACACAAGGCCACACTTACCTCAATCGTGAAGGGATCCAGTTGGGTGTCCAGTCAGTGTAAGAATATTCTTTTGCTAGCTGAGCTGGACCCTAGGCTAACACACAACCGTTCTGCAGAAAACAAAAAATTTTAGTTATGGCACTCAAGAATCTAATTTTTTACAATTATAAAGTTCCTCCCGGTCTGGGCAACCACTTGTTAAATACGGAACTGTCTGTACTATGGGGCCTAGTATTATCTGGATGTAGGGGCAATAGTAAGCATTAAGAGTTTTCAAAATGGGAGATCTAAAAGGCCCGGCCCCCAAATAAAACTATACGCAGTGCTGAATACTTGACTACACACAAGGTCAGTCTAGAGGTTGATCTAAGATCTCCTACACAGGAAGAACTGATACTCTCTTACTTCACTTATTTATTTACCCCTTAACAACCCCCCCATATACATTCACACAATAACAAAAATAATAATTACTTTACCACACTATCTTACGTTAAAAGCCTTGGTCCACATTGACAGGATACAAAGTTTTACACCAAGCTAGGGTAAAGTTCTACTAGGGAAACACTTGAAGCTAGAGTCAGCTTAGGGTAGGGAAACCACGTGGTTCCACTGAGACCCCCTTTAGAATAACTAGTAATATAAACTCTTAAAAACACCTACTACACACAAAGTATACTACTCTACACATAGAACACGTGTATGCCAGAAAATGAATAATGTACACAGTATATACTTTGCTTGAAAAAGACACAGAAATAAGGAAACGAGAAATAACCCTTCTCCGCGAGGATATTAGAAACTAATAGGGTAGCCATGATCAACTCCAGCATGACTTGAATGATCTCCGTGAGGCAAATATGCGTCTGAAAACTGATGAAGCCATTAAAAAACAAGAGGAAGCTCTCATCAAAATGACTGCATGTATCAGTACATTATCCGTCCAACATTCCATCTCCCTGGATAAACAGGACCAGCAAAGGCTGCTTGACTCTGTTGTTGTGTCGTCCCAAGATATTCCTGTGGAACGTGAAGGTGAAAAGTGTATTGAAATAGTTCATGCTCTCATAAAAGACACATTGCGTGTCACTCTAAATAAAACAGAAATTATTGCTGCCTACAAAGTAGGCAAAAAGAATCCATCAGGACAAAACCAACGAAAAATTCGCCTAAAGCTAGCTTCCCAGTCCATAAAATTGCATCTTGTCCGGACAGCTGCATCCCAACAGAAGGGAATCTACATCAACGAGTGCTTGACTAGAAAAAGACAGCAACTCCTCCACCGACTGCGTCAAATCCGTAATCAAAACCCAGCTGCGATTCATCAGAGCTTCGTTAGAGATGGCATAATTTAAGCGAGAAAAACCTCAGAAGGTAAAATGTTTACAATTGCTAATGAGGATAACCTCAACACTTTCCTCTCCCAATGTGGTTTGTCTCACCTTAGTATCCCTCTCAATGAGTCAACATAATTAACCCCCCTTGTTACCTAGTGTGGGCTAGGTATCCAAAGTATCTTTGTTACACTTTTTTAAATTAAATTTTAATTTAATTTATATTAGTCATTTATTGGACTTAATTATTTGAGTGCATTAATATTTTTCTTGAGTTCTTATTAATTATAGGATCATAACTAAACTATTTATAGTTAATATTCACTAGATTAAATTTGCTTATGTTTATTATCCAACTTTTTTTCTTTGCTTTCATTTATTACCTAGGTTGCCTAGCCTCACCATACTCCCTTACTCCATTGTACCCCTGGCTTTGCCTGTGTCTCAAAATGCAAATTATTACTTAAAGTGTACCTGAGAGTACTTGTAAGCAATCTATCTCATTTTTCTTTTTTTGTTCATTTTGTGTTTGTCTTGTATAGTCTTGTTTATATTTTTATTTTCTTCCCCCTTTTATATAAAAATTTTATTTTGTAATTGCCATTCTTGCCTTGTTTTCCTACAACCAGCCTTTTTATGCAAACAAGTATAGACCCAGAACTAAACCTCTTATCCACTATCTATGACAGTCATCACTTTAATGATCAAAATTGCACATATTTTACAGAACATGATTTAAAAAAAATGTATTAACACATAATCACAATATCTCTGTAATCAAATTGAATGTAAGATCTCTCAGCAAACACTTCGATGAAGTTAATGCCTTGATTGAAACTATTAACAACAAATTCGCTTTTATTATACTTATTGAAACGTGGTTAAAAGAGGATACTACTCAACTCTTTAACCTGCCTAACTACTCAGCAATTCACAACTGTTGACCAATTCAGAGAGGTGGTGGTACTGCTCTTTACTACCACAAAGAACTAACATGCTTAAAAGTAATTGGAACTAGAGACTACTGTGGGGAATATATCTTTGCCAGTTTCAGAGTGAAGGGTGCTGAGTCTGTCCTGACTGTGAGAGCAGTCTATAGAATTCCTAACACTGATGTGTCCGAATTCAACTCAAACCTTAGAAATCTAATACTAGATAACAGACTGAACAAAAACCATTAAATTATTGCAGGGAACTTTAATATTGACCTTTGCGTGCATTAAAACCCTACTGCTGCCAGCTTCCTCAACTGTATGATTTCCTGCTTCTTCATACCCTTAATCACTAGACCTACTAGAATCACTGATAGTACAGCCAGGGCTCTTGATCACATCTGAACCAACATAACCTCTCCGCTTACTTCAGGGATAATCATCAACAGCGCTACAGACTATTGCCCCACATTTCTCTTAACTAACATTAACAAACCACCTCTAGAGACAAGGTAGGTAAGCTTTAGGCTGCACAATGAAACTGCTATAGGCAATTATATAGCTGCTGCTGCTAATGTCAACTGGGAGTCCGAATTAGGTAACATAGGGGACATCAACCAAGCCGTGCAATCTTTTCTTCAAAAAAATCTCAGCCATTATAACACCCACTGTTCTATGCTAACGAAACAAGTCACAACTAAAAGGCTTAACAATTCTTGGCTTACAAAGGGAATACTTAAATCCATTAATAAAAAACATGACCTTGAGAAGGAGTATAGGTTAGGAATCGTCTCCAAAGAATTTTCAAAGAATTACTCATCATTGCTATCTAAAACAATTAGAAGAGCCAAAACTAAATACTACAGAGATAAATTTACCCAAACAAAGGGCAACATTAAGAAAACATGGAGCACAATTTCACAAATATTGGGATCAAAGAAGATTATAAATAACAAACCAATACTCCTGTCCAATAATGATGGTCGGTTTACAGACTCTGATACTGCTATTGAGTTCAATAGGTTCATCACTTCCATTGGGTCATCCCTTGCAAATGATATTCCATCTTCCAGTACTGATGTTCAGGACTATCTTACAGGTAACTATCCACAGTCTCTGTACCTAACGCCTGCAAATTCCACTGACGTTAATGAGATAATCCTTTCCCTTAAAATCAAGTCTAGTGCCTTTGAGGAGATACCAACTTTAATTAACATAAAATACTCCAGATCTTTAGCCCCTGCCATTGCATTGCTCTTCAACAAGTCACTTGAACTCCAAACCTTTCCAGATATTCTAAAAAAAAGCGGGAGTAACCCCTGTCCACAAATGTGGTGATCTCACTGTTGTTAACTAGTACAGACCTATATCAATCCTGCCAAACTTGTCAAAATTATTTGAAAAAACTAATCTACAAGCAGCTTTACTTATATCTAGATAAACACAATATACTTAGCTCCTGTCAATATGGCTTCAGACCCAAAAAAAAAACCTAACGATGCACTTATTAGTATGATTAACTTGATACATGCAGCTCTTGATAAAAATGAGTTCCCTGTTGGGTTATTTGTGGACCTGCATAATGCTTTTAACACTGTCGACCACCAAAACCTTTTTCTTAAATTACATCATTATGGAGTCAGGGGTCACTCCCTGCAATATCTCAAGTCTTACCTTACTCACAGGCTCCAGTATGTTTCTGTGAATAATTCAATTTCTCCCACCCTACCCATCAACATTGGTGTTCCTCAGGGCAGCATACTTGGTCCTCTCCTCTTTCTCATCTACATTAATGACATTCCAAATGCCTCCCAACACCTCAAACCAATTCTATTTGCTGACGACACAACCTTCATTTACTCCAGTCCTGACCCCCTTGCTCTAAATGTCACAGTGAATACTGAGCTAAATAAAGTCCATCACTGGCTAACTTCCAAAAAGCTCACCCTCAACATTGACAAAACTTTCTATATTTTGTTTGGCAATAAATCCTCAAATCAAATAAATCTCAGGATAAACAATACCCAAATTTGTAACAAAGTAGATTTCAAATTCCTTGACCACAATCTAAATTTCCAGGGACCCATTCTAAATATATAAAAAAAAGTTTCAAAAACTGTTGGCATTCTTTCTAAGATCAGATATTATGTACCTCGCCCAGCCCTGGAGACGCTCTACTACTCCCTCATCTATCCTTATCTCAACTATGGTATTTGTGCTTGGGGTTCTACTACCTAAAATCATTTACGTCCTCTAATTACTCAACACTAAGCTTCTATTAGGACAATATCCAACTCTGGCCCCAGACAGCACTCGGTACCCCTACTCAAATCTCTGAATATGTTAGATATTAAGGCGCTGCACATCCTCTCATGTGTACTATATATATATATATATATATATATATATATATATATATATATATATATATATATATATATATATATATATATATATATATATATATATATATATATATATATATATATATATATATATATATATATATATATATATATATATATATATATATAAAACGCTGAATTGTAATGCCAATCCTGACCTTAAAAGCTTCATTGAAGGTTGTAACAGAACCCATGAGCACCACACCAGAAACAAATACCTTTTTGATATTCCAAGAGCACGACTTAATCAAACTAGAAATGGTCTTCAAATCAAGGGACCATGAATGTGGAATGACCTTCCCAATCATGTTGAAGACTGTAGCTCTCTCAACCAGTTTAAGAAAAAAACTAAACACTATCTAATTTACTCCATATAACCTAACTCTCCCTTATAATGTCAACCCATGTCTGTTATTTTGAAACAATGCTGTCTGTCGACCAAACTGTATTTTTGCTGTTTCTCTGCCATGTTCCCCCCTTTTTTATTTATATATTTTTCTCAACTCATTTTATACTTTAATCTCAATTAGTATTAAATTTTAGTCTTTAGTGTTTTTCCTGCCCGAAACAGTTTGCGTAATAGTGGCTTAGGCATTGTATGTACTAGCTCTATCTATAACTCCTCAATATTTGTATCACCTTTTGTATGTATGTACTTTACTTGAATAAACATTTGAATTTTGAATTTTGAATTTTGTTACAACCCTGGGTTCCTCAAGTGGAAACCAGAGGTCAAATTGATCTAAATAAGCTACGTTAGATTAGTGAGACACATGGCGAGGTGTTGATGTTTGTATCTTCCTTGCCAGACGTAGATGAATCTTGATTGCTCACAAAACATTCAGACTCTTGAGCTTGTTGTGGATTAAGTATGACATTGTAGTAATTACTTAGTTTCCATAGACCGAGTAAAGTAAACAATATGGTACATAGGTGAAGATTGTAATGTGTATAGCTGCACGATCAATTAGGCTCTTCCCGGCACCACACAACTCGGGAGCCAGGATCTGGTCGCTGGATGCGGGCTTCTCTGCTGACATTCGAGGTGAAAACATCTGGACTGTGTGGCTCGGCGCCTCTCCCCTTCTGCCTTATACTCTCCCTAACCTATTTCTATGTCTAGCGTCTAAGTTAAGTATAGAATGTTAATTGTGCCTACTCTGGTATTGTATGATTGGTGTAGACCTAGGGTAGTATTTGCCAGTGTTTTGGGTACCCCTTAGTGTTGTATTGTGTTAGGGTTCCACGTGGTCTCACTACCCTAAGCTGCTTCAAGCTTCAGGTTCTTCACTAGTAGTATTTTACCCTAGCTTGTTGTCAGTGTAAACCTTGTATCCTGCTTATGTGGACCAAGGCTTTTAACGTAAGATAGTGTGGTAAAATAATTATTATTATTGTTATTGGTGGGAATGTATATGGGGGGTTGTTAAGGGGTTAATAAATAAGTAAGTTAGTTAAAGGAGTATCCATTCTTCCTGTGTAGGAGATCTTTGATCAACCTCTAGACTGACATTATCTTGTAGCCAATTAATATTCACTGTTCATATTTTTATTTGGGGGCCGGGCCTTTTAGATCTCCCGTATTTGATAACTCTTAATGCTAACTACTGCCCCTACATTCATTTAATACTAGATCCCCCATAACACAGTACACTATTTATGACAAGTGGTTGGCCTGACCGGGAGGAACTTTATAATTGTAAAAAATTTGATTCTTGAGTACCAAAACTAAAAATTCTTGTTTTCCGCAGAACAGCTGTGTGTTAGCCTAGGGCCCAGCTCATCTAGCAAAGGATTGCACTGACTGGACACCCAGCTGGATCCCTTCATGATTGAGGTTAGTGTGGCCTTGTGTTAGGGGCCGTGCAAATTTTTGTTTTTTCCAATTTTTTTTTTTTTATTTTTTCCTTTGCTAGGAACTAGAATTATTAATGATGGCATCTAAAATGCAGGAGCTGGCAAAGGATCCTTCAGTGGTAGAGATTAAGAAGCTCACCAAAGCAAATTTAGTATTGTTAGGCAAGGAATTTGGTCTCGAGTTAAACGACACTGATAAAAAGTGAACATTGGTGAATGAAATTTTATGGCATTGTATAGACCAAGAACTAGTGCCAAGTGATACAATTTTATGCGAGCCCAGTTCAGGGGAAAGTGTAGCTAGTAGAAATATAGAGTTAGAATTAACACTAGCCAAGTTAAGACTGGCAGAGCAGGAGGCCAGAGTAGCAGAACAAAATGCTAAAGTGGAAGAGCAAAGGCTCAAAAATGAGGCGGCACGAATAGTACCACCACCTACTGGGGACTCAAACCCCAGGCATTCCGATAAAAAACATAACTTACCTGAACAAAACTTACCTGAATTTTCAGAGTCAGACCCTGAAAGATTTTTCAACCATTTTTAGAGACTAGCCATGTCCATGAACTGGCCAAGGGAAGAGTGGGTGAAAATCTTACAGGGGCGGCTTAGGGGTAAAGCACAAGATATTTTTATAAACATGCCTGACGATGAGTGTTTTGAATATGATAAAGTCAGGAACGAATTTTAAGTGCATATGAAATTACTCCTGAAGCTCACCGCCAAGCTTATCGCAACCTTAGGCCTACTCACAACCAACCGCCCACTGAATTTGTTAATGATCAAATTAGATTGTTTGATATATGGATTCGCTTGGCTAAAGCCGAAACATATGAGGCACTGAAGAATGTAGTTTTAGTGGAACAATTTATAGATATTATGCCAGAGAATGTAGCACAATTTATTAGAGGAAGGATAGAGGTAGATTCTAAAATAGGGGATTTGGCCAAGATGGCAGAAAACTACCAGTTGGCGGGCAAAAGGCTCAATAAAAATAATTATATCCTCACAGAGTAGCAAAACTTATACCCACAGCCAGTCCAGACCAGCTCATTCTAATCCTTTAACTACTGCACCTTCTGTTTCAGAAATAACTAACCCTGTTAAATTGTCTAGCCTCACGACACCCAAGAGTGAACCGAAGGGTAATTCTGTTAGTAATGTCTCTTCTCCCTGACGAATCTGTGGTCACTGTAAACGTCCAAACCACATTACTAGCCGTTGTTGGCAACTATACCCGGAAAAAAGACCCAATGCTTTAGTTGTGACACAGGGCTTGAGGCCTTCGGAAGGGTTAGGGAGTGAGACCTCCAACCCGCAGTGGTTGGACTTGCTTACCCCATTCTTAACGAAAAGGAGACTACTTTTGTCTGAGGGTTCTTCCTGGAAGGACGTAGTGATCTTCCGAGACACCGGTGCCATCCAGACTTTAATTTTAGAGAGTGCTTTGCAAGGTGCCAACACTCTCGACACTGGAGAGGTGGTACTGGTCGAGGTTGTCACTAGTGATACTCAAGCAGTACCCCTCCATAAGGTTACCCTGGAATCTGATTTCCACAAGGGTGTTTGTACAGTCGGAGTAACTTCGTACCTTCCTTTCCCTAATATTAATGTAATATTGGGTAATGATTTAGCAGGGGATAAGGTAGGGGACTCCAGACTGCCTATTATGTTGCCTACCCCTAAGGTTTCCCTGGATCCACCCGCCACAGAGGATAATGTTGTGTACCCTGCGTGCACGGTGACCAGGTCTATGAGACTTAAATGTAAGGGCAGCCCTGTGCTTGCCAAGGTGGTAAATCCCGAGGACACGAGGAACTTTCCAAGTGGTGAAAGCCAAGTGGACCTTGCGGACACATTCATGTCCCGACTCGATGACGTGGCTGAGGACAATGTGGAGAGCTTGCCACCACCGTCTACCGAGAGTAGTGAGGAGGTGGAGGGGAACACTGTTGAGCCTCAGCCAATGGCATCTGACCAAGGCCTGGACGCCTCCTTGAGTAAGTTACAGAAAGCTGACCCCAGACTTGTAGAATACCATGAGTTAGCCACCTCTAAGGAGGAAATTGTAGACGCAGCAACTGGGTACTACTACAATGATAAAATTTTGATGAGAAAATGGAGACCACAGAGTGCTCCCTTGTCAAATGAGTGGGAGGTAGTCCAACAGGTTATGTTGCCGACCTGCTATAGGGAAAGAGTTTTGGCAGCTGCTCATGATGATCCTATGGGGGGACATCAAGGTATTAATATTACGTATCACAAAATCTTAAAGTATTTTTTCTGGTCCAAGCTGAAAAGCGATGTGGCAAATTTTTGTAATGCATGTATTGTTTGTCAACTTGTGGGGAAACCAAACCAGACTCCACCTAAAGCTCCTCTAAGGCCTATTGTCATGCCGGAGGAACCATTTTCTCATGTGGTAATGGACTGTGTTGGTCCATTACCTAGAACTAAGTCTGGTAATATTTACCTAATCACGATGATGTGTATCACGACCCGTTACCCAGAGGCTTTTGCTGTAAGGAACATCCGAGCAAAGACTGTTGTTGCTCGTATGTTGCAATTTTTTTCCACTTTTGGACTGCCTCGGGTCGTGCAAACTGACAATGGTACTAACTTTAAGTCTGATATTTTTGAACAATTTTGTAAGGACCATGGAATAACTCATAAGGTTTCCAGCCCATACCATCCACAGAGTCAGGGGGTAATTGAACGGTTCCATCTAACTCTGAAGCAGATGTTGAAGACATCGTGCGAGAGTTCCCACACCTTCTGGGATGAGAACTTGCCATATGTTTTGTTTGCTGCTAGAGAGGGGTTACAAAGTTCACTGGGTTGTTCTCCTTTTGAGTTAGTCTTTGGCCATAAAGTTCGTGGACCCTTGCAAATGTTACCCTAGCTTGTTCTCAGTGTAAACCTTGTATCCTGCTTATGTGGACCAAGGCTTTTAACGTAAGATAGTGTTGTAAAGTAATTATTATTATTATTGTTATTGGTGGGAATGTATATGGAGGGTTGTTAATGGGTTAATAAATAAGTTAGTTAAAGGAGTATCCATTCTTCCTGTGTAGGAGATCTTTGATCAACCCTTGATAAGCACCTTTGCACCTGATAAGCAACTTTGATAAGCACACAAAGAATTAAACCAACTTAATCTTTACCACAAAGGATTTCAATGTTAAAAATACATATGGAATGTTAAACAAACATGAAAGAAACTGTAATACAAGGTTACAAAATATTGAATGAGAAATCTGCATTATTCAAACAATATTAAATTTAGTTTAGCATAATAAGTAAATACTTTGCATTACAAAGGAACACAATTAATCATCAAATTGTGTAGGGCGTTTAACATGACGTTTAGGACGACAGTCCCCAAATAAAAGAATATCCCTTGATGAATTGTTTATTGAGTTATAACTCATTTTTTCTTTTTCTTTTGCACGACTTTGCACTTCATCATTTTCTACACTAGTTGGAATCACTTTGAAATAAGCCATATTACGTGTTATACTATGATCTCTATTACTCGCTGTTACCATAGTTCCTTTTACACTAATCACTTTATATGGTTTTGTATCATAAGGCATATCTAGCTTTTCCTCTTTTTTCTTTTTAACTAGAACAGTGTCTCCAACCTTTATGAATTGTTCCTTTGCACGTTGATCATGAGCAATTTTCATTTTGCCCTTGGCAAGCGCAACCTTCTGAGCAAGACGTTTATCCATTACCTCGGCTGGCATGACAGGTAGTGAGATTCTCATAGGACGTCCAAATAAAAGTTCACCAGGCGACTTGCCCAGTGTTCCATGTGGTGTTGCACAGTAGTTCCTGAGAAAAGCATACATAGCTTGTTTCCAGGATCGTCCTTCGACATAAGCACAGCGTACCGCTTTCATGAGAGGTTGCATGAATCTCTCGACTTCTCCATTTGCTTGAGGATGTAGTGGCATCACACGGTGGTGTTTGAATCCAATATGCTCAGCAAAGTTGACGAAGTCTTGTCCATTGAATGGCGGTCTATTGCCCGTCTTAACAACTTCAGGAATGCCAAAGTTTGAAAAGATCTTTTCGAGTTTCGGGATGACAGCCTTTGCAGATGTGGAAGTGATGATTTCTACTTCTGGATAACGTGAGTGATCATCAATGACTACCATCACGTACTCTCCAGTTGGTAGTGGTCCATAGAAGTCCATCGATACTTCCATCCATGGTGCAACAGGTAGTGGTGAAGGTTGTAGAGGTGTTGGCCTCGAAGTATCCACTGCAGCTTGGCAAGGGACACAAGCATCATGCTAATCCTTTGCTTGACGATCAATGCCAGGAAACCACACCTTTTCTCGTAGCAGCTGTTTGGTCCTAACAAGACCTTGGTGTCCTTGATGTGCAAGCTTCAGAGCACGTTGCTGGAGAACAGCTGGAATGACGATACAAGTACCTCGCAGCACGGTGTCGCGTTGTTGCGTAACACTTAATTCTGTCTGGATACGTTAGAGTGCTTTGAATGCATCTTGGTCAACTCCTGAGGGTGGGATGCGTGGAAACTTTTTCTTAGTCAATGCATCCACTGTTGCTTGCAGAGTTGGGTCTTCTAGGGTTGCAGTACGGATTTCATCAAGAGTGAGAGCCTTAGGGACTGCATCACAGGTTACAGAGTGTACATATTCCTCGGCAACTTGAATTACATCTGGGTTAATGTGCAGCTGAACTTTGCTATCAGTATAACAATCTGTAGGTTCAAATCGATCAAAAAATTCAGCAACAATAGCATCAACATTGTTTGCAGATTCCACTGCTACAGCATTAGAAAGCTGAAGTAGTCCCAATTTGGTTGAAGTCTTGTAACTGAGTAAAGACTCCTTTGCATTCCTAACAACATGGAATGTAGTAATGAGCATTGCATTCTGTAACTTAATCTCTGCAGTGAAAGTTCCAGTCACTGGCAAGGCTACCTTTGAAGCATTGGCAGTGGCTTGCCATTATAGTTCTCAAGCTTTGGGAACTGTTTTTTAAATTTCTCATAGTGGCACTCAGCAATGGTGTCAATGTTTGATCCAGTGTCAATGAGAACTTTGAGACAAATACCAGCAATGTATACACATGTCTCTGGGTTGTTGGAAGATCATTCCATTCTGTGATTGCTTGTACTCCATAAGTATAATCACATTCACTGTCAATTGAGACTGATTGTAATGAAATGTTGTCTTGTACATTATTACCATTTTGGATATGAGGTGCAATATTGTGTTCATCACCTCGACCCCTATGAACTGATCCTCGTACAGTGCTTTTATTCACTGACTGTGGTTTCTTGAGTGCGGAATGACACATAGCACTACAATGACCTAGTTTTCCACACTCATAGCACTTCTTACCTTGAGCAGGACAAACATTACCTTGATGTGGGTAGTCTCCTCCACAATTGTAACATTTATTGTTGACACCCTCTGATGTGGGTCGTTGTGACTGCTTGAGTCTTGTTCCATGACCCCAGTTGTGATGTGGTTCTCGGCTCAATTTGCTGTTAGGTTTGCCTTGATATCTTTTATGATCACGGTGTCCTCCCTGAACCTTAAGTACCTCATCACTGTTAGTAACAGTGCAGAGCTGTTGTTGGCACTGCACTCCATGACACGAGCATCACGTGCAGCATCTTCCATTCGATGAGCCATATCCAGTATCTTGGCAAGAGAACTTTTATCATCAACAAGTTCTAGAGCTCTTCGACGGAGACGTGTAGATGTGCATGTTTCAATTATTTGCTGTTTGATTTCTTTGTCAACATCAGCAAACTCACAATGGGCTGCTAAACCCTGCAGACGTGTACGGTATTGATCAACGGTTTCATTAGAGAGATGTCTGGCTCTCCTGAAATGCATAATTTCCATTGCAGTATTTTGTCTTGGTTTGAAATGTTCGGTTAATTTGGCTTTGGCAGTGTCATAATCTTTGGCACCACCAGTGTCTTTCAGTGTATCAAAGATGTCACAAACTCGATCACCTACCTAATGAAGTATAAAGGCACGCTTTCTTTCAGCACTTTTGATGTCAGAAACTATCAACATATTTTCAAAACTTTTAAGCCATTTGGTCCACCTCTGTGACAGGTTTGTCTGGTCACAGTCAGGATCAAATGCAGGAAACTGAGGTATATTTGCCATTTTTACTGAATAAATGTAAACTTTTTATTTAAATGTTCCTCAGAATACTAAACACTTACTGTACTGTATATGTTAGTTAAGAATTCACTGTAATTACTTTAATTTTGCAAAGCACACAAGAATTTTAATGCAAAATTTCTCAGCAGTGCACAATACAGCAGCAACTGACTTCTTACCTAGCCCTTGTGTACATGTGTTGTTCCTACTCACAGCAACACAGCAGTTGTCAGCAGTTGGTACAGCAGTTGTTAGCAGTTGGTACAGCAGTTGATAGCAGTTGGTACAGCAGTTAGCAGCAGTTGGTACAGCAGTTGTCAGCAGTTGGCACAGCAGTCAGTTCACAGCGTGAAGAATTGTAGCACAGAGAGCGTTTTGTATACAAAACATCGGGTTGTGTATACAGCATCAAAGCGTCATTTCGTACACAGCGTCGGCAGATTCCTCAGATTCCACAGCTTCAGTCAGCACAGCTTGGGTAGCACACAGCTTTGGTTAGCACACAGCATCGTTTAGCACACAGCATTGGTTAGCACACAGCATTGGTTAGCATACAGCATCGGGTATGGTGCTCACAGACAGCTTCTCTTCCTCCTCCGGGCGAGACAGCATGCTCCTTCCTTGTGTTTTAAGCTGAACAAATACCTGCGTTCACAGTTCATCCTCGTCGCCAATGTGGTGTTGTGTTACTGAGGAAGTCTTGGTTGTAGGGTTGATATAAAGTCATTGCTTAGTTACTGACTTTAATACTTATAAACGATTACATGACTAGTAGCTTCCAAGCTGGTAGCGTCCTGTACGCTCTATTGTTTACCTCTCTCTCTCTGGTGTCTGAGCCGCCGCACATAGAAAACGGATGGTACCATTTTCTGTGAACATGACATCCCTCCTTTTCTTTAAAAAGAATGAATACAGGATGTCTACCATGCTTGTAACACAAAGCAAAGTTATTGACACAAAGTGCAGCTGGAAGTGCAGTTGTCCTGACAATGGGCGATGGCTTGTACTTTGAGTGGGGAGTCCGTATAAACAACTGGGCCTCTACCCTTCAGACCGAACTATTTGCCTTGATCCTTGCACTGAAATGTGTACAAGTCTCCAAACTTGATACATTAATTGTAAGTGACTCCTTCTCATCCTTAATTGCTCTCAACTCTTTAAGACATAATTGTAACTTGCTCGTGTCTGAAGCTAGACACAAATACAACAAAATTATTAAGGATGGTAACAGAGTCCATTTCAAGTGGTCTCCATCTCATTTTGGCCTCCGAATGCATGATAAAGCTGATAAGTTAGCCAAAGAATCTGCCTTTAAAAGAGACGTTTAGTGTAACCTTGGATTGTCAATGAGCAATCTGAGAGCAGCAGTACACCGAGAACTTCAACAAGATCTTGTAGATCTGAGGCAAAGTGAAATCGACACCAGTAATTCCATCTATCATCACACTATCATGCAAGAGGAGCCACACATCAATGGTTCATCCAATAAAATCAGCAGACTTCTAGATGTTACTACTCGGTTAGAGTAGTAACATCTAGAAGGCTTAGACTCGGTTTCAAGTATCTCTGGGAATTCTCATTATCTGCAGATGTAGACCTGACCAAATGTAAACTGTGTCAACAAAATTATTCGCACACACTCCGTCACTATGTGATGGAGTGCGAAAAGATACCTGAATTCAGAGACAATTCTATAACCAATGTACCAACGATGTGTCAATATTTCATTCAAAATGATCTGCTACCAAAAATTTTAGTCAAATATCCCCAGTTTGCTAACTGTAGGTAGTAACTAAGAGTGATTATAACCTATCCACCGCTGCCACTGGATGGGGGGGGCGGAATGTAGGACAAACATATCAATTGTGACACTAGCTCTCCACATATATCAGTTGCTTTATTTAGAAACTGTACTTGTGGTCGATCTCAAACTCATTGTTGATGTGACGACTTATACTGAATTTTGTAACTAGTTCATCAAGATTGTAACTTGCTTAGCTAAATGAATTGTGGGGTTCAGTCCCTGAGCCCATTATGTGCCTCTGTAACCCTTTCCACTACCGCCAACAAGATGAGTGTGGGGTGCATAATAAATGAACTAAACTACTGGATAAGAGGTTTAGTTCTGGGTCTATACTTGTTTGCATAAGAAGGCTGGTTGTAGAAATACAAGGCAAAAAAGGCAATTACAAAATAAACAAATTTTGATATAAAAGGGGGGAAAGATATAAATATAAACTAAGACTATCCAAGACAAACACGAAATGAACAAAAAAAAAAGAAAGAAAAATGAGATAGATTGCTTACAAGTACTCTCAGGTACACTGTAAGTAATAATATGCATTTTGAGACACAGGCAAATCCAGGGGTACAGTGGAGTAAGGGAGTTTGGCGAGGCTAGCAACCTAGTTAATAATGAAAGCAAAGAAAAAAGTTGAATAATAAACATAGGCAAATTTAATCTAATGACTATTAACTATTTATTTATTTATTTATTTATTTATATACAAGAAGGTACATTGGGTTTGTGAGAATACATAGCATAGTATTTACAATCTTGTAAAGCCACTAGTATGCACAGCATTTCGGGCAAGTCCTTAATCTAACAGATAATTTTAAGTAGGTAAATTCTAGAAGAATTAATAAAATGATAACAGATACATTGCAAGAAAAAAATGACATGAGAGAGATTAGTAAGTATATTAAAGCACGTTGGTATATTAAAACTCTGATTGATTACATTGACAACTTGATTGGTAATTTAAACAAGATTAATAATGATAAACAATGGTAAAGATGTTCGGATTGGGTACATAAAGATTGAGTAGCAATAGATACAGTGCAATATTAAAGCAAGAAGGTAAAAAACTATGAAGAAGAAATTAGGTACTTTTTAGTTTTGTTTTTGAATGACGCAAAAGTTGGACAGCTTTTCAATTCATTAGGGAGTGAGTTCCATAGACTGGGTTCCTTTATTTGCATAGAGTTTTTACACAGATTAAGTTTGACTCTGGGGGATATCAAAGAGATATTTATTTTTGGTGTGGTGATAATGGGTCCTAATACATCTGTCCAGGGAGAGTTTCAGAGCAGGATTTGCATTTAAGAACAGGGTTTTGTAAATGTGGTTGACACAAGAGAATTTGTGGAATAAGATTATGTTTAGCATGTTCAGGGAGTTAAACAAGGGGCCTGAGTGTTGTCTGAAAGCAGAATTTGTTATAAATCTGATAGCAGATTTTTGCTGAGTGATGATGGACTTGAAGTGGTTTGCAGTGGTTGAACCCCATGCACTGATACCATAATTAAGATAGGGATAGATTAGTGCATAATATAGAGAGATGAGAGCAGAGTTAGGTACATAATATCTGATTTTGGGAGTATACCAACTGTTTTTGAGACTTTCTTAGTTATGTGTTGTATGTGGGTGCTGTAGTTGAGTCTCTTGTCTAGAAATAGGCCAAGAACTTTCCATCATTGTTATTACAAATGTTTACATTGTCTATCTGAAGCTGAAATGCATTTGTAGATTTCTTCCAAATAAGATGTAGTAGGTCTTTTCTATGTTAAGTGTTAGTTTATTGGTTGACATCCATAAGTGGACTTTTTTTAGTTCATTATTAACAACATAATTTAGTGTATGTGGGTAGGGGTTAGAATAGATGAGGTTAGTATCATTGTTTAACTCCCTGAACATGCTAAACATAATCTCATTCCACAAATTCTCTTGTGTCAACTACATTTACAAAACCCTGTTCTTAACAAAATATGTTTCAGAATGTTAAAGACATTAGGCAGATCATTGATGTATATAAGAAATAGGAGAGGTCCCAAGATACTGCCCTATGGCACTCAAACGGTTATTGGTGAAGTGGGAGAGGTTATATTATTGATGGTTACACATTGATGTCTATCACTAAGATAGGATTGTTACCTTTATTCTTATGTTCTTATGTGCTTCATCCCCAATTTATCCCTTATGTGTCCCTATGTTTTTACCTTTATTGTCTTATCACCTGACCCAGTGCGGGTGTAAATCAACCAGTTCTGAAAATTCTTTTCACTTGAGAATGAACCATGGAGGTTCGAAATATTGTGGAAATTGTATAAATCAGTGTAATACATTCTATAGTAATTCACTTTTTTCTTCACCTTGAACTTACGAAAATGAGTTTTGGAGAAATCCTCTTTCAGCTAAGCCCTGCTGCTAAGAAAATAGTTAGAGGGATAGAATCCTAAATCAAAAGATAGTAAATACAAATTATGCGGTTATATTCAATGAGACTTGTTTAAAAGAAAACCTGCTGCCAGTTTACACCAATATATATATATATATATATATATATATATATATATATATATATATATATATATATATATATATATATATATATATATATATATATATATATATATATATATATATATATATATATATATATATATATATATATATATATATATATATATATATATATATATATATATATATATATATATATATCTCTTCCCAAAGCCAAACCATCGCCAGAGAAATCCTAGGAAACAACACAGAAATCATCGATAGATACAGCGATAGCAGGCGGCTTGACGTTTGCGAGGCACTACACATCAAGAAGTCAACACCAGCAATCAACAGCCAATTAATGGACAACTATATTCTACCCACCTCAAGACTCCGCTCCAATATAGAAGCATTAAGAAATATGGACCAATAGGCTTTCTACAATCACTTCTATTCAATACCCATTGTTTCGTGTTCTGTCTTGTGTTGATGAAATTAATACCCTATTAATGCCACCTCTTGTTCTGTCTTGTGTTGATGAAATTAATACCCTATTAATGCCACCTCACCCCATCCACCTCTCTCAAATGTAGATATAAAATCGGAGATGCGTAAGTTCTATTCAGTTGTGTATTTGTAAACTAAAGTCTTTGAAAATGTAATAAGTTTTACGAAACGTGCTCGTGTCGCGTCAGACTAGAAATAAAAATGAATTTTGGAGAATTGATTTTTGATTTACCTCCAACAGTGAAAAGAAATGTACGAAAGATTGAGAAAATTCGTGTTAGAATTATTAATCTTACTTTTTCGGTCATATTTAATAATATATGTCTACAGGAAAGACTGCTACCAAAATATACTAATATTAAAGCGCACGACCCAGCAGCAAGAAATCAAGCCTTCACGATAAAATATCGCCAGGCTCTGATTCGTGATCAGATATACAAGGCAGAGAATGAAATCAAAGACAACAAAACGCAACTACTTCATGCTACAAACGAGTGGAGAAATAGCAACATCGACGAAAGTATCCGTACCCGCATTGAACAACACCTCGACATCCTTACAGACCAACATCACCTCAGCACTGAAACAAGGATTATCAAGAAACTAACAACATTATATGGAGGACCTATGGCAATTCCATGACCAAGAGATGGCTTCCTGAATCCTGCAGGAATTAACCTCACTGAGGACCAAGTCACTCTTCTAAATCTGGGCATAAACTGTCATGTTATGTCCAGACCGAGTGAGATGGCCCGGAAAGTAGAGTTGGAAATTCTGTTGGACGACATATTCGACCTCGAGACACAAAAGAAGGTCACTACCAAAGATACCTTACAAGCAGAACTTATTGCAGAAGGAGGAAAGAATCGAGGCAATTACAGAAGCACCATACTGTCCCCCGAGCTCAAAGCGGCAGGTAAAAGCTTTCGTGAGAACAAGGAGATAGTTGTCAGGAGAGGTGACAAGTCGCCATTATATGTCATTCTTAAAAAAGACGAATATCTGGCGAAAATGAACATCATACTCTCTGACCAAACTAAGTTCCAAAGGGTAACGAAGGACACTACAGCCGAATTAAAAGCAAAGGTCAACAAACTGATCGAAACTGTGAACGCCAAGAAATCTGGACTCCACCTGCCAAAGATCATTGGGGAATATAAACCTGGATATGCGTATGGAAATGTCAAGACACACAAGCCTGGAAACCCACTTCGGCCAATCATTAGCCAGATACCCACACCCACGTACAGACTACCGAAGCGACTCAACGGCCTGCTGACTCCTTATGTTCCTTGCGCCTTCAGCCTGAAGTCTCCAAAGGAATTTGTTGACTTACTGCGGGGCACAAAGGCCACAGGGATAAGAGCCTCGTTGGACGTAGAATCGCTGTTTACCAACGTACCTGTGGACGAGACAATCGGGATGATAGCCGACAGAGTGTATCGTGATCCAGCCTGTACTCCTCTTGACATACCAGAAAATATTCTGAGGAAACTACTCCAAGCTTGTACTAAAGAGGCACCCTTCTTGAGCCCGGATGAGCACATGTATAAGCAAGTAGATGGGGTCGCCATGGGTTCTCCCCTAGGTGTCCTGTTTGCAAACTTCTACATGGGTACCATCGAGCAAAAAGTCTTAGTCGACATGAACTTGAAACCGGCCATATACTGCAGGTATGTTGATGACATTTTTACACAGGTCCCTGATGTCAGACATCTGCAGGAGCTGAAGGAGGCATTTGAGCAGAGTTCCGTGCTGCGTTTCACTTACGAGATGGAAAAGGATGGGAAGCTGCCCTTTCTAGATGTAACAGTCATGGAAAAGAGCGGAGGTTTCCACACTGCAGTCTACACTAAGGAAACGAACATAGGAATGTGCCTAAATGCCAATAGCGACTCCCCCGACAGGTACAAGAGGAGTGTTGTTAACGCATATGTCGACCGTGCTGTCAGCCACAGCTCAGAATGGAAGCAAGTCGACGAAGAAGTCTGTAGGGTAAGGCAGGTCCTAGTCAACAACGGCTTCTCCAATGGTTTCGTCGAAGACATCATAAGAAGGAAAGTGAAACGCCATGCAACCTCTGAAGAGACAACTAACACAACACCTATACCCCCTATCAGACTATTTTACAGGAACTTCTTTTCCACAGCTCATAAAACGGAGGAAAGGGTCCTGAAAGATATTGTTAATAGAAACGTTATCCCTACAGACAAAAATCAGAGGATACAACTGACGATTTACTATAAAACCAGAAAAACGGCCAGCCTACTCATGAGAAACTCTCCAGACACAAAACAGAACTCTTTAAAAGAGACTAACGTCGTCTATGCCTTCAAATGCCCTCTTGGGGACTGTAAGCTCCAAAAAAACCAGTATATAGGCAAGACAACAACATCTCTTTCTAGGCGTTTAACGATGCATAAGCAACAGGGCTCCATTAAGGAACATATAATCTCTTCCCACAAGCAAACCATCGCCAGAGAAATCCTAGTAAACAACACAGAAATCATCGATAGATACAGCGATAGCAGGCAGCTTGACGTTTGCGAGGCACTACACATCAAGAAGTCAACACCAGCAATCAACAGCCAATTAATGCACAACTATATTCTACCCACCTCAAGACTCCGCTCCAATATAGAAGCATCAAGAAATATGGGCCAATAGGCTTTCTACAATCACTTCTATTCAATACCCATTGTTTCGTGTTCTGTCTTGTGTTGATGAAATTAATACCCTAATAATGCCACCTCTTGTTCTCTCTTGTGTTGATGAAATTAATACCCTATTAATGCCACCTCACCCCATCCACCTCTCTCAAATGTAGGTATAAAATCGGAGATGCGTAAGTTCTATTCAGTTGTGTATTTGTAAACTAAAGTCTTTGAAAATGTAATAAGTTTTACGGAACGCGCTCGTGTCGCGTCAGACTAGAAATTTAAATGAATTTTGTAGAATTGATTTTTGATTTACCTCCAACAGTGAAAAGAAATGTACGAAAGATTGAGAAAATTCGTGTTAGAATTATTAATCTTACTTTTTCGGTCATATTTAATAATATGTGTCTACAGGAAAGACTGCTACCAAAATATACTAATATATATATATATATATATATATATATATATATATATATATATATATATATATATATATATATATATATATATATATATATATATATATATATATATATATATATATATATATATATGTATATATATATATATATATATATATATATATATATATATATATATATATATATATATATATATATATGTATATATATATATATATATATATATATATGTATATATATATATATGTATATATATAGGGGGGTACCACCACTGGTGTAATTATAGGGACCCACAGCCTCAGAGAAGGGAACACAGAGCACTCAGGGAAAAACTTGACATTTAACTCTGAATGCGAAAGAGTGTTCACTTCTCCTACCACCCCCTTTTTTTTTTATTATGATGTACACTTTATTATGCAAGGTTATACAGTTACATATCTGATTTCATACAAAAAATGAACATTAAGAGGACACAAGAAAAAGTTCGCTTCCTAGAGGCTGTAGATTTCCTCGAACTCCTCCGACGCCGGGCAGGAACCGAGGATGCAGCGGGCATTTCCCCTCTGGATCGCGACACTGAGGCGCTGAAAGAGAAAACTTGCTGCTCTAGGGTCTCTTGTGGTGTCAATGAGCTTGGAACCAAGATCCTTAAGAAACCTTCTTGCACTCTCACCCCATGGGCCTAGGGTCTCAGACCCTATTGGAACGAAATTGTACCTTTGATCTAATTGCCTGTACTTGACTGACTTTTGTTTTTCTCTGTGTGTCGCTGCGGCTCCTGCCGTGCCGGCAGAGAGGGTGATGTATGTCATTGCCAGGGTGGATACGCAAGTATAGTCCCATGCTAACTGCCTGCCACCCTTCCACGGACGCAGTGTGATTCCGTTTGGTCGGCCGGCAAAGCTAACAGAGTCACGGTTCAGTAGGTTGTGGGGCTCTCTCTCCGCTGGACACTGAGCAGAGGCAAGGCTTCTTTTAATGATGTCGTTGACTTCGTCGTGTCTAGTGTGCCAACCACCCGATTTTCCACAGTGCAGGCCATGCAATCCATATTCGTCAGCATCTGCCTCGCCGCAAATACACCTGTGAACAGTGTGGATAGGGGCAGCAAGGCGGAGAGCGACTGCAATACGGAGCTCCTGCGGATCAAGACGTGTGCCTGTCGCAGACATAGGGACTGCCAGAAGGAAGTCCCCTGCATGGGGAGCCTGCACAGCTGTGAGGCGTGCACATATATATGTATATATATGTATATATATATATATATATATATATTATATATATATATATATATATATATATATATATATATATATAGTATATTTCGGTAGCAGTCTTTCTTGTAAACATATGTTGTTGAATATGACCGAAAAGGTAAGATTAATAATTCTAACACATATTTTTTCAATATTTCTTATGTTTTTCTTCAACTTTCGGAGGTAATAAAAATATCAATTCTCCGAAATTCATTTCTTAATTATCTGACGCCAGAACGCGTTTCGTAATTCGTATTACATTTTCAAAGACTTAATTTACACACAAATTCTTCGTACTTATACTCTATGGGATGAGGTGATATGGTACAAAAGTTTTGGGTGAGATGACAAACACAAAACAGAACACAAAACAATAGGTATGAATTGGATAAGTGAACATATGAATAGATTTAACTGCAGAAGGCCTATTGACCCATACTTCCTCTTGCTGCTTCCATATTGGTTCAGGGCCTTGAGGTGGGTAGAATATAGTTGTGCATTAATTGGCTGTTGATTGCTGGTGTTGACTTTTTGATGTGTAGTGCCTCGCTGATGTCAAGCCGCCTGCTGTCGCTGTACCTATTGATGATTTCTATGTTGTTTGTTAAGATTTCTCTGGTGATGGTCTGGTTGTGAGAAGAGATTATATGTTCCTTGATTGCTCCCTGTTGCTTATGCATTGTTAGTCACCTGGAAAGAGACGATGTTGTCTTGCCTATATACTGAGTTCTTTGGGGCTTACAGTCCCCAAGTGGGCATTTAAAGCCATAGACGACGTTGGGTGACCGTTCATGCTCATATATATAAATATATATATATATATATATATATATATATATATATATATATATATATATATATATATATATAAATATATATATATATATATATATATATATATATATATATATATATATATATATATATATATATATATATATATATATATATATATATATATATATATATATATATATAAATATATATGTATATATATATATATATATATATATATATATATATATATATATATATATATATATATATATATATATATATATATATATATATATATATATATAAGTTTGTGAGGGTACCACCTCTGGTGCCAATGTGGGGACCCATAGCCTCGGAGAAGAAAATAAAAAGTATTCAGAGGAGATCTTGTGGTTTCTCACTGAACACTAATATTATCTTCTCCTACCACCCCCATTCTTTTGTATGTACACATATATATTTACTTTATTTGAACTTCGTTACAAAAAAGAAGTTACATATGGGTTACAAAGATGGTTGTCATAGGTTGTAGAGTTCCTCCAGCTCCTCAGATGGCGGGCAGGAACCCTGGATGCAGTGCGCATTTCCCCTCTGTATCGCCACACTGAGGCGCTGGAAAAGAAAGCTTGCAGCTCTCGGGTCCCTTGTTGTTTCAATGAGCCTAGAACCCAGTTCCTTCAAAAAACTGGTAGCACTTTTACCCCAGGCGCCGAGCGTCTCAGAAGCAGAAATATATATATATATATATATATATATATATATATATATATATATATATATATATATATATATATATATATATATATATAAATATATATACATATATATATATGTCGTACCTAGTAGTCAGAACGCACTTCGCAGCCTACTATGCAAGGCCCGATTTGCCTAAAAAGCCAAGTTTTGGTGAATTAATTGTTTTTCGACTACCTAACCATCCTAACCTAACCTAACCTAACTTTTTCGGCAACCTAACCTAACCTAACCTATAGAGATAGGTTAGGTTAGGTTAGGTAGGGTTGGTTAGGTTCGGTCATATATCTTTGTTAATTTTAACTCCAATAAAAAAAAATTGACCTCATACATAATGAAATGGGTAGCTTTATCATTTCATAAGAAAAAAATTAGAGAAAATATATTAATTCAGGTAAACTTGTTTATTAGGCAAATCGGACCTTGCATAGTAGGCTGAGAAGTGCGTTCTGGCTACTAGGTACGACTTATATATATATATATATATATATATATATATATATATATATATATATATATATATATATATATGTCGTACCTAGTAGCCAGAACTCACTTCTCAGCCTACTATTCAAGGCCCGATTTGCCTAATAAGCCAAGTTTTCCTGAATTAATATATTTACTATAATTTTTTTCTTATGAAATGATAAAGCAACCCTTTTCTCTATGTATGAGGTCAATTTTTTTTTATTGGAGTTAAAATTAACGTAGATATATGACAGAACCTAACCAACCCTACCTAACCTAACCTAACCTATATTTATAGGTAAGGTTAGGTTAGGTAGCCAAAAAAAGCTAGGTTAGGTTAGGTTAGGTAGGTTAGGTAGACGAAAAAACATTAATTCATGAAAACTTGGCTTATTAGGCAAATCGGGCCTTGAATAGTAGGCTGAGAAGTGCGTTCTGGCTATTAGGTACGACATATATATATATATATATATATATATATATATATATATTTATATATATATATAAATATATATATATATATATATATATATATATATATATATATATATATATATATATATATATATATATATATATATATATATATATATGTCGTACCTAGTAGCCAGAACGCACTTTTCAGCCTACTATGCAAGGCCCGATTTGCCTAATAAGCCAAGTTTTCATGAATTAATATATTTTCTAAAAAAAAATTCTTATTAAATGATAAAGCTACCCATTTCATTATGTATGAGGTCAATTTTTTTTTATTGGAGTTAAAATTAACGTAGATATATGACCGAACCTAACCAACCCTACCTAACCTAACCTAACCTATCTTCATAGGTTAGGTTAGGTTAGGTAGCCGAAAAAGTTAGGTTAGGTTAGGTTAGGTAGGTTAGGTAGTCGAAAAAACATTAATTCATGAAAACTTGGCTTATTAGGCAAATCGGCCCTTGCATAGTATGCCGAGAAGTGCGTTCTGGCTACTAGGTACGACATATATATATATATATATATATATATATATATATATATATATATATATATATATATATATATATATATATATATATATATATGTATATATATATATATATATATATATATATATATATATATATATATATATATATATATATATATATATTTATATATATATGTCGTACCTAGTAGCCAGAACGCACTTCTCAGCCTACTATGCAAGGCCCGATTTGCCTAATAAGCCAACTTTTCCTGAATTAATATATTTTCTCTAATTTTTTTCTTATGAAATGATAAAGATACCCAATTCATTATGTATGAAGTCAATTTTTTTTATTGGAGTTAAAATTAACGTAGATATATGACCAAACCTAACTAACCCTACCTAACCTAACCTAGCCTATCTTTAAAGGTTAGGTTAGGTAAGGTAGCCGAAAAAGTTAGGTTAGGTTAGGTTAGGTAGGTTAGATAGTCGAAAAACAGTTAATTCATGAAAAGTTGGCTTATTAGGCAAATTGGGCCTTGTATAGTAGGCTGAGAAGTGCGTTCTGGCTACCAGGTACGACATATATATATATATATATATATATATATATATATATATATATATATATATATATATATATATATATATATATATATATATATATATATATATATATATATATATATATATATATATATATATATATATATATGTCGTACCTAATAGCCAGAACGCACTTCTCAGCCTACTATTCAAGGCCTGATTTGCCTAATAAGCAAAGTTTTCATGAATTAATGTTTTTTCGTCTACCTAACCTACCTAACCTAACCTAACCTAGCTTTTTTGGGCTACCTAACCTAACCTTACCTATAAATATAGGTTAGGTTAGGTTAGGTAGGGTTGGTTAGGTTCGGTCATATATCTACGTTAATTTTAACTCCAATAAAAAAAAATTGACCTCATACATAGAGAAAAGGGTTGGTTTATCATTTCATAAGAAAAAAATTATAGTAAATATATTAATTCAGGAAAACTTGGCTTATTAGGCAAATCGGGCCTTGAATAGTAGGCTGAGAAGTGCGTTCTGGCTACTAGGTACGACATATATATATATATATATATATATATATATATATATATATATATATATATATATATATATATAGTATATATATATAATGTGTGTGTTAGCAAATCACTAAGAAATTAACACTGATGAACAATATGACAGTGTCAGCTCACGAAGGAAGGATTATGACTTTATTGAAGTACTTTCGTAAATAATAATACATCTTCAGAAAGATGGATTTACAGTTCACCGTATGTGGATATATACACAGGAAAGAGACGAGGTGATGTACTATATTCTTAATGGGATATTAATAAGGTATTAGTGAGATAAAATGTGTATCAATGAATCTACTCATATCACTTTTTAACTGATCAATAAAAAATGTATCATTATTATACAAACCACTATTAAGATTCAAATTACATGTTTTTGTAATCTGTATTAAAGCCGATTCAATATTATTCTTATTAAAATGCGTTTACAATTCGGTACTGAAGAAACCCCTCAAGCAACCCATTTGGTGAGAACTTTCTGACAAATGAACAAACAAAGCATTAGACAATTGGTCATATCTTACATGTGAAATTTTAAATTTTAAATCTTTGGATGTTTGCCCTACATAAAACCTATTACTGTCTTTATAAGATATTTTGAAAATGACACGAGTGCTTCTAACTAGTTTTCCAGCATTATTTTCGTAATTAAACAACACATGTATATCAAAATGTTTCAAGGCCTTGACAATATTTTCGAACACAGAAAAACATGGTAAACATTGTATCTATGCCCTGAGAAATAACGAACATTAAATAAATTATTCATAGGTTTTCTGTAGACATTAACCTTTAGTGAAAAATCTTGTCTATGAATAAGTATATCTAAAAATGGCAAACATATATCAATTTCAGTCTCTATAGTAAATTTTGGAGAGGGGACTTGATCGTTAAGTTTAGCTACAAATTCGTCTGAATTTAAATTTGTAGGCCATATACACAAAATATAAAGGGGAACTTTATTGTACAAAATTATATGATCACAAAGTATGGCCTTGACACGTACACAACACAACCAATACAGATAAAGTGAAGAACCCACCAACGGGATAACTTAATAAATGTCACAGACAGATTCGATCATTGTTGCAAGTCAAACACCTCTTCGAATTCCTCTAAAGTTGGTTTCGTGCCCAAGATGCAATAAGCATTTCCCCTCTGAATCGCGACATTGAGGCTCTGGAACAAGAAGCTTATCCCTCTTTGGTCTTTTGTACCGCCGATCAATTTGTCACCTAATTCCTTCAGGAACTTAAATGCACATTTCCCCACGAACTGAGGGTCTCCGAACCGATCGGAACAAAGCTGAAGCAGTGTGCCAGATCTCTTTATTTGGTTTTCTGCACTTTCCCGGAAAGAAGCAGCGCCACCCCCGTTACTTGCGCTGTGTTGGAGGTAGGTACTGGCCAGTCTGGAAGCGCACGTGTAGTCCCAAACCATTTGCTTACCATCCTTCCAAGAAAGCAAGGTGTCCCCCCGTCTGGGCGCTTCTGAGGTTCGTTGGGTCTGAATAGATGTGGTTCTCTTTGTGCTGAGCAGCAGGCTGTGGCTAGACTCCTCCTAAAGGTGTCGTTGACTTTTTCATGTCTTGCATTCTTACCCTGTTATTTACAACATACCAGACTATGACTACCATATTGGTCTGCCACTGTTGGAAACTTTCCAACACTAATACATGATTTCTTGTGTTATAATACATCATTACTGTATTAATCCATAGTATTTACTAATTCTGCTAATATGTAGCATTAATCCAAAATTAATGTTTCCATTGTAATGCCATATTTGTCAGGTTCTTCCTAGTCAGAGTGACGCCGTGAGGAACGACAGGCTGAAACATGAATTTTTTCCACATTTAGTTGAATCTAAAATTGAGATCAGTTAATTACGTTTCTTTACTAAGAATAATCGTTTTATTTAGTTGATTATTACATAGCATATTATTGCTTACTGAATTCGTTCATTTAAGTGTATTAATAGCTACAGTGGAAATTATTATAGTATAAAACGATTTATATAATATTTCTTAATGCAGTCTTAATAAACTGACTTACATTGTGCAAAATATATTGACTTATTACATTTTTTAGTGACATAAACACTTGTCACACTTCCTTACTTTCTCTGATTAATTATAAGTAAGAAAAATAATTTATGCTCGAGAATACTTTGGAGTGTTCTGCGCATGCGTATTGCAGCCAGGGAAGGAGACGCCATTCCTACTAGCGACGTGATTCCTACTCGGACGCCATTGGCAACGTCTCCATCTTGTTAATTGTCTTTAATTTTAGTTCCTACAATCACGAGAGCGGTGCCACGTTATTTGGCACTTCACGGCAGTATCCAAGGAACTAATCATTACTCCAACCCACAGTTGGCGTCTTTGCACGGCAGCTGAGGAAGAGGTACCTGGAATCGTTCCTTAATCAACGAACACATGGCCCAGCATCTAAGTATTCTATTTGTATTACTGTATGCACATATTACATTTAGATAGTTGTCGTTAGGCTGAGAAATTAACATAAAAATCCAGTACGTGTATTCTCTAACCGTGTTCCATAATTTGTATTGAATGTATGTTGTCTTAATATCTGTAGAAGAATTCTACAGTGACAGATATATCCAATAATTTATTAGGAAGAATTCCTTATGATTAGATATGTTTATAATGAGATACGTAGGAAATCTCTACCATGTTATTGCCTTCCAGCCCCCGGGTCCACGTCAAGCGAGGTGCTAGGCTTCCCCACCTTCACGTGCAACAATTTGTCGCACGCAATACGTCGTCAGTGGAGTGTGGCAACCGATTTCGCATATCTTTCTCAATTTACAACTAAGCTGTCAACGTTATTGTAGATACCAACTAACAAATAGATACTTATATGATCTCCTAATGAGATCAACATTACTAACCCATTGCTTTAGTAATTTATTAGTTTTTATTATTGTAGTATCTTGAGGTACATTTGCCTCTAATTATTATTATAATCCATTCAACATTTATTTTCATTTAACCACTTCAGTGATGAACCAGCACTGAAATCATGCTTGGGATATATTAATTTTTTCCCATGTATCCCACCATTTTGGGTGAGAAGATATGATTCATAATAGTCCCCTTTAATATTCAATGTAATATTAATTAAAACATCCATAGGACACTTGTTCATGGAGTAAAATATCAAACCACTTGCTCTTCCCTGTTTTCCACTTTTTCTTAAAAAGTGGTGGTCCTTCGTAAGCTATCGAAAATACTATTAATTTAATTGATTTATATGAGTCAAGTTTTCCCACACAAAATTTGTGGCTCTCCGGCGGGGAACTGAACCCGGGTCTCCCGCGTGACAGGCAGGAGACCCGGGAAACCCACAACCCCATCCCACAGCCATATTTACCAGCCACAACCACCAGCCACAACCACCAGCCACAACCACCAGCCACAACCATCAGCCACAACCACCAGCCACAACCCCCAGCCACAACCACCAGCCACAACTACCAGCCACAACCACCAGCCACAACCACCAGCCACAACCACCAGCCACAACCACCAGCCACAACCCACAGCCACAACCACCAGCCACAACTACCAGCCACAACCACCAACCACAACCACCAGCCACAACCACCAGCCACAACTACCAGCCACAACCACCAGCCACATCCACCAGCCACAACCACCAGCCACAACCACCAGCCACAACCACCAGCCACAACCACCAGCCACAACCCCCAGCCACAACCACCAGCCACAACCACCAGCCACAACCACCAGACACAACCACCAGCCACAACCACCAGCCACAACCCACAGCCACAATTACCAGCCACAACCACCAGCCACAACCCCTAGCCACAACCACTAACCACAACCACCAGCCACAACCACCAGCCACAACCCACAGCCACAACCACCAGCCACAACCACCAGCCACAACCACCAGCCACAACCCCCAGCTACAACCTCCAGCCACAACCACCAGCCACAACCACCAGCCACAACCACCAGCCACAACCACCAGCCACAACCACCAGCCACAACCTCCAGCCACAGCCACCAGCCACAACCACCAGCCACAACCACCAGCCACAACCACCAGCCACAACCTCCAGCCACAGCCACCAGCCACAACCACCAGCCACAACCCCCAGCTACAACCTCTAGACACAACCACCAGCCACAACCACCAGCCACAGCCACCAGCCACAACCCCCAGCCACAACCACCAGCCACAACCACCAGCCACAACCACCAGCCACAACCACCAGCTACAACCACCAGCCACAACCACCAGCCACAACCCACAGCCACAACCACCAGCCACAACCACCAGCCACAACCACCAGCCACAACCCACAGCCACAACTACCAGCCACAACCACCAGCCACAACCCCCAGCCATAAACACCAGCCACAACCACCAGCCAAAACTACTAGCCACAACCCACAACCACCAGCCACAACCACTAGATACAACTATCAGCCACAACCACCAGCCAAAACTACCAGCTACAACCACCAGCCACAACCAACAGCCACAACCACCAGCCACAACCACCAGCCACAACCAACAGCCACAACCACCAGCCACAACTACCAGCCACAAACACAAGCCACAACCACCAGCCACAGCCACCAGCCACAACCCCCAGCCACAACCACCAGCCACAACCACCAGCCACAACCCCCAGCCACAACCACCAGCCACAACTACCAGCCACAACCACCAGCCACATCTCACAGCCACAACCACCAGTCAAAACTACCAGCCACAACTCACAACCACTAGCCACAACCACCAGCCACAACCCCCAGCGACAACTATTAGCCACAACCACCAGCCACAACCACCAGTCACAACCACCAGCCACAACCACCAGCCACAACCCCCAGCTACAACCACCAGCCACAACCACCAGCCACAACCACCAGCCACAACCACCAGCCACAACCCCCAGCCACAACCCCCAGCCACAACCACCAACCACAACCACCAGCCACAACCACCAGCCACAACCACCAGCCACAACCCCCAGCCACATCCACCAGCCACAACCCCCAGCCACAACCACCAGCCACAACCCCCAGCCACAACCACCAGCCACAACCCCCAGCCACAACCACCAGCCACAACCACCAGCCACAACAACCAGCCACAACCACCAGCCACAACCCCCAACCACAACCACCAGCCACAACCACCAACCACAACCACCAGCCACAACCACCAGCCACAACCACCAGCCACAACCACCAGCCACAACCACCAGCCACAACCCCCAGCCACAACCACCAGCCACAACCCCCAGCCACGACCACCAGCCACAACCACCAGCCTCAACCACCAGCCACAACCACCAACCACAACCACCAGCCACAACCACCAGCCACAACCCCCAGCCACAACCACCAGCCACAACCACCAGCCACAACCACCAGCCACAACCACCAGCCACAACCCCCAGCCACAACCACCAGCCACAACCCCCAGCCACAACCACCAGCCACATCCACCAGCCACAACCACCAGCCACAACCACCAGCCACAACCACCAACCACAACCACCAGCCACAACCCCCAGCCACAACCACCAGCCACAACCAACAGCCACAACCACCAGCCACAACCCCCAGCCACAACCACCAGCCACAACCCACAGCCACAACCACCAGCCACAACCACCAGCCTCAACAACCAGCCACAACTACCAGCCACAACCACCAGCCACAACCCACAACCACAACCACCAGTCAAAACTACCAACCACAACCCACAACCACCAGCCACAACTACCAACCACAACCACCAGCCACAACCACCAGCCACAACCACCAGCCACAACCACCAGCCACAACCACCAGCCTACCTACCAGCCACAACCACCAGCCACAACCACCAGCCTACCTACCAGCCACAACCACCAGCCACAACCCCCAGCCACAACCCACAACCACAACCACCAGCCACAACCACCAGCCACAACCACCAGCCACAACCACCAGCCACAACCACCAGCCACAACCACCAGCCACAACCACAAGCTACAACCCACAGCCACAACCACCAGCCACAACCACCAGCCACAACCCACAGAAACAACCACTACAACAACCACCAGCCACAACCCACAGCCACAACCACCAGCCACAACCCACAGCCACAACCACTAGCAACAACTACACGCCACATCCCCCAGTTACAACCACCAGCCACAACCACCAGCCACAACCACCAGCCACAACAACAAGCCACAACCCACAGCCACAACCACCAGCCACAACCCACAGCCACAACCACTAGCAACAACCACCAGCCACAAACCCCAGTTACAACCACCAGCCACAACCCCCAGCCACAACCACCAGCCACAACCACCAGCCACAACCCCCAGCCACAACCACCAGCCACAACTACTAGCAACAACTACCAGCCACAACCACCAGCCACAACCACCAGCCACAACTACCAGCCACAACTACCAGCCACAACCCCCAGCCACAACCACCAGCCACAACCACCAGCCACAACCACCAGCCACAACCACCAGCCATAACAACCTGTCACAATCACCAGCGCCAGCCCACAGCCCCAACCGACAGCCCCAATCCCCAGCCCTTGCTCGCAGCCCCAACACCCACATCCCAGCTCTCAAACACTCCCTCGCCAAGATGTTTACAAATTAACTCCTGAAAACTGTAGAGTGAGTGTGTGGGGCGTGGCGCCGGCCACACCCAGGACGGCAACCATCATTACCCCACAACACTGGAACAAGTTCTCACAGAGAGTGGCACAACCTATTGTTTCCACAGCAAAAAGAAACTATTTGTGAAAAAGTGCCATTAATCCACAATATGCTTTAAACCTTTGTACAGCAATACAAATATTTTAATATTTACTCCATGAGATCAATATTAGCGGCGACGAACCGGTGCTCCTGGGCCCAGTCCCATAACAATACTCTGAGATCAATATTAGCGGCGACGAACCGGTGCTCCTGGGCCCAGACCCATAACAATACTCTCTGAGATCAACACTAGCGGCGACGAACCGGTGCTCTTGGGCCCAGACCCAGAACAATACTCTGAGATCAATATTAGCGGCGACGAACCGGTGCTCCTGGGCCCAGTCCCATAACAATACTCTCTGAGATCAATATTAGCGGCGACGAACCGGTGCTCTTGGGCCCAGACCCAGAACAATACTCTGAGATCAATATTAGCGGCGACGAACCGGTGCTCCTGGGCCCAGTCCCATAACAATACTCTCTGAGATCAACACTAGCGGCGACGAACCTGTGCTCCTGGGCCCAGACCCAGAACAATATTCTCTGAGATCAATATTAGCGGCGACGAACCGGTGCTCCTGGGCCCAGACCCATAACAATACTCTCTGAGATCAACACTAGCGGCGACAACCCTGTGCTCATGGGCCCAGACCCAGAACAATACTCTCTGAGATCAATATTAGCGGCGACGAACCGGTGCTCCTGGGCCCAGACCCAGAACAATACTCTCTGAGATCAATATTAGCGGCGACGAACCGGTGCTCCTGGGCCCAGACCCATAACAATACTCTCTGAGATCAACACTAGCGGCGACGAACCTGTGCTCCTGGGCCCAGACCCAGAACAATATTCTCTGAGATCAATATTAGCTGCGACGAACCGGTGCTCCTGGGCCCAGACCCATAACAATACTCTCTGAGATCAACACTAGCGGCGACGAACCTGTGCTCCTGGGCCCAGACCCAGAACAATACTCTCTGAGATCAATATTAGCGGCGACGAACCGGTGCTCCTGGGCCCAGACCCAGAACAATACTCTCTGAGATCAATATTAGCGGCGACGAACCGGTGCTCCTGGGCCCAGACCCATAACAATACTCTCTGAGATCAACACTAGCGGCGACGAACCTGTGCTCCTGAGCCCAGACCCAGAACAATACTCTCTGAGATCAATATTAGCGGCGACGAACCGGTGCTCCTGTGCCCAGACCCAGAACAATACTCTCTGAGATCAACACTAGCAGCGACGAACCGGTGCTACTGGGCCCAGTCCCATAACAATACTCTCTGAGATCAATACTAGCGGCGACGAACCGGTGCTCCTGGGCCCAGACCCAGAACAGAACCTCAGTAATACTTACAAAATAATATATATTTAATTAAATAATAATTTTTTTGCAAATTTTAAGATAATTATAATAATAACTTTCTTGGCGAAATCAGTAGGAGCCATGAGGAGGATTCGAACCCCACACACACTTGATACACCCAAGCACACGCCCTAAACCACGACACCTCAAGAAGAAAGCTTCTTGAGGAAGCCCCCAAGAGGAATGAATCACATGTTGGATTACGATTCACCACGTCGTGGTGTAGTGGTCCACAGCGTGCACTTGGGAGGACTAAGTGTGCGGGTTCGAGCCCTCATCGTGGCTCCAGATCTTCTCACTGATAATTAACGTTAATGTGATTTCATTGTGCAAAAATTTCTAAGTGACTTAAAACTATATAAACTATCGTTCACCTTATGAACTATACCAGCTGCCGTTCACCTTATGAACTATACCAGCTGCCGCTCACATTATGAAATTAATAATATCAAATTAAATAATAATATAAATAGCAAAAATTGGAGTTAAATAAACCTTATTTTGATCCATTCATTATCACCTGCTGATAGGTGTGACTCCCTTCATTATCACCTGCTGATGGGTGTGACTCCCTTCATTATCACCTGCTGATGGGTGTGACTCCCTTCATTATCACCAGCTGATGGGTGTGACTCTCTTCATTATCACCAGCTGATGGGTGTGACTCTCTTCATTATCACCAGCTGATGGGTGTGACTCTCTTCATTATCACCTGCTGATGGGTGTGACTCTCTTCATTATCACCTGCTGATGGGTGTTTCTACTTTCATTATCACCAGCTGATGGGTGTGACTCCCTTCATTATCACCATCTGGTGGTTGTGACTCCCTTCATTATCACCATCTGATGGGTGTTTCTACTTCCATTTTCACCTTCGAATGGGTGTGACTCCCTTCATTGTCACCTGCTAATGGGTATTTCTACTTTCATTATCACCTGCTGATGGGTGTGACTCCCTTCATTATCACCTGCTGATGGGTGTGACTCCCTTCATTATCACCTGCTGATGGATGTGACTCCCTTCATTATCATCTGGTGATGGGTGTGACTCCCTTTGTTAAAAATGGGAGTCTGTACTATGGGGGATCTAGTATAAATGGATGTAGGGGCAGTAGTTAGTATTAAGAGTTATCAAATATGGGAGATCTAAAAGGCCCGGCCCCCAAGTAAAATATCCACAGTGAATATTAATTGGCCACACGATAATATTAGTCTGGAGGTTGATCATAGTTCTCCTACACAGGAAGAATGGATACTCCTTTAACTAACTTACTTATTTATTAACCCCTTAACAACCCCCCATATACATTCACACGAATAACAATAATAATAATTACTTTACCACACTATCTTACGTCAATAGCCTTGGTCCACATAAGCAGAATACAAGGTTTACACTGAGAACAAGCTAGGGTAAAGTACTACTAGTGAAGCACTTGAAGCTTGGGCAGCTTAGGGGGTAGTGAGCCCACGTGGTACCTTAACACAACACAACACTAATGGGTACCCAAAACACTGGCAAATACTACCCCAAGGTCTCCACCAATCTTACAAACCCAGAGTAGGCACACTTAAAAAACACAGGACTTAACTTAATGGTACGGGAACTTAAGGTAAGGGAAATAAGTAAGAAGAAAGGTAGAGGAGTGCAGAGCAGCTCAGAAAGGTCTTCACCCCCACGAGCGCCAGTCAGAGAAGACGGAGCATCTCCACTCTCCTCCCTCAGTTCACTCGCTGCCAGCAGACTACTCAACTAATCGTACAACATTCCTATCCCACGTTTACTCAGGTTTACTTTACAAATGATTAGAAAGTATTAGTAAACATAGTTGGTGCCTATTTTATTATTTAATAATCAACCCCAAGCTCAGTCTTTACATGCTCTGTGAGAAACAAGAATCGTCTTACGTCTGGCAGGGAAGATACGACAAATGCAGCTCGCCATGCGTCCCCAATACTATAAGGTAGTTTATTTAGCTCAATTTTGACCTCTGGTTTCCACTTAGGAGCCCAGGGTTGTCTTCCTTCAATATCACCTGCTGATGGGTGATAACCCTTCAATATCACCTGCTGATGGGTGTGACTCCCTTCATTATCACCATCTGGTGGTTGGGACTCCCTTCGTTATCACCATCTGGTGGGTGTGACTCCCTTCATTATCACCATCTGATGGGTGTGACTCCTTCATTATCACCATCTGGTGGTTGTGACTCCCTTCATTATCACCATCTGGTGGGTGTGACTCCCTTCATTATCACCATCTGATGGGTGTGACTCCCTTCATTATCAGCTGCTGATGGGTGTGACTCCCTTCATTATCACCTGCTGATGGGTGTGACTCCCTTCATTATCACCATCTGGTGGGTGTGACTCCCTTCATTATCACCTTCTGGTGAATGTGGCTCCCTTCATGATCACCTGCTGATGGGTGTGACTCCCTTCATTATCACCATCTGATGGCTGTGACTCCCTTCATTATCACCATCTGGTGGGTGTGACTCCCTTCATCATCACCTGCTGATGGGTGTGACTCCCTTCATTATCACCATCGGGTGGGTGTGACTCCCTTCATTATCACCTGCTGGTGAATGTGGCTCCCTTCATGATCACCTGCTGATGGGCGGATCTTTCCCTTATCAGCTGCTGATGGGTGTCACCAATACGGTTGGTGTAGTAATGACTTTTAGAAGTTTTCTAGGGAAAATGGAGCCTACTGGCGCCAAGGGGAGGCCAGGGAGTACGGAAACAGCCAAGCACAAAAGACATTAATTTAGAGTAAAAGACACACTATATAACATGGCAATAATTGTACTCCTTATAACTCAAGGTCAATCTGAAGATAACAACTTGGTTAATAAAACTCCCAAACGGGCTCTGGACATCCTATGGCTCTCAGTCTCAAACCAGGAACCGTGCACACAGCCACCACACCTACCCACCGGTGACACACATATATAAAACCACTAGGAAACCTGGACTCTATCACAAAATATCACCAGAGACTGCCTGAGTTCTCTACCCTATCTTGGAACCCTGTTAAGATAAAACTATGGCTTATCTGACTGTACGCCCGGAGAAAAAACCTCAGTAAACAAGGTCTGGTCGTCAACGTTCCTCCACTCCTCAGGTCAAGATGGCGTCCACCACTCTTGCTTCATCGCCCCTTAATACTCTATTCTTTACATTTCCAATCAAAATTTGTATTGACTTCATTTACCATATACCCCATGCATGCTTTTTGATTGAGTCCATTTTTTCCCTCACATAGTTTGGCTATTCCGATACACATTATTCACAAACAATCTCCAGCTGAGAAGGTACTACTTTGCTTGGCGGAGAATTACTGGTGACTCGTGGCCTCCCAGTTATCCGTTGTAGATTTAATTCAAGAAAACATTCTCAAGTGTGTCGACCAACTAATAAGTGGACATAATTATATTTTAAAATCGGAAATACCCTCCACAGGAGGTAACGTTCGTAACACTGGGTGTGGCTCTCTTCATTATCACCTACTGATAGATGTGACTCCCTTCATTATCACCTACTGATACGTGTGACTCCCTTCATTATCACCTACTGATACGTGTGACTCCCTTCATTATCACCTACTGATAGGTGTGCCTCCCTTCATTATCACCTACTGATAGGTGTGGCTCCCTTCATTATCACATACTGATAGGTGTGCCTCCCTTCATTATCACCTACTGATAGGTGTGGCTCCCTTCATTATCACCTACTGATAGGTATGGCTCCCTTCATTATCACCTACTGATAGGTATGGCTCCCTTCATTACCACCTACTGATAGGTGTGGCTCCCTTCATTATCACCTACTGATAGGTATGGCTCCCTTCATTATCACCTACTGATAGGTGTGGCTCCCTTCATTATCACCTACTGATAGGTGTGCCTCCCTTCATTATCACCTACTGATAGGTGTGGCTCCCTTCATTATCACCTACTGATAGGTATGGCTCCCTTCATTATCACCTACTGATATGTGTGGCTCCCTTCATTATCACCTACTGATAGGTGTGCCTCCCTTCATTATCACCTACTGATAGGTGTGGCTCCCTTCATTATCACCTACTGATAGGTATGGCTCCCTTCATTATCACCTACTGATAGGTGTGCCTCCCTTCATTATCACCTACTGATAGGTGTGCCTCCCTTCATTATCACCTACTGATAGGTGTGGCTCCCTTCATTATCACCTACTGATAGGTATGGCTCCCTTCATTATCACCTACTGATAGGTGTGCCTCCCTTCATTATCACCTACTGATAGGTATGGCTCCCTTCATTATCACATACTGATAGGTGTGGCTCCCTTCATTACTATCTGCTGATGTGTGACTCCTTTTATTACATGCTGATGGGTGTGACACCCTTAAATTAATTAATTGAAATGAATTCAGTATTACTAAACTACTGATTAGTAGAGTTAGTTAATTATGATGCCTAGTAAAAGAAATACATCCTGTTGTACTAAGTATTAGTAAATGAGTGTGGAGTGATTATGACGCCTAATACAGGAAATACATCCTGTTGTATTAGGGAATAGTAATTTGGTGTTGGAACTTTCCAACAGGTCAGGCTTTAGCATCATCACGTGTTGTGCCAAGGAGTGCTGGTAATTTCTTCTTCCCATTCAATTTCACCTGTCAAAAGGGCACACAGTACTGAATTGTAAGCAATACATGAAGGCTATATCAGGGAAAATAAGTATTATATATTTAATTACTTGAGGCTTACCCATTCCGGGTGTCTTCCCCAGCATCTCAACCACATGGCATAATATACGAATATGATCATACAAGTACATATATTATTGTCAAACGGGTATAGAACACTTCCCTTTTGGCTAGTAAAGGCGTGCTGTTGATGGGAGATTTGGCGACCCACAACACTTGAACTATAGGGAAACATTTCGTGGCAAATTCTGCGTTTTTATTGACAATGGGAGGGGAAACCTAAGTTTTATTGGTAATTTTATTAGATCCAGTCATAGGGAATATTTTTTTGTTTATAAATGTTAACCCATAGACTGGTGTTTTAAATGATTGACTAATATTTGTTGGTGTATATTCTGGTGACGTGGCAATTATATCCTCATTTTTTTTTCGGGGAAAATTCCACAATTCTAATTTTCTTTGAATGATTAAATATAGTACTTTTGTGTTAATTTGGTAATACAAAATCAGCAGCAATAATAACTGCATATTATATGGAAAGTTAGTAAATTCGTTATTTCCTACAGATATTTCACTCATTTAACTATATAAATTCCACAAATGACACACATTTAAATAATATTAAAGCAAAAAACAGATTAGAAACGAATGAGAAACATTGAAATAATTATGATATTCATGGCAGCTGCCACCCACCAGATGGTGGGGCACAGTCTGCCTATTCACTCAGCAGCCATTAATTGCTCAACTTCTCATCTCCATCAAAGCTAAAGTATCTCACACACTATATTTTATTTTACTTCCCTGCAATCAGAGACTGCCTTTTAACAATATAAGAAGATAAATAATAATTTATTTTTGGTGCACCATGGGGGTGTCATATAATGCTGAGCAGTACAGTGGCTAGTGCTGCCAAGATATTATTCACCATTTATTATTGTCATTGAGTTTTAAGTAAGATTTGATTTTCAAGTCTCATAATTTCGTGAGAAAGTAAATTAATGTACCAAAGTAATAGCAGATCTGCCGGAATTGTTTTAGTGGTAACTAAAGTGTAACTAAACTGATGAGGGCCGAGATTGGCGGTTATGTTTGACAGCGGGTGAGGCTAGTGCTAGCAAGTTTATTATTTTGAATTTGTATACTATTCATTAGTAAATGTTATCAGTTTTAAACTCTGTGTTCACGTTGATCTACATGAGAGACTTCACCGTTTTATGCTATTACTGAGTAAAATATATTCCTCTGAAGGGATTGTTAAATTTTGCTTTAGAAGAAAGTGATGCTATGCTATAATTCGACTGAAAGTGGTCATCAAGGTAGCCCATGCATGCCTGGTTATATTGAATTCTAAAAGCCGGTCCAGTCCTATTAGGCGTTGCTGAGAGGTTACCGACATTGCCATGGGAAGCATAGGCCAGAATTATGTTCATCTTTCGGATGCGAAGATGACCTTACCTTCAATATATCAGGTTAAAGGTCAGTGGCTGTGTGCCAGATGACGGATTTAAAACAAGATTTTATATCTTGTTTTTGTGTTCCTCCCTCAAGATATTACTGGTGCCAAGTAGAATTGCCTCACAGGGATTGGGGAATCATAATCTAGATAACTTAAGGACGTGATTGGCCTAGATATTAGTTATTCCTGTGTCAGGCGCGAGGCAAAATCTAACCAGGAAGTGTAACACCCCACACAGGGAATATTGTTCTATTTCACACAAGGAATATTACAGGGTGGAGGTTGCACAAGCTTTGCAGTGGCGCGCTTCCTCTGGGCCTCTACCGTCCATCTATTTTATGCCACACAAGGCCCTGTGGTGACTTTGCTTTTCCAAGTTGGAGGGTCCTAGGCAAATGACTCCCAATTATTTAAGTTGATGTCCAGGTCTTTGAGGGTCACCTTGAGGCAGTCCTTGAATCGTTTCTTCTGCCCCCAACAGAACGCATGCCCCGGAATGATTCTCCATACAACAGCTGTTTAGGCAATCGGCTATCAGGCATATTGCCAATGTGGCCTGCCCATCTGGCCTGTGTTTTCGGTAGAAGGGTTTAGATGCTGGGAATCCAGGCCCCTTGCAGGACCTCCGTGTCCGGGAGGGGCCGTGACCTCCGTGATTTTGGACCTGTGTCACGGGGGTCCTGGACACGGACCTCCGTGTCCAGGACCTCCGTGATTTTGTCCTGCTACCTAATGTGGAACAAACAAATCAAGTTAAAGTGATTTAACTGTTTGGTATGTCTGCTGTAGACAGTTCAGGATTCACTACCTAAGAGATGGGTGGTGAGTAACACTGCACGGTAGACTGTCAATTTGGTGGTAAGGCAGAGGCCCCTTCCACTCTCAGACATTATCACGGAATCTTCCAAAGGCAGCGCTAGCCTTGGATATCCTGTTGTTGACTTCTGCGTCTATGTTCACTGTTCAGGTGAAGCTGTCAACTGGCTGCAGGTTCTGCCTCTTGACTGTGATGAGAGGTTCCTGGTAGGGTATTTCGGGGCACGGGTTAGTACACGACTTAAGTCTTTTTGGTGCTGATGAAGGGACAGAAGTTATTGCAGTCTTTTGAAAAGCAGTCCACTTGGCGTTGAAGGCGCTGTCATCTGTGAACAGAAAGTCTTTTGTGACAGTATCCTTCACCTTTGTAATGGCCTGTAGGTGCCTGAGGTTGAACAGCGCACTGTCAGTCCTGTATCTTATTTATTTATTTATTTATTTATGCATATACAAGAAGGTACATTGGGATTGTGAGGGTACATAATATGGTAATTACAATCTTGTAAAGCCACTAGTATGCACAGCGTTTCGGGCAGGTCCTTAATCTAAGAAAATTTTAAGTAGGTAAATTAAAATCTGATGGGTATTCCATCCTGGAAATAACGAAAGGCATCAGTGAGCATGGCTGAGAATATCATGCTGAAAATTGTTGGGGCCAGATCACAGCCCTGTTTCACTCAATTCGCCAATGTGATGGCTTTTGACTCGTGTCCATCACCCAGTACTTTCTTTATCATACCATCGTGGAACTGTCAGACAATCGCAGTGAATTTGCTGGAACAGCCAAATTTCTCTCTTATTTTCCACACGCCATCTCTGCTGTCCGTATTAAAGTTCTTGGTCAGGTCGACAAAGGTCACGAAGAGGTCGTTATGATGCTCTTGTATTTTTTCTTGGTGCTGGCGTGCATCAAATATCATATCGACAGTTCTGCGTTCGTCACGGGAGCCGCATTGGCTTTCTGGGCAGACACCCCTGCTCTATGTGTTGAAGGAAGGGGTTTAGCAGGATAAGAGCCAGGATCTTCTCATAGATGGACAGGAGTGAAATGACCCGATGATTATTGTAAGACTGCCGGTTGCCTTTCCTCTTGTAGATGTTAATTATTCTGGCATTTTTTAACTGTTGTGGGACCTCACCTTCATTCCACATGGACTGGAAGAGCTTTGTCAGTTTCTGTCTCATGATTGGGCCTCCTGTTGTGTACACTTCAGCAGGGATTGCATCTGATCCTGGTGCTTTGTCATAGGAAAGCTGCTTGATAGTATTCCTGACTTCTTCTTTTGTGGGAGGTTTATTAAGGTCCTGATTGATCTTTACTATAAGATGGCGAGCAATGGCCTCAACGTTGATTAAGGCAGGGTGGTTAAGGACCTGAACAAAGTTTTCAACCCATCAATTGCTTCTTAGTCAGCAGCTGAATCCCATCTACACCGAGGAGAGAATCAGAGCCGGAGGGCTGTGTTCTATATATAGCCTTCAGAGCGTCATAGAAACGCTTGGTGTCGTGACTGTGTAACCTTGGATATTATCGGGCTTTTTGCTAAACCATTCATCCTGCATCACACGGAGTTTCCTTTGCCCCATTCGTCGGGCACTGGCAAAGGAATTCTTTTTCCCTTGTGGTGTAGGGTCATTCTGGTGTGCACAGAACAGGTGATTTTCTTTTGAAAACAATACATGTATCTCCTCACTGTTTTCGTTGAACCAGTCCTGCTTTCTGTGGGTTGCTGGTCCGATGTGCTCAAGAGCAGTAGAGTAGACTGCATCTCTGAAGACTGCCCACTTCACTTTGATGCTGTCCTGGCCATTCTGGGGTGTGTCTAGCATCCTGCTCTCTAGGTCGTTGCAGAAACCTTTAACAACTTTACTGCTCTTCAGCTTAAAGTCATTTAGTTTCTTTACAGTCTTCTGACCTTGAAGTCGTCGCGTGGGCAGGATGCAAAGTTTGCACTTAGACACAATGAGGCGACGGTCAGTCCAGCAGTCGGCACCACACATGGCCTTAATCACTCATGTCCTGCCTGTTTTTCCTCCTGGTGATGACATATTTAATCAAATGTCAATACCTAGAGTGTGAGTTCATCCATAATGTTTTGTTGTGGGTGGGAAGGCGAAACAGTGTGTCGTTGACGATGAGGTCGTCCGTAGCAAACAAACAAAAAGCCATTGCTGTTGCACTTGCCAGTGCAATGTCTTCCAATAATTCTTTCTTGGTTTGGTAGTCTCTCCCTACTCTGGTGTTGAAGTCCTCGAGGATAATAGGCTTCTCTGGATTTGGGACAGCTACACTGAGGTTGCCTCATAGAAATTTTTCCTTGTCATTTGGGCTGGTCATGGTTGGGGCATATGCAATGATCAGGGTTGCACTTCCCTTGATTCCAAGCAGAGAGTGGAGCATCATTAGGCAGTCGTCGATGCCCTCTGGGACCTCGGCAAATTTTCGGCGAGATGGGATCTGATGGAAAATCCAACGCCAGCTTCTCGTCGTTCAGCGCTACTGCGACAACTCCAGAAAAAGGTGTACCCACCACCACCACGTTTTGTAACCCGATCTTTGCCAGCCAAGCGTGTTTCATTGAGTGCTACTATGCCCACGTTTTAGCATGCTAGTTCCTTTGCAACCGGTGCCGCTCGTCTTTCAGGTCTGTCTGCCGTATGGTATCCAGCAGAGTTCGAACGTTCCGAGAACAGAGATTAAGCAGCCTCACATTTTTCTTTGTATTTGTTCAACCGCTATTAGGGATCCCCGCCAGCCGAGGCTTATTAGCCAGGGTGAATTAAAGCAGGCTAAGTTCAAGGCACCCTCTCTAGCCTGCATTTGTTTCTAGGCAGTGGATAGCCAGCAGTGTTTTACATGTCTCACTTCCCCTAGATGCACTCCACAACGCTTTGCTGGTCTGCCTTCCTGCGGGTTGAGCCATTCTGGTGGTTTAAATAAATAAAATATATAAATAAATAAATCAATGTTTATTTAGGTAAGGTACATACATACAAGAGATTTAACAAAGAATGATGGATTTATAGATAGGGCTAGTACATACAATGCATAGAGCCACTATTACGCAAAGCGTTTCGGGCATGAAAAACTTAAATGACTAAAGCTGAATACTAATTGAGTATAAAGAATAAAATGTGTTGAGAACAAATAAAAATAGAGATAAAAAAGGGGGGAACATGTCTGAAAAAGCAGCACAAATACAATTAGGTCGACAAACAGCATTGTTTAAAAGAAAAAAAGATAAGGGTTGACAATAGAGAGGTAAGGTAGGTTACACGGAATTTATTAGGTAGTGCTTCGTTTTTATCTTAAACTGATTGAGAGAGGTACAGTCTTTAACATGGTTGGGAAGGTCATTCTACATTCTGGGACCCTTGATTTGTAGAGCATTTCTAGTTTGATTAAGTCGTACTCTTGGAATATCAAAATTGTATTTATTTCTGGTGAGGTGCTCATGGGTTCTGTTACAACCTTCAATGAAGCTTTTGAGGTCAGGATTGGCATTACAGTTCAGCATTTTATATATGTATAATACACATGAGAGAATGTGCAGTGACTTAATATCTAACATATTCAGAGATTTGAATAGGGGTACCGAGTGATGTCTGGGGCCTGAGCTGGATATTGTCCTAATAGCAGCTTTGTGTTGAGTAATTAGAGGACGTAAATGATTTTGGTTAGTAGAACCCCAAGCACAAATACCACAGTTGAGATATGGATAGATGAGGGATTAATAGAGAGTCACCAGGGCAGGGCGGGGTACATAATATCTGATCTTAGAAAGAATGCCAACAGTTTTTGAAACTTTTTTTGATATATTTAGAATGTGTCCCTGGAAATTCAGCTTGTGGTCATTGAGAACGCCAACGAATTTGCCATCTAATTTGTTACAAATTTGGGTATTGTTTATTTTGAGATTTATTTGATTATAGGATTTATTGCCAGACAGAATATAGAAAGTTTTGTCAATGTTAAGGGTGAGTTTGTTGGCAGTTAGCCAAAGATGGACTTTATTTAGTTCAGTATTTACTGTGGCATTTAGGGCATTTAGGACTGGAGTAAATGAAGGTTGTGTCGTCAGCAAATAGAATTGGTTTGAGGTGTTGGGAGGCATTTGGAAGGTCATTAATGTAGATGAGAAAGAGGAGAGGGCCAAGTATGCTGCCCTGAGGAACACCAATGTTGATGGGTAGGGTGTGAGAAATTGAATTATTCACAGACACATACTGGAGCCTGTCAGTAAGGTAAGATTTGAGGTATTGCAGGGAGAGTCCTCTGACTCCATAATGATGTAATTTATTAAGAAGAAGGTTTTGGTGGTTGACAGTGTCAAAAGCCTTACGAAGGTCCACAAATAACCCAACAGGGAACTCATTTTTATGAAGAGCTGCATGAATCAAGTTAATCATACTAATACATCGTTAGTGCTTTTTTGGGTCTGAAGCAATATTGGCGAGAGCTAGGTATATTGTGTTTAGCTAGATGAGAGTAAAGCTGCTTGTAGATTAGTTTTTCAAATTTTTTGACAAGTTAGGCAGGATTGATATAGGTCTGTAGTTGTTAACATCTGTGAGATCACCACGTTTGTGTACAGGGGTTACTCTCGCTTTTTTTTAGAGTATCTGGAAAGGTTTGGAGTTCAAGTGACTTGTTGAAGAGCAATGCAATAGCAGGGGCTAAAGATCTGGAGGTTTTTTTGTAAATTAAAGTTGGTATCTCCTCAAGGGTACTAGACTTGGTTTTAAGGGAAAGGATAATCTCATTGACGTCAGTGGAATTAGTAGGCTTTAGGTACAGAGACTGTGGATAGTTACCTGTAAGATAGTCCTTAACATCAGTACTGGAAGATGGAATATCATTTGCAAGGGATGACCCAATGGAAGAGAAGAACCTATTGAACTCAATAGCAGAATCAGAGGCTGAAAGCTGACCATCGTTATTGGACAGGAGTATTGGTTTGCTATTTAAAATCTTCTTTGATCCCAATATTTGCGAAATTGTGCTCCAAGTTTTTTTAATGTTGCTCTTTATTTGGGTAAATTTATCTTCGTAGTATTTAGTTTTGGCTCGTCTAATTATCTCAGATAGCAATAATGAGTAATTTTTTAGAATTTTTTGGAGACGGTTCCTAACCCATACTTTTTCTCAAGTATCATGTTTTTTATTAATGGATTTAGGTATTCCCTTTGTAAGCCAGGGATTGTTAAGCCTTTTGGTTGTGACTTATTTTGTTAGCATAGGATAGTGGGTGTTATAAAGGCTAAGAGTTTTTTGAAGAAAAGATTGCACTGCTAGGTTTATGTTACCTAACTCAGACTCCCAGTTGACATTATCAGCAGCAGTTATAAAATTGTCTATAGCAGTTTCATTGTGCAGCCTAAAACTTAACTTCCTTGACTCTAGAGGTGGTTTGTTAATGTTATCTTGAGATGATTTCGGGGCTTTTTAGTGTCCCCGCGGCCCAGTCCTCGACCAGGCCTCCACCCCCAGGAAGCAGCCCGTGACAGCTGACTAACTCCCAGGTACCTATTTACTGCCAGGTAACAGGGGCATTCAGGGTGAAAGAAACTTTGCCCATTTGTTTCTGCCTCGTGCGGGAATCGAACCCGCGCCACAGAATTACAAGTACTGCGCGATATCCACCAGGCTACAAGGCCCCCATGTTATTTAAGAGAAATGTGGGGTAATGGTCTGTAGTGCTATCGGTGATTATACCTGAAGTAAGCGGAGAGGTTATGTTGGTCCAGATGTGATCTAGAGTCGTGGCAGTACTATCAGTGTTTCTAGTAGGTCTAGTGATTAAGGGTATGAGGAAGCAGGAATTCGTACAGTTGAGGAAGCTAACAGCAGTAGGGTGTTCAGGCTCGCAAAGGTCAATATTAAAGTCCCCTGCGATAATTCGATGGTTTTAGTTCAGTCTGTTATCGAGTATTAGATTTCTAAGGTTTGAGTTGAATTCGGACTCATCAGTGTTAGGAATTCTATAGACTGCGCCCACAGTCAGGACAGACTCGGCACCCTTGATTCTGAAACTGGCAAAGATATACTCCCCACAGCAGTCTCTTGTTCTAATTACTTTTAAGCATGTTAGTTCTTGGTGGTAGTAAAGAGCAGTACCACCACATCTCTGAATTTGACGACAGCTGTGAATTGCCGTTTCCTCTGTGCAGTCTGCCAGGTCCAGTCTTCGCATGTGTTGGTAGACAATCCTTAGTTCACCGAGGCTCTCAAACCTTCGGCTACCCCTCACCTGGTTTTGCCCGCCTGTGAAAGCGGTTTACCGGAGTGTGCCGATGTTGCATGCAAACAGCTACTAGGAGCCACATGTGAGAGTTGAGTGTAGGTGGGAACCAAAGCAGGCGAAACCACCTGAAGGTGCGACAGTTCCCTATCAGAGGAATTACTTCCTCACTGACACTCCAGCCAGAACTGGACCTACGTAATCGGGGTATTTAGCCACACATATTTGCTCGAGATCTATTTAGCCACACATCGAAGGGTATTTGCTCGAGAGCTACCATGCATGTAGCTGTTTTCAGGAGATAGTTTTTTTAGCACTGGGTGAAGGTGCACATCTTGATAACTAAGGAACGACGGGGTTGTCCCAGTGAGTGTGATGACCACACTGTCATGGTAAAATATCTAGTAAGAGATTCGGCCAGCTCCATTATCACCTATTCTACTCATTCACTTCTATTTAATCAAGAACTGCAGTCAAGAACAACAACAACAACAACTACTTCCAGACGTCTAGACAATACCACCAGTCTACCTTGTATTAGAGCCAAGCCTGAATATTTTTGTAATTAGATTAATTTATTTTATAGATCAAAGTAAAGTATTTTTAAATGTTTTTCCCTCTGATTTATCCTACAGTTTATCTCACTGTGAAGACACCTTTGCAGTTTAACTTTTTTTTTTTAATATTTTGTGACTGGCATTAGAGACTTCACGACCACTAACGTTTCCCGTCACACAATTGGGGGCCTGTCCTAGGAGCTTAGCTCAGGTAATGCTTCTAGACCCTTCACTTCAAGTTGTGGTAACTGTATTTGGTTTTATTACAAATTTAATTTTTCAAAACTCTTATTCTTTCACTAATTATAATGGTGCTTCATACTGTTTGCTTTCCAGATGTAGCATTTTATGATTGTTGGATAACTTTGGATTACATGGTGTCTGCTGGCCACAGTTATACTCGTGATTGATTGTTCCATAATCTTTGCTATATCCTGTGTTTCCACCTTATTCTCGACCCCACAGGAGAGTTCTCATTCAGACAGATCACCCCCTCTGGTACCCTGGTACTTTGGTCTGTCTTCGGGTCAAGTACACCCACATCTTTGCAATCCGAACGTAGGAGGATATAGAGGGCCAAAGTTCCTCTCGCACGGTCTGTGCTGTAAGGTTGGGACCCCTTCAAGCAGTTCTCGTCATTAATTGACACTTTGCACCCCTACGCGTCGGTCAGAGATATGGTACTTACACAGGTAGGGGGTTAATATTCTTTTCCAGAGCACAAAGATTGTTAATTCTGTAAGTACTATCTAGGTTTAGAAGGAAACCTCTTACCTTTGCTCCCGTCATTAGAGACAAGGTAAGAAATCTCTACAATTTTTGGACTACCTTTGAGACAACTGTCTCACCATTCAAGTAGGTAATTGTGTAATGGAGGAATGTATATGTTTATCTCTCAGAATGTTCGGTAATATGTTTATTGTTTGTAATGTGTGTCTATGTATGTATTAACAGGATGTACTGAACGGGGTGAGAATAGCTTGAGCAACCAATCAAGCTTTGAATCGATCTTGATTCAAATCCAGGGATCCTATCACAATGGTTGTACTCTTCAAGTCAGTTGTGTTGTCCCGTCTTGAGTACTGCTCAGTACTCACTTCCCCCTTCAGAGCAGGAGAGATTGCTGAAATAGAGGGAATACAGAGAACATATACGGCACGCATAGACGCAATAAAGCACCTAAATTATTGGGATCGTCTCAAAGCCCTCCAAATGTACTCACTAGAAAGAAGACGAGAGAGATATCAAATAATATACACCTGGAAGATACTGGAGGGCCAAGTACCAAATCTACACAGTAAAATAACGTACTGGAGTAAACGATATGGAAGAAAATGTAGAATAGAACCAGTGAAGAGCAGAGGTGCCATAGGCACAATCAGAGAACACTGTATAAACATCAGAGGTCCGCGGTTGTTCAACGTCCTCCAAGCAAGCATAAGAAATATTGCCGGAACAACCGTGGACATTTTCAAGAGGAAACTAGATTTATTCCTCCAAGGAGTGCCGGACCAACCGGGCTGTGGTGGGTATGTGGGCCTGTGGGCCGCTGCAAGCAACAGCCTCGTGGACCAAACTCTCACAAGTCAAGCCTGGCCGCGGGCCGGGCTTGGGGAGTAGAAGAACTCCCAGAACCCCATCAACCAGGTATCAACCAGGTAACCTCATCCCTTTGTGTGTATTTTACCTCAATAAACTTATTTCAATTTCAATGTTAATTCAAGTAGGATTCCTCTTACCCTTATCCTCATCATATAGAGTTCCGGGTACAAGATTCCCTACTCCCTTGAAACTCTTAGTTTAATTTTTTATCTTGATTGTAACCTTGACTATTAAGTTTAAACAGGAAAGTTTACCATTGCCACGTCATCCTGTCACTCTGACACTTCATATTTTGGTACATCCACCTGAGTATTTTCTTGCATATATTTGCTATCATTCACCATGTTTCATCTTTCCACATTTAGAAATAATCCAAATGATGAAGTGAGCACACTAGTTCGTGCCACCAAGGCGGAGATGCTGACTCTAGTAAATGAGTACAACCTTACAGCCCTACGTGGAGCCACTAAAACTGATTTGCACAACCTCATCTTGGACCACATATTAGACAATGATGCTATTACAGCAGAGTCTCATGAACAGTACTTAATTGCAGATAAGAGCGCTTTGGCAGCCATGCAATTGAAGCCAGAACTCGCTAACGCTGAACGGGAACGTCTGAAGGAACAAGCTGCTCTTCAGAGAGAAGTTCTTCAGCTCCAGAAAGAACAAGCTGCCCAAGAACGTGAGCGTGAAAAGGAAGCTCTCCAAAGGAAGGAACGGGAAGCTGAACTTCAACTTAAGCTCGCTGAAAAACAAGCTGAACTTGAGAGAGAACAAGCTGCCCCACAACGTGAGCGGGAACAGCAACAGCTAGAGGTAAAAGAACGCGAGCTGGAGATACAACGTGAACACGATAAGAAGCAAGCCGCCAGTTCTCTAGACAACCGTAAGAAAGAACTCGTCTTAGAAACTGCACACCACACTCGGCGCCAACAAGCTGAAGCTAAACATCAGGTACGTTTTAACCTTTCGCATGCAATTAAGTTAATGCCATCTTTTGTTGAGGCAGAAGTAGATGTCTTTTTTACTTCATTTGAGGCTCTAGCTACCCAACTTAGCTGACCTCAGGATCAACGGTCTGTGCTTCTCAGGTCTCATTTAACAGGTAGAGCTGCTGTGACTCTGAGTACTATAGCGTCTGAAACCGACTACAAGGTACTGAAGCAAGCAGTGCTCGATGCCTACCTCCTCTCCACCGAGACCTACAGACGAAAGTTCAGGGATTACCTTAAAGCAAGTGCTACCACTTATCTAGAGTTTGCAAATAATAAAAAGAGATATTTTATGAAGTGGCTGGAAGCCGCACAAGTCTCCACCTTTACAGATCTCATCAACCTCATCCTAGTGGAAGAATTCCTTAGGCGTGTACCTAATTCAATACGTCTCTACATAGCCGACAAGGAAGAAAGCGATCTTACTAGATGTGCTCAATTGGCTGACTCTTACAGCCTTATTCATAGAGTACCAGCCGACACGCCATCTAGTAAGACCTCCTGGTTGAGTCCTGAAAAAGTGAGTACCAGTAATGTGAACTCCTCGTTGTATTGCAATTATTGCAAAGACTATGGGCATACCATACAAAAGTGTACCAATCCTCACTGTAAGATCAACAGTGAAAATGAGCCCAAATCACTTCCTCCTAAAATTCATAAGAGTCCTAAGCCTGTAATGAATATTTTTGTTTCTTCCACTGATCTCTCTCTCTTCAACAGACACTTGTACTCCGGTACAGTCTCTGCCAGCCGTGGAAATTAGGAGGAAAGGTTCAAAGTGAAGATCATGATTGACACAGCTGCTCTACAGTCCATTCTTCTGAAATCAGATTTACCCAACGTCACCTGCACTGGAGAAACTGTTCTCATCACGGACCTAACTACTACTACATCATATCCACTTGCCAGCGTCCGCCTGAATTGTCCGTTTATGCAAGGTGAAGTCAAAGTCGCCATCCAAGAAAAGCCTTTTCCCATGTCAGGAGTTCAACTTCTCATGGGTAACGACTTGGCAGAAGATCAACAACCTGCGAATGTAATCATCAAGGAAGATCCCCAGGTATGTGACTCGGCAGTGGAAAATCCTGTTTTGCAGTTGGTTGATGAAGTCCCATCAAAAAATTCTGACAACGTCTTCCCTCCTGTTATGGTGACGAAGCTGGCCACAGCTGCTCGCTCGAGACCCGCTGATGCAGCTGTTCCTCAAGATCCTCCAAGCTTTCCACTGAATCTCACTGTGCTGGAGTTCCATAAGTTGCAGAGAGAGAGGATCCCGCCTTAACATCTTTATTCTTACAGGCTGAGACACAACCTAACTCTATCCCTGGTTTCTTTGTAGAAAATAAAGTGTTATACCGGCATTATAGAACCAGGAAATTGAAGGTGAACGACGATCGGGCCAACATCAAACGACTGGTAGTTCCTTACAGCCTACGATCAGATATCTTGCGTCTGGTTCGGGGATCTCGCTCACACTACGGCTTCTACAAGACCCACAAGGCCCTGAAACAAGACTACTACTGGCCCAGGTATGATTCGAGACATTAAACACCATGTCAAAGATTGTCACATGTCTCAGATGACAGGGAAGCCGAACGCTCTTCTATTAAAGGCATCCCTAATACAGGTACCAGTGTCTCCTGAGCCGTTCAGCCACATCAACAACTGTGACGAGCCTCTGTCGCAGACAAGCGCGGGTAATGTTCCTCTATGTAACACCCCGTGTTCTACCATCAGGTATTCTACAGCAGTTTCCGGCCAGAACAGTACGGCTGCTAACGTTGTGAAACACCTTGGGGAGCAGTGCCTGCAGTACGGACACCGTCAGGAAAAATGTGATACCATCTTCTCCAACGACCTGAGTAAGACAACCACTATCACCAAGGTATTGTCTAATCCTTCTCGTTGTACTCGCCCTGACAACAATGGTTCTAAATTCTCGATCTATTCCAACACCAGGAAGGATACTTCTCTCTATGAACCAAACCCAAATAAACGTGCTCCTCCAGACAACTTTATCACCCCTCAGCTAAAATATTGTAGGACAAATTTGCCTCCCATTGCATTTGAAAGGCGTAAATCCATGTCTAGTACTAACTCCATTCTCGCCCTGCCAGGTATTAGAAAACCTTCAGTCTTCGACCATGGCGTTAGGAACACCATCACACCATCGCGAGATGGAATCATGAACTATTACTACAGTCATCAGAGAGAAGCCACTCGACATCCTGCCCGACGTGCAACACAACGAATCATCCAATCTACTAGGTTACAACTTCAACCTCACCTTGGACTTCAACATTCTTCGGTCCCTACATCAGGATCAGTTTTCCAAACTTCGCTCAATCCTGCATCACCATGTGAACATCATGTATCACAATCTCCTTCAGTTCCTACTGCTAGCCCAGTTCTCCAATCAGCACTTGCTATGCTGGGCCTTGCATCAGAGGAACAATCTCACCCTCTCCTTGGATCACCATTCTCGTCGATTCATTCAGCAGGCTCGATTTTACAACAGATTCATACTTCACAGAGTCCTGCAGTGCTACCTCAACATCTTCAAGCACGTCCATCCTCTCCAGCTTTTGCAGCAGACCCAGTTCTCAAACCAACATCTGCTTCACTGGGCCCTGTACCTGCAGAACTTTAACATCAACTTCATCAAAGACTCCAACAACGTCGTCGCCGACGCACTTTCAAGAGTCCATGGGGTGGACTCATCCACTCCTACTATTCTACACTCCGCTGCAGTCGAATAAGCAATAGGAGCAGGCTTCGGGGAGAGTTGTCATGGTAAAATCTCTAGTAAGAGATTCTGCCAGCTCCATTATCACCTATTCTACTCATTCACGTCTATTTAATCAAGAACTGCAGCCAAGAACAACAACAACAACAACTACTTCCAGACGTCTAGACAATATCACCAGTCTACCTACCCCACTGCCCGTCACCCCACCTCACACCTGGGTCGTCTGGAGACCACGCCCTCCGAAACAAGCAGTTTAACAGCTGGTTAATAGTTAAAGAAGTCACCAGCGCCATCTGCCCGGCCAATATTCTGTATAAATAAAGAGACTTTGCCCTCCATGAGTTAGATTACTCCTGAGTGCTCAACTGAGTAAACCCGTTGACACATCTCGGTGTGGTAACGGATTTAATCAGATTAGCTAACAGTATTCCGCACCATATTATATTTTGCACCTTAACGTAACATAAATTTGATTATTCATCTTTTTTGTTTTGCAAACTTTGTATTAGAGCCAAGCCTGTATATTTTTGTAATTTGTTTAATTTATTTTATAGATCAAAGTAAAGTATTTTTAAATGTTTTTTCCCTTTGCTTTATCTTACAGTTAATCTCACTGTGAAGACACCTTTGCAGTTTAACTTTTTTTCTTTTAATATTTTGTGACTGGCATTAGAGACTTCACGACCACCAACGTTTCCCGTCACAACAGCTACACACTTCCATAACACCTCTCGTTCTCTATTACAGTGTACCACCTTTCGGGGAGAGTGTATGTTTCTGGCGATCCTTGGACGAACAGCTAAGGTCCCTGTGTTTCAAGTGCACATAGGGGGTAAGGTGATGACTCTGATACAAGGGGCAAGGGTTCGTGCTCGAGCACATGTTTATGGAGTGAAGTGTGCGTGTTAAGATTAAGTACTACAGATGTTAAGTGAAGCATGTTTTGAGCAGGTTCTCTTTTGTTTATAATCTTGTAAATAGTAAGTTATGTATCTTATACCTAATGTTGTTGTTGTTGTTAGTTGTTGATAATAAACCATGTGGACGAAGACTGTTTCTCTTCCAGCCTAAACGTATCAGTTGTGAGGAGGATTATTAAACACCTGAGGCAGAGAGCCAGGGTACAACATGAGGTGTGAAGAAGAGAGCAGGGTACGTCGTGTGGACAGGTGAATGAATAGTATATAACAGTGAGTTGTGCAATCCACCGTGTGGCCATGGTTATCCCAGCACTCATCTCAATGGAGCCGTTAAATGCCACAAAGATCTCGTTGGACCTGTGGCTCAGCCTGCTGGAAGTTAACTTTCAGTATCGTGATATTAAGGAGGATGCCAACAAGAAAGCGGTACTCTTAGTTTTACTGGGTACAGAAGTATATAGAGTTCTTGGTAACTTGTGTGCACCAGAGCTACCCACACGAACACCTATGTAGACCTGATTACCCTGCTTAAACGTCATTATGTAAAACCTTCATATCACAGGAGTTTGATGGATATCCAGAAGAGGACGAAAAAGCAGCAGGAATTCGTACAAGATTTATATGCGGAACTGAAGGCGTTGGCTAACCACTGCAACTTCGGAGCACAGTTTAACGGCCGTGTGAGGGATCGGTTGTTCATGACAGTAGAAAAATTAGATTTTTCCCTAACCTGGTGGCAGAAAACATGGATCTACAATCTGTGACTTCATGGACAGTGCTAGAGAAGATTCTGAACCCTGGAAAGGGCTTTTGGAAGTAAGAAATCTAGTCAATAAATTATGGTCGTACAGGGCCAGACCAGATGTATACACTATGGGTACAATCACAGTAGTAACAAGTACAAGTTTCGTGACTACATATGCACCTTTTATGACAAGGATGGACACTTGAAGAAAGTGTGTAGAGAATACCTGAACAGGAATAGCAAGGCCTGGGAGAGAAGAAGACCAGGGAATGCAGGAAGAAGAGTCTAATGGTAATTTGGTCAAGGCAGTAGAGGAAGGTAAACCGTCTGAAGAAGCTGCAGGTGAGGAAAGCAGACTATATTGGTGAAAGAAAACGTATGTTCGGTTAAGTCACAAGTGGTAAATTTTGCAATTAATGGGAAGTTAGAAACTGGACTGGATACTGGTGCTGATGTGTCAACATTGTCTAGAGATTGGGCAGATACCTTGCAATTGAATGTAACACTAGATAGATAATCGTTAAGTGCATATAATAATATACCGATTAAGGTCTATGGCAAGGTGTCGGCAAAAGTAGGCTATAATGGAAAATAAATTGTCCAGGATTTTTATGTAGTGGATTCATATAATCTTAGCCTATGTGGTAAAGGTCTCATGGAAAAGGTGGGAAATTTCTTGGCTGGCCAAGATGAATTGTCAATAGTTAAAACAATTAAATGTGCCAAACATATGTTAGATAAATATTCAGTGGAGGTAGGTAAGCCAATTAATAGCATGGCGGAAAAAATACACCTGAAAATTGGGGCTTCACCTTAATTTTTCAATGCAAGAACAGTTCCGTTTCATTACAAGCACCTGGTAGAATCAACCCTGGAAAGGCATGTGAAAGAAGGCCTCTTAGATCCAATTACACATAGTGAGTGGGCAGCCCGAATTGTACCAGTGTTGAAGGCAGATCAGAAATCCATGAGAATCTGTGCAGATTTCAAGGAATTAAACAACCGCATGCACTGTGAGAAGTACCGTTTACCTAAGATAGATGAGTTGTTGTCAGAGGTTTGCAAAGGGGCAATCTTTTTTAAGATTGGCCTGAAAGATGCTTACTTGCAAATTCCTGTAGAGGAGGAGAGCCAGAAATTGTTAGTGATTAATACCCACAAAGGGCTATTTAAGTATAAAAGCCTTCCTCATGGACTCTTCTCGTCTCCAGCATTTTTTTAGAGATTCATGTCCCAGTTGTTAGTAAACATTGAGGGTGTGGTTAGCTTTTTAGATGACATTATTGTATGCGGGGGAGAATGAGGAAGAGCATGATGCTAGATTAGAACAGGTTTTGAATCTCCTGCAAGAGCACAATGTGAAGATTAATAAGGGTAAAACAACGTTGAAGACCAAGGCCATTGAATACCTGGGGTACCATATATCAGGTAAGGGGCTTTGCTCCTTCTCACAAAAATGTAGCGGCTATTATAGATGCCCCAGCCCCAACATCAGTTGGGGAAGTACAGTCTTTTGTTGGGATGGTTACATATTTTTGTAAGTTCGTGAAGAATTTTTCAACAAAATTAGCGCCCTTGTATGAATTGATGAAAAAAGGGCTAGATTTAAGTGGGCAGCAAGAGAGGAAAATGCATTCATGAATATTAAGCAGGAATTTATAAATTCTCCAATGCTTACTAATTTTACAGGTAGACTCCCTTTAAAACTGGAGGTAGATGCTTCCCCAGTAGGAGTGGGTTGTGTATTATTACAGGAAGTAGATGGTCAGGATAAAGTAGCATATTTTGCTAGCAAGAAATTATCTCCTGCAGAACAGAATTATTCTCAATTAGATTAGCCTTAGCTTTGGTACGTGCTGTACAAAAACTGCGGTATTTTCTGCTGGGTAAAAAATTTCTTGCTAGAACAGACCATAAAACCCTGCTAGGATTGTTTGGCAGAGGAAAAAAAATTCCAGTTAATGCCGATACTAGAATTCGAAGATGGGCATTACTACTCTCGCAGTTTGAGTATGATTTAGAGTTTAAGTCAGGCAAGGATAATGTAGTAGCTGATGCATTAAGTAGATTGCCTGTGGCAGAAGAACTGAATTCCAGTATTCCAGTGAAATATGTTAACCTTGTGGAATCTATGTCTTTTGAGGATATTTCATTCCAGACTATTATGAAGGCAACTGGTAGAAATTCCAAATTAAATCTGTCGATGAAGAATGTCAAATATGGTTGAAATGATAATTTATTATTGCCAGAGTATGCTGCGGTAAAGGCTGAACCTTAGTATTCACCAGGATGTATTCTTGTATAGGAATAGAGTGGTGGTGCCTGGGGAACTTAATATGTAAGATTTTGGTACAGCTGCATGTAGGCCATAATGGCATAAATGCAATGAAAGCAGAAGCTAGAAATTAGGTTTGGTGGCCAAAAATAGACCAGGATATTGCTGAGGTAACAAAAAATTGTCATATTTGCTTTAAGAATTATCAGAAACCCCAGGCCCCAGTACTTTCTTGAGCATGCACTGGGAAACCCCTGGTCTAGACTTCATATAGATTATGCTGGACCTATGGATAACAAATATTACCTGGTGGTGGTGGATTCATACACAAAATTTCTGGTCGTTCATGTGAGTAATTCCAACATATCTTCTGTAACTTGTGAAGTGCTATGGAAAAAAATTTTAATTTTGGATTGCCAGACATTGTCAGACAATGCTCCTTAATTTGTTTCTGTGGAAATGGTGGATTTTTTTTTTAGGAAAAATGGTATTAAACATGTAACACCTGCCCCCTATAATCCTTCTTCAAATGGTCTGGCGAAGAGAGCAGTGAAATCTTTGAATGAAGGGAAGGTACTATTAATACAAGGCTTTGTAGATTTTTGTATAATTAAAGAAAAACTGTTCATTCTACTACTGGCAAATCTCCATCTGAATTACTCTTTAATAGGCACTTTAAAGTGCACATGGAAGCAGTAAAGACAGATTCTGACAAAGAGAAATCGGTAACTAGTTTGGCCAGTCAGTTGGCTCAGGGAAAGGAAGTGTTGTTTAACGAGGGGGATGCAGTATATGCAAGGAATTTTGGAATTGGTAAGCCTTCGGTAGAAGGAAAAATTAGGGAAGTCTTGGGACGCATGAATTTTACCGGTCAAATGCAGAGTTTTGGGAATATTAATTGGAAAAGGCATGCAGATCAACTCATGCCAAGGTTCACGTTGAATTTTGAAGACTCTTTAGTTGGAGGTGGGGCCACTAGTGATACCCATCCTAATAATGAAGGGGTAGCAGCACCTACAGGAGACAGGGAGGCAGAGCAAGGGGCAGCAGAGGGTAATGGGGATACAGTTCCACACACACAGATCACACTAACGTGATGCATCAAATGAACAAATCCACAAGGGCCGTGACGAGGATTCGAAGCTGCGTCCGGGAGCATCCCAGACACTGCTTTAATTGACTGAGCTACGACAGGGTTAAAAGGGTTGAAACCGAAGTTCTACTGAACTTACTGGATCCTGTAGCCTCTCCGAGGCACAAACCGGGCTTTTACACAACCCCCCCTGCACCCGAGCTATGTCAATAGGCCGTTCTCCCTCTGCGAAGAGGGAGGGGATACAGTTATCCATATGGATTCTACAGGGAGTAATTCAGAAGAATGTTTCCCAGAAGTAACAGGTCTGGACTCCCAGTTCAGAAAATCAGGAAGTCATACGACAGCCTGATAGACTTAACCTGTAGGGGTAGATAGACTTAACCTGTAGGGATACAGAAATGACAATAGCATTTGAATAAATGAACAATGAATAAATCCACAAGGTCCGTGATGCAGCGTCTGGGAACATCCCGGGCGTGAGTTCGAACCCTCATCACGGCTCTTTTGAATTTATTCATTTGATGCATCACGCTATTGTGATTTCTGTGTGCATTGAAATGAGGTCAAAGAGGTAGAACAGCATATTGACAGAGCCTGAATGCATTATGGAATTGTATAAAACCCTGGTCTGTGTCTCGGAAAGGTTGCAAGATCCGTGTGAATACAGTAGAATTCCTGGTTGCAATGCTTTTGACCATGTCGTGGCCTAGTCGACTAAGGCAGCGTCTGGGAACTTCTCGGGCGTGAGTTCGAACCCTCATCACGGTCATTGTGGATTTATTCATTTGAAGCATCACGCTATTGTGATTTCTGTGTGTATAGTCAATAACTGTTCACTGACGTACTCCGTGAATATTCATTCAGATTCTCCCTGATTATTCTCTCAGGTGATCCGTTAATGTTCACTCACGGACTCCGTAATGTTCACTCTAGGACTCCATACCTGTTCGCTCAGGTCGTAAATGACTGTTCACTTAGGGAATCCGTGACTGTTCATTCAGGTACTCCGTGGTTCTTCACTTAGGTACTCCCTGAATATTCACTTAAGTACTCAGTCATTGTCCAACCAGGTACTCCGTGACTGTTCACTCCTGTACATGGTGACTGTTATGATCGCCGTCTAATAACAGTCCGGCTTCAAGAGGCGCCCGCTCTGCCTAGTTGATGTGCTGCATCCTCAGCTGATCGGCGACGTCAAGTGTCCTTGCTCCTCTTCTTCTTCCCTCAATATATCAGACGTAGTGAAGATTATCCATTAGGTTCCTCTTCCGCAATAATCTTCGGCCCTTTAAGAGTACCAGAGGCACGTGCCCTGGGGTCGTACACCAATGGTAACAGCGTTGAACTCCCCTAAACTCTAGTTGCTCATCGAGATGTATACCTTAATATACCTTATGTATATACCTCCAGGTACCCTTAAATCGATATCTAATGCACTAATTTTTTACCTCAGATGAAAATTGTATACTATCTGATCTCACTGGTTGAGTCAGCCATGATTTTGTGCCCAACCACTGTTTGTTCACTGTTTTTACTAAATTCACTGGTTATATGCAGGTTAACCAACAATAATAATCATAATTGTTTCTTTGCACGTTCACTGGTTACTTGCTGGATTGGCCAACAAATATTCGCAAATGTCACTAGCTTCTTCACAGGCTAAAGTCAAATAAAACACTCTTACCATGATCTTATTTGAATATTAGCCTCTTCCTGTGGTTACTCCTTGTACTCACCTAATTGTGCTTGCGGGGGTTGAGCTCTGGCTCTTTGGTCCCGAGAGGCGAGAGGTCCCTTGTGTATCACCTCGCAGGCTTGTAACTTCCACCGACTCCTGCTATGCCTCCAGGTTTCGACAGTTAACTCATTCACGCTAATCTTCCATAGTCATATAGATACTTGCTCTCCCTCTCATGACTTCAGGCATACTGTCGGGTCCTCATGCCCTCAGCTGCTCCCTTCACTGTTAAATCTCCTCTCAACCTTCACGAAAAGGTTCCAAGACGCCCATATGTGTGATCGGAGTGCTGTTGCAGTACCTCTATGGCTTGTGGCAAAATTTAATTTTGTCACAAGGCGGGTGGAATTTATTTTAATTTTTACTTAGTTGTAGACTGTAAATCAGATGGTAAAGAAGTAGATTGCATTTTGCTAAATTTCCATACAAATTATTCAACAAACCTGAGGGCTTTAGATTACTGAGCAAGTAATTTGTTTAATGAACCTGATTTTATTGTTAATATTTATTTACTTATTAAAATGATTTAATTGTCTTGCTCTCTCCTGGGGTTAGTCAAAATTAGGACAGCTTAACTGTTCTGGTGATAATTTTTTTTGTGGCCGAGGTGTCCCCTGACGAGATGTGAAGCGTGAGCAATGGCGTTAAAGGCGTGCCAGTTATGCCAGTTGCTGTAAGGCTTCTGTGCTGGCTAGGGTTCGAATCTCCTGGTGGGAAAGTGTTCTAAGGTTTTATAATCTCTCTTGCGTGTTTAGGCAAGTTGTGCATTAAGCATAGACACAGAGTTCTCCCATATTACCAGGAATTTGATGAAAGAACGTGAGTAAAGCCTCACTATGCTCTAGTTGCCCTTGGGAGGTGGTGATCTTTGAGGGGGTGAAATACTCCGAAATTACCATCTATTTTAAGGGTCTGAGCTGTGGTGCAGTGGGTTAAAGGCGTACCAGTTATGCCAGTTGCTGTAAGTCTTCTGTGCTGGCTAGGGTTCGAATCTCCTGGTGGGAAAGTGTTCTAAGGTTGTATAACTTCTCTTGCGTTTTTAGGCAAGTTGTGCATTAAGCATAGACACAGAGTTCTCCCATATTAACAGGAATTTGATGAAAGAACGTGAGTAATCCCTCACTATGCTCTAGTTGCCCTTGGGAGGTGGTGATCTTTGGTGGGGGGGGGGGGTGAAATACTCCGAAATTAACATCTCTTTTAGGGGTCTGAGCTGTGGTGCAGTGGGTTAAAGGCGTACCTGTTATGCCAGTTGCTGTAAGGCTTCTGTGCTGGCTAGGGTTCGAATCTCCTGGTGTTAAAGTGTTCTAAGGTTGTATAATCTCTCTTGTGTGTTTAGGCAAGTTGTGCACACACACACACACACACACACACACACACACACACACACACACACACACACACACATATATATATATATATATATATATATATATATATATATATATATATATATATATATATATATATATATATATATATGTACTCACCTAGTTGTGCTTGCGGCGGTTGAGCTCTGGCTCTTTGGTCCCGCCTCTCAACCGTCAATCAACAGGGACAATGTGTGTGAGTGTGTAAATCACGAAAATTAACACGTGATGAAAAATGTGACAATGTCAGACCATGGAGGAAGAATTGAAACAGGAATTTCCTTAAGTACTTTCGTATATTAATACATCTTCAGAAGGAATGAATGATTTACAAGTCAAGTATTGGACAAATAAATAGGCAGGAGAGAGAGGTGAAGTGAAGTGAGGTACAATGAAAAATTGAATGGGAATTAGGTGGATACAAAAAAGAGCTGCATAAGAAACGCAAAAGGCCCATTGGCCCATTCAGTGCACCTTTTTTTTACCCTCTAATGGTTTATGGGCCCATAAAATGAGAGTTGTATGAATAGGCCCATACATGGGTGACGGTAATTTTCCTGTTGAGTGGAATCTTACAATACAACTCTCATATGTAGAGTTGCTTAAAAAGAACCTTAAAGCTATGTCTGCAGTAAGAGAAGTTGCCATGGAAGTGGCTTCCTCTCAGGAAGCAGCTAGATGTACTAGCCGGCTGATAGAGAGAAAAAGAGCAGTAGTAGTAGCAGACATGAAGGAGCAAACACGGACCAGCCCAAAGGAGTGCAGAGACAAGGACAAAAACATAGTTACAGAGATCCTTAAAGAGGTAAGGATGGAAGGAACAAGCCAAAATGTTGAAAAGGTTTTCAGGCTTGGAAAGTACAACAAAAAAAGACTCTGAATGATAATGGTGGTATTCATGAGCAAGAACATGAAAGAGGAACTGTTAGCAAGGAAGAGCGGTCTAGCAAATGTACAGAAGTTCAAAACAGTATTCCTGCAGAGGGATTTGACAAGGCAAGAGAGAAGGCGGGCAGCAGACACAAGGAAGGAGCGCAGGGAGAGAGAAAGGAATCAGAGAACCACAACTCCGAACCCTACAAACCCAGAGGGGAGTGAGGAACCCTCCTCAAACAGTGCAACAGCCACAGGGAGTGGAGCACCACCCCCACTTTCTACCCAACAGACATCCTACATGCCCCATCCCCTGACAGCCCCCCCACTAAGTACCAACCTATGGCACCCTCCCCCACCCACCCCCTCCTCCCACTCACCCCTCTCCCCAGGACCACCCTTCTCAGCCATCCCCCAAGCCCTCCTTTCTCCCATCCCCAAGCCCTCCGTTCTCCCCCACACCCCTAACCCCTCCTCTCCCTCACCCCACCTAAGCCTTCCTCTCTCCACCACTCCCCGGAACCCTCCCCTCTTCCTCACCCATCTCAGCCTTCCTTTTGTTTCCGGCCTCCCCAAGCCCCCCTTCTCCCACAAGCCTCCCCATTTCCCACACTACCCACCCTCCCCCTCTCACCCCCCAACCCTCCCACTCTCATTCTCCCCCCCCCCCAACCCTCCCCCTCTCCCCTCACCCCTTAAGCCTGTTACGAACCCTTCGTAACGGGGTTCTTTATAAACTGTGATCCTGCTCAAGTTCAGAGGACCCTAATCTTGGTAGAAATATAGTGTAATGTTTAAAGGTAATATTAAAAGAAAGACATTTAAAATTTCCCGTTAGTATTTCCCATCACCATATGAATTCATATATATAATATATACAATACTATGAGAGGTCAAACGGATTGAGGTTGCTTGCCCTTACGCTAGCCTGCTTCACGGTAGACAATCACAAAGTGCTTCTGAAGAGTCTTCTTTGCGCACTCGCTGGTACGCCCTGGCAACAAAGCCAGCAACACTCGACCAGCCCCACTGGCTTGTACCTTCCAGAACCGAAGTAAACAGCGTTCAACCTCAGCGCTCCTCTAGCCCTACTGGCTAGCACCTCCAGGAGTAAAGTCCACAGCGCTCGACCAGCCCACTTAGCTAGTCCATCCAGGAGTAAAGTACACAGCGCTCGACCAGCCCACTTGGCTAGTCCATCCAGGAGTAAAGTACACAGCGCTCGACCAGCCCACTTGGCTAGTCCATCCAGGAGAAAAGTCCACAACGCTCGACCAGCCCACTTGGCTAGTCCATCCAGGAGTAAAGTACACAGCGCTCGACCAGCCCACTTGGCTAGTCCATCCAGGAGTAAAGTACACAACGCTCGACCAGCCCACTTGGCTAGTCCATCCAGGTCGACCTCTGTGTTCCACTGTCCCGTCTTTACTGCCTTCCCTAGCCTGCCTCTGGTCTCTCGTCACCTTTCAGCCTGGCAGACTAAAAGAAGGGAAGCTATGATTACTGGGAGGGTCAACTTGTGTAGTTTGGCACCC
>NC_091156.1:35158849-35208849 GCF_040958095.1 Procambarus clarkii | reverse complement strand
CAAGCAGCAGACGCGAGGAAGGAGCGCAGGGAGAGAGAAAGGAATCAGGGAGCCACACCCCCGATCCCTACAATCCCAGAGGGAAACGGGGAACCCTCCTCAAACAGTGCATTAGCCACAGGGAGTGCGGCACCACCCCCTCATTCCACCCAACAGACACCCTACCTGCCCCAACCCCTGTCAGCCCCCCACTAAGTACCCACCTAAGGCACCCCTCTCCTCCCACTCACCCCCCTCCTCCCACTCCCCCCTCCCCCCAGGACCTCCCTTCTCCCCCATCCCCCAAGCCCTCCCTTCTCCCACATGCCCTTCCGTCCCTCCCACCCACAAGCCCTCCATTCTCCCCCACCCCCCTAAGCTCCCCACTCTCCCCCACCCCACCTAAGCCTTCCCCTCTCCACCACTCCCCAAAACCCTCCCCTCTTCCTCAACCACCTCAGCCTTCCCTTTCCCCCCACGCCCCCAAGCCCTCCCCACTTTATTGCCCCCCCCCCAAAACCCACCCCCCAACCCTCCCCCCTCACCCACTCCCCCTACCCTCCCCCTCCCCCCCTCACCCACTCCCCCTACCCTCCCCCTCCCCCACTCCCCCTACCCTCCCCCTCCCCCCTCACCCACTCCCCCTACCCTCCCCCTCCCCCCCCTCCCCCCTACCCTCCCCCTCCCCCCTACCCCCCCCAAGCCCTTCCTCCTCCACCAGTCTCCCCATACCAGATCCTCCCAGCTCCCGCTCACCCCAGACCCCACAGGTCCTCCCCAGAGGAGAAGCAGAAGAGAGTTAGTTTCAGGGCAATGTACTCGAACATAGGTGGGATCACAAGCAAGGCAAGTGAACTAAGGGAAAGAGCACAAGAAGTGAACCCAGATGTAATTGGACTCACTGAAACAAAACTCTCTGGAATCATAACGAATGCCGTGTTTCCCCAGGAGTACACAATAATAAGGAAAGAGAGGGAAGGTAGGGGAGGAGGAGGAGTGGCCCTACTCATGAGAAAGGAATGGAGTTTTAAGGAGATGGCTATCCCGGGCTGTGAGGGTTTCAGAGACTACATAGCAGGCACCATGACAATGGGAGGACCAAGGATAGTAAAAGCAGTAATATATAATCCTCCACCAAATGACAAAAGACCCAGTCAAGAGTACGAAAGCAACAACATGGCAGTTAACACTATAATTGAGAGGGCAGCCTCTTCTGCCTGTAGAAATAGATCCCACCTGCTCATCATGGGGGACTTCAATCACGTGGAGAGCCAAACTACTGGAGGTGGCGACTAGAAACTTCTTAACCCAGCATGTCAGTGAACCCACAAGGATGAGAGGAAACGACGAACCAGCGAGACTCGACCTGGTTTTCACCCTGAACGACTCTGACATAAGAGAAATCAGTTTTGAGGACCCAGTAGGAATGAGCGACCACAGTGTATTGGTGTTTGAGTACCTGATTGAAGAAGGGTTATTGAACTCGAGAAGGGATACCGAAACCAAAAGGTTAGCATACCGAAAGGGAAACTATGAGGAGATAAGAAAATGCCTAGCAGATATAGCACGGGAAACAGAGCTCAGGGAAAAGACGGCCCAAGATATGATGGAATACATCACGCAAAAATGCAAGGATGCAGCAAACAAGTTTGTCCCAGTGCAAAAGGAAAACAGTGAAATGAAGATGAGAAACCCATGGTTTAATCAGAGATGTAGGCTAGCAAAGCAGCAAAGTAAAAGGGCATGGAGAAACTATAGGAATAACAGGACACTGGAGAGCAGAGAAAGATACCAGAATGTCAGGAATGAATATGTTAGGATGAGAAGAGAGGCAGAAAGACAATACGAAAATGACATCGCAAGTAAGGCAAAGACTCAGCCTAAATTGCTGCATAGCCACATCAGGAGAAAAACAACAGTAAAGGAACAGGTTATGAAATTAAGGTTAGGGGCAGAAGGATTCACTACAAACGACAAGGAAGTGTGTGAGGAACTGAATAAGAAATTCCAGGAGGTCTTCACCTTGGAGCAAGGAGAAATCCCAGAGTTAAGAGAGGGAATAGCTAACCAGGAACCACTGGAAGAGTTTGAGATTACCAGCGGGGAAGTAAGGAAGTGTTTACTAGAATTGGATGTGACAAAGGCTATAGGTCCAGATGGAATCTCCCCTTGGATACTAAAGGAAGGAGCAGAAGAACTGTGCCTCCCGCTCTCCATGGTGTATAATAAATCACTGGCAACAGGGGAACTGCCAGAAATTTGGAAAGCAGCTAACGTAGTCCCGATATACAAGAAAGGGGATAGACAGGAGGCACTGAATTACAGACCAGTGTCCCTAACCTGCATACCATGCAAGTTGATGGAGAAGATTGTGCGAAGAAAGCTAGTGGAACATCTGGAGCGAAAGAACTTTGAAACACAGCATCAACATGGATTCAGGGATGGCAGGTCCTGCCTCACAGGGTTACTTGAATTCTACGACCAGGCAACAAAAACAAGGCAAGAAAGAGAAGGGTGGGCAGACTGCATATTTTTGGATTGTCAGAAAGCCTTTGACACAGTGCCACACAAGAGGCTAGTGAAAAAACTGGAGATGCAGGCTGGAGTGAAAGGGAAGGTACTCCGTTGGATACAGGAGTACCTAAGTAACAGGAGACAACGAGTCAGTGTGAGGGGTGAGGTCTCAGATTGGCGAGACGTTACGAGTGGAGTACCGCAGGGGTCAGTCCTTGGACCTATACTCTATCTGGTATATGTAAATGATCTCCCAGAGGGTATAGAATCGTTTCTCTTAATGTTTGCCGATGATGCAAAAATTATGAGGAGGATTGAAACTGAGGACGATAGTAGGAGGCTACAAGATGACCTAGACAGACTGAGTGAATGGTCCAACAAATGGCTGTTGAAGTTCAACCCGAGTAAATGGAAAGTAATGAAACTAGGTGGTGGAAATAGGAGGCCAAACACAGGATACAGAATAGGAGATGAAGTACTTAATGAAACGAACAGAGAGAAAGATCTAGGAGTTGATATCACACCAAACCTGTCTCCTGAAGCCCACATAAAAAGAATAACGTCTGCGGCATATGCGAGGCTGGCTAACATCAGAACAGCGTTCAGGAACCTGTGTAAGGAATCATTCAGAATCTTGTACACCACATATGTAAGACCAATCCTGGAGTATGTGGCCCCAGCATGGAGCCCGTACCTTGTCAAGCACAAGACGAAGCTGGAAAAAGTCCAAAGGTATGCCACTAGACTAGTCCCAGAACTAAGAGGCATGAGTTACGAGGAAAGGCTGCGGGAAATGCACCTTACGACTCTGGAAGACAGAAGAGTAAGGGGAGACATGATCACAACCTACAAAATCCTCAGAGGAATCGACCGGGTAAACAAGGATAAACTATTCAACACTGGTGGGACGCGAACAAGGGGACACAGGTGGAAACTGAGTACTCACATGAGCCACAGAGACGTTAGAAGGAACTTTTTTAGTGTCAGAGTAGTTAACGGATGGAATGCATTAGGCAGTGATGTGGTGGAGGCTGACTCCATACACAGTTTTAAATGTAGATATGATAGAGCCCAGTAGGCTCAGGAATCTGTACACCAGTTGATTGACAGTTGAGAGGCGGGACCAAAGAGCCAAAGCTCAACCCCCGCAAGCACAAATAGGTGAGTACAAATAGGTGAGTACACACACACACACACACACACACACACACACACACACACACACACACACACACACACACACACACACACACACACACACACACACACACAGACACACACACACACACACACACACACACACACACACACACACACACACACACACACACACACACACACACACACACACACACCTTCCCCTCACCCTACCTGCCCCCACCCAAACCTCCCTCCCACCCACCCCATTCTTACCCTGTCATCCCTTCCCCATTCCCATCATGTCCCCCCTCCCACCTTTCCCCCCTCTGTCCCCCCTCCCTCTTCATCCCATACCCTCCCTATCCCTCCTCCCCCCTCACCCCGTATCCTCCATGTCCCCCCTATCTCCTTAACCCACACCCTACCTGTCCCCCCTTCCATGAAACCCCCACCCCTCACCCCAAACTCCCCTGAAACCCTGCAAACCACCTCACAGATCATCTCACCCACTGAAAAGCTTCCCACACTAGCAGAATGCTCACCAAGAAAGGGACAAATAAATGAACTGAAGAAAGTGAGCTTCAAGGCAATGTACACTAACAAAGATGGAATTACTAATAAAACAAGTGAACTCGGAGAATGGGCACTAGAAGAAAACCCAGACATAATAGCACTCACAGAAACAAAGCTAACAAACACCATAACAAACGCAGTGTTTCCACAGGGCTACTATGTAGTGAGGAAAGAGAGAGAAGGGAGAGGAGGAGGTGGTGTAGCTTTGCTACTAAGAGAAGGTTGGAGTTTCGAAGAGATGGTAATTCAGAACTGTGAAGGTTTCAGTGACTACATGTCAGGCACCATAGCAACTGGAGGACAGAAAATTATAGTAGTAGTCATATATAACCCCCCACCGAATGTCAGAAGACCCAGACAGGAATATGATAGAAACAACTTGGCCACCATCAATATAATAGAGAGAGCAGCTTCTGTGGCTAGCAGGAACGGATCCAGGCTACTAATCATGGGAGACTTCAACCATGGAAAGATAGATTGGGGGAACAGAGACCCACATGGAGGCTCAGATACATGGAGAGCTAAGCTGCTGGATGTGGCAACAAGAAACTTTCTAAGTCAACACGTCAAGGGGCCGACAAGAACGAGAGGGGATGAACCAGCCTTGCTTGATCTGATATTTACCCTAAATGAGTCGGATATAAGGGAAGTTAAGTTGGAAGCCCCCTTGGGAATGAGTGATCATAGTGTATTGCGCTTTGAGTACCTGGTTGAGCTAGCAATTATCACCCCCAAAAAAGAACTGGGAAACAAAGGGCTGGCGTACCGAAAGGGAAACTACGAGGAGATGAATAAATTCCTATGGGATATGCATTGGGACACAGAACTCGGAACTAAGTCTGTACAAGACATGATGGACTATGTCACCCAAAAATGTCAGGAGGCTGTAAGCAGGTTTGTCCCAGCCCAACAGGAAAAAACAGAGAAGCAAAGGAAGAATCCGTGGTTTAATAGGGAATGTATGAAAGCAAAGGAGCTGAACAAAAGGGCATGGAGGAACTTCCGTAATAACAGAACACCAGAAAGTAGAGAGAGATACCAGAGAACCAGGAACGAGTATGTTAGTGTGAGAAGAGCAGCTGAGAAAAGGTATGAAAATGATATAGCTAATAAAGCCAAGACCGAACCAAAGCTACTACACAGTCACATCAGGAGAAAGACAACAGTGAAGGAACAGGTGATGAAACTTAGGGTGGGGGAGGACAGGTACACAGAGAATGACAAAGAGATGTGTGAAGAACTCAACAAAAGATTCCAGGAGGTCTTTACAATAGAACAGGGAGAAGTCACGGTGCTAGGAGAGGTGGCAGCAAACCAGGTGACCTTGGAAAGGTTCGAAATTACAAGAGATGAGGTCAAGAAGCACCTATTGGACCTGGATGTGAGAAAAGCTGTTGGGCCGGATGGAATCTCACCATGGGTATTGAAAGAGTGTGCAGGAGCACTTAGCTTGCCACTCTCCATAGTGTATAGTAGGTCACTGGAAACGGGAGACCTACCAGAAGTATGTAAGACTGCTAATGTAGTACCAATATTTAAAAAGGGTGACAGACAAGAGGCACTGAACTACAGGCCAGTGTCCTTAACTTGTATACCATGCAAGGTGATGGAGAAGATTGTGAGAAAAAAAAATAGTAACACATCTGGAGAGAAGAGACTTCGTAACAACCCATCAACATGGGTTCAGGGAGGGTAAATCTTGTCTTACAGGCTTGATAGAATTCTATGATCAGGTGACAAAGATTAAGCAAGAAAGAGAATGATGGGCGGACTGCATTTTTTGGACTGTCGGAAAGCCTTTGACACAGTACCCATAAAAGGTTGATGCATAAGTTGGAGAAACAGGCAGGAGTAACTGGTAGGGCGCTCCAGTGGATAAGGGAGTACCTAAGCAATAGGAAGCAGAGAGTTATAGTGAGGGGTGAGACCTCAGAATGGCGGGAAGTCACCAGTGGAGTCCCACAGGGCTCTGTGCTTGGACCTATCCTGTTTCTGATATACGTAAATGATCTCCCAGAGGGTATAGACTCATTCCTCTCAATGTTTGCTGACGACGCCAAAATTATGAGAAGGATTAAGACAGAGGAGGACAGCTTGAGGCTTCAAGAAGACCTGGACAAGCTGCAGGAATGGTCGAACAAATGAATGTTAGAGTTTAACCCAAGCAAATGTAATGTAATGAAGATAGGAGTAGGAAGCAGGAGACCAGATACAAGGTATCACTTGGGAGATGAAATACTTCAAGAGTCAGAGAGAGAGAAAGACCTGGGGGTTGATATCACGCCAGACCTGTCCCCTGAAGCTCATATCAAGAGGATAACATCAGCAGCATATGCCAGGTTGGCTAACATAAGAACGGCCTTTAGAACCTTGTGTAAGGAATCTTTCAGAACATTATATACCACATATGTCAGACCAATCCTGGAGTATGCGGCTCCAGCATGGAGTCCATATCTAGTCAAGCATAAGAGTAAACTGGAAAAGGTTCAAAGGTTTGCCACCAGACTAGTACCCGAGCTGAGAGGTATGAGCTACGAGGAGAGACTACGGGAATTGAACCTCACTTCGTTGGAAGACAGAAGAGTTAGGGGGGACATGATCACCACATTCAAGATTCTCAAGGGAATCGACAGGGTTGATAAAGATAGGCTATTTAACACGAGGGGCACACGCACTAGGGGACACAGGTGGAAACTGAGTGCCCAAATGAGCCACAGAGATATTAGAAAGAACTTTTTTAGTGTCAGAGTGGTTGACAAATGGAATGCATTAGGAAGCAATGTGGTGGAGGCTGACTCCATACACAGTTTCAAGTGTAGATATGATAGAGCCCAATAGGCTCAGGAACCTGTACACCTGTCGATTGACGGTTGAGAGGCGGGACCAAAGAGCCAGAGCTCAACCCCCGCAAGCACAACTAGGTGAGTACACACACACACACACACACACACACACACACACACACACACACACACATATATATATATATATATATATATATATATATATATATATATATATATATATATATATATATATATATATATTAGTATATTTTGGTAGCAGTCTTTCCTGTAGACATATATTATTAAATATGACCGAAAAAGTAAGATTAATAATTATAAGTATAAGCAAGTAGATGGGGTCGCCATGGGTTCTCCCCTAGGTGTCCTGTTTGCAAACTTCTACATGGGTACCATCGAGCAAAAAGTCTTAGTCGACATGAACTTCAAACCGGCCATATACTGCAGGTATGTTGACGACATTTTTACACAGGTACCTGATGTCAGACATCTGCAGGAGCTGAAGGAGGCATTTGAGCAGAGTTCCGTGCTGCGTTTCACTTACGAGATGGAAAAGGATGGGAAGCTGCCCTTTCTAGATGTAACAGTCATGGAAAAGGGCGGAGGTTTCCACACTGCAGTCTACACTAAGGAAACAAACATAGGAATGTGCCTAAATGCCAACAGCGACTGCCCAGACAGGTACAAGAGGAGTGTTGTTAACGCATATGTCGACCGTGCTCTCAGCCACAGGTCAGAATGGAAGGAAGTCGACGAAGAACTCTGTAGGGTAAGGCAGGTCCTAGTCAATAACGGCTTCTCCAATGGTTTCGTCGAAGACATCATAAGAAGGAAAGTGAAAAGCCATGCAACCTCTGAAGAGACAACTAACACAACACCTATACCCCCTATTAGACTATTTTACAGGAACTTCTTTTCCACAGCTCATAAAACGGAGGAAAGGGTCCTGAAAGATATTGTTAATAGAAACGTTATCCCTACAGACAAAAATCAGAGGATACAACTGACGATTTACTATAAAACCAGAAAAACGGCCAGCCTACTCATGAGAAACTCTCCAGACACAAAACAGAACGCTTTAAAAGAGACTAACGTCGTCTATGCCTTCAAATGCCCTCTTGGGGACTCTAAGCTCCAAAAAACCCAGTATATAGGCAAGACAACAACATCTCTTTCTAGGCGTTTAACGATGCATAAGCAACAGGGCTCCATTAAGGAACATATAATCTCTTCCCACAACCAAACCATCGCCAGAGAAATCCTAGTAAACAACACAGAAATCATCGATAGATACAGCGATTGCAGGCGGCTTGACGTTTGCGAGGCACTACACATCAAGAAGTCAACACCAGCAATCAACAGCCAATTAATGCACAACTATATTCTACCCACCTCAAGACTCCGCTCCAATATAGAAGCATCAAGAAATATGGACCAATAGGCTTTCTACAAACACTTCTATTCAATATCCATTGTTTCGTGTTCTGTCTTGTGTTGATGAAATTAATACCCTATTAATATCACCTCTTGTTCTGTCTTGTGTTGATGAAATTAATACCCTATTAATGCCACATCTTGTTCTGTCTTGTGTTAATGCCACATCACCCCTTCCACCTCACTCAAATGTAGATATAAAATCGGAGATGCGTAAGTTCTATTCAGTTGTGTATTTGTGAACTAAAGTCTTTGAAAATGTAATAAGTTTTACGAAACGCGCTCGTGTCGCGTCAGACTAGAAATAAAAATGAATTTTGGAGAATTGATTTTTTATTTACCTCCAACAGTGAAAAGAAATGTACGAAAGATTGAGAAAATTCGTGTTAGAATTATTAATCTTCCTTTTTCGGTCATATTTAATAATATATGTCTACAGGAAAGACTGCTACCAAAATATACTAATATATATATATATATATATATATATATATATATATATATATATATATATATATATATATATATATATATATATATATATATATATATATATATATATATATATATATATATATATGTATGTTTGTATGTGTATTCTGGATATTTGGAAGCTGGGCAGAATTTCATTTCAGCTTTGTAAATGCACAATAATGACACTACGTATAAGACACATTGAACACTTTATGTAGGGCAGACAGAAATATGTGTTTCTATGTGTTTATGTATGTAAGTTAGATTAGCATTTTAAAGGTTCAGCAATCACCTTCTGTGTTTGATTATTCAATAAATATCTGAACTATATGTTTAACAGATCTCTCATCTTGTCCATGGAGGACAGAACAAAATGTATATCCTGGTTAGCATTGTAAATATGTGGCCACGTCTGTGGTAGAAAAATGATAAAAAAACCTCAACAGGACGGCATTACGCCATTATCATAGAAAGACCACCGATTATTTACAGCTGTTCGAGAACGTCCAGGACCTAAAATAGGTTAAACTCCATCCCACGCTTAATCTGAGAAATGAGTGATACTTTTGACCTTATTTTGCGTATATAGATCGGGCCAGAGTGTGTCTTCATAGGGGTTAGAGAAGTGTTATGGTCCAGTTATGACTTATTAGAACAACAAATAATTGTGTAAGTCTACAATTCCTTCTAAACCTAAATTTAACTGAGTAACTAATGAAGAAATATCTTTATTAATAATTAAATGATAATTTTGTGGTTTTAACAGTGGCATCATCGGCATGTGCGGTCCAAGTTTTAATGCCATGGTCCAGTAACCGGCACCTGCAGCATGTTGTCATGTTGGGTGGACGAGACAGCACATGCCTGGACCTCACTCACTTTGTCAACTGAAAACACTATTGTTTAATAAATCTTATAAATATCAAACTGAATTTATCTTGTTTGACTATTATTGATAAATTAAACCATAACTAATCATACATATAATTTATAAATCTGTTTAGTCCATTCAATGATAATAATAAAGGAGTTAAATTATTTAAGAATAAAGTTCAGCAATCTGAGCTGATTAAATACTTGAGTTTAAAGTTAAATTTGAACGAATAATAATTGAATAGTCTATCTCTAAATTATGTTTGAATTCTTCAAATAATTAAACACTCAGATTTTCTTGTGGGACCCAATAACGAATGAACAATGTTTTTCATACAATCCATTGAAGGTAAGATTTATTACCAATAATAACTTCCCACACTGGGCACTGGGTATATAGACTCAGGCAACGCCAAGTACCCTAGAGAAGTATCAGAGATTACAGAGATTAGATGAGTATTCTCAAGCCTCAATTAATGTTAAATTAAGACATCAAGTGATGGTATAAAGCTTTATCTCGCTGCAAGTAAATATATATTTGCGAGCTGCCGGGCCACACTCCTCTTATGTAAATCCTGGTAATCAACTCTATGTAGTGAAGGAGTCCATCAGTGGAGAGTGTTGCCGATCACCAGCTCCAGGAGGAGTACGTGCACACTGATGGCGTGACCAGCAATAAGGATGACAAACATTCCCTGAAATAACAGAGTTAGGTTAATTAGTAGTTAATGTATGAATACTTTCGTCATATTGCAGATCTCAGATCTTTCCAGTATAAATGCCATTTTTTTATGTATGTAAATATGAAATAGCTTAATTACCCAGATATTGTTAAGAGAAAGAGAGTCTTGGACGGTGACGATTGTAGGGGCATGATAACACGCGGTGTAATTTGGCTCAGCGGCCGTTATCCAGTGTTGGAGTAGTCCAATCTCAGTTATCACTTGTATCCTTAACATGATAAGAAAAAACATTAATTATTGTTTTGTACACAGTTTATGTCACCATTGACATTCACATTATTGTATAAGAACATCTGACGTATAAGAATAAAAGACGAATATATGACGAATTTCAAAGGAATAAACCTACCAAATTAGGAATATTTATTAGCCTCTTTTAATACGATTAATTGACCAATTGGAAATTCATATGCATTTTACCTACAAATAATATGCTAACATAATATACCTTGTATTTTCCTGAACTGATTCTCATATATTCACTCTCTCTATAATTTCAAACATTTCATCAAACACCAACATTTCAAACATGTCAGAAAGTTGGGTATGCTACATCTTTTCAGTCTTAAACATCAACACATTTGGCATTTAGAAAATCACATTTACGGGTGTTAAAGTATTTATGAGTGTATAAACATCTATATAAATGTATAATAAAATAAAACCGAATGACAAAAGCATATAAAGCTTAACCAGAAAACAGAATTTTGCAACTCATTGACCAGTGAAAATGTTTGAAACAAATACTATCAAGCATTCATAACTGACTTCATTTACTTTTATAAAAAAAATCTTCTTGCCATACTTCCCCTGGTACGCTAAATAAAATGTTTTATATTAGTAAACATGATGAATTGTGGAACGTAATGTTTACTACAGAAATATAATTCATATACTTATTTTAACCCAATATTATTCTCAGCATATTCTATGCATATTCCATGGAACATAAATAAGGAATTCATAACGATTCATGGGTACCCAGTCAGCAATGATACAAAACATTTCATATATTTAAAACTGAAAGGGATTATTGACCGAGACTGTATAAGGCTGGGGAACATCCCAACATAGCTAACGGTTCCCATCAAAGGTTATTCAAAAAATATTGTGCAATATTGAAACTCAGATGCAGATCTAATTTGTACATTATAGTGCTAACATTGAGAAGATTGAGACACTGATTAATTACAGCTTATTCGATTAAATTTCGTTCAACAAAACCCTTGCAACTGGCAATACTTTTTGCACTTTTCCAGTTAATAGCGATCTCATAAACTGACATGTAAATACAATGAACTTGAATTATGAGCAGCTTTAATCACATAAGAATATTGAGGTAAATATAACCTCAAGGATTTTCCAGTTTGTCCGAAGTTCACATCATCACAATCATTGAAGGGATGAAATACACACTCCCTGCTGTAGATGGGGATAGATTTTTTTTATTAAAATGGACCTAATCGTATTATTATTTTTTAACACCTGATTGATGATAATAAAGTTTTAAGGACTGGGTGAAGTTCAGTCAGTCCTTCTTCTAATTTTCGGTTTAACTTTTAGGGTTGTGATTATAGAATATATGTTTAGCTTGTCCTAAAGATAAATCTAGGAACCTCTAATATATATGTCGTACCTAGTAGCCAGAACGCACTTCTCAGCTTACTATGCAAGGCCCGATTTGCCTAATAAGCCTAGTTTTCATGAATTAATGTTTTTTCGACTACCTAACCTAACCTAACCTAACTTTTTCGGCTACCTAACCTAACCTAACCTATAAAGATAGGTTAGGTTAGGTTAGGTAGGGTAGGTTAAGTTCGGTCATATATTTACGTTAATTTTAATTCCAATAACAAAAAAATTGACCTCATACGTAATGAAATGGGTAGCTTTATCATTTCATAAGAAAAAAATTTGAGAAAATATATTAATTCAGGAAAATTTGGCTTATTAGGCATATCGGGCGTTGCATAGTAGGCCGAGAAGTGCGTTCTGGCTACTTGGTATGACATTATATATATATATAATATATATATATATATATATATATATATATATATATATATATATATATATATATATATATGTCGTACCTAGTAGCCAGAACGCACTTGTCAGCCTACTATGCAAGGCTCAATTTGCCTTATAAGCCAAGTTTTCCTGAATTAATATATTTTCTCTATTTTTTTTCTTATGAAATGATAAAGCTACCCATTTCATTATGTATGAGGTCAATTTTTTTTATTAGAGTTAAAATTAACGTAGATATATGGCCGAACCTTACCAACCCTACCTAACCTAACCTAACCTATCTTTATGGGTTAGGTTAGGTTAGGTAGCCGAAAAAGTTAGGTTAGGTTAGGTTAGGTAGGTTAGGCAGTTGAAAAACAATTAATTCATGAAAACTTGGCTTATTAGGCAAATTGGGCCTTGCATAGTAGGCTGAGAAGTGCGTTCTGGCTACTAGGTACGACATATATATATATATATATATATATATATATATATATATATATATATATATATATATATATATATATATATATATATATATGTCGTACCTAGTAGCTAGAACTCACTTCTCAGCCTACTATTCAAGGCCCGATTTGCCTAATAAGCCAAGTTTTCCTGAATTAATATATTTACTATAATATTTTTCTTATGAAATGATAAAGCAACCCTTTTCACTATGTATGAGGTCAATTTTTTTTTATTGGAGTTAAAATTAACGTAGATATATGACCGAACCTAACCAACCCTACCTAACCTAACCTAACCTATCTTTATAGGTAAGGTTAGGTTAGGTAGCCAAAAAAAGCTAGGTTAGGTTAGGTTAGGTAGGTTAGGTAGACGAAAAAACATTAATTCATGAAAACTTGGCTTATTAGGCAAATCGGGCCTTGAATAGTAGGCTGAGAAGTGCGTTCTGGCTATTAGGTACGACATATATATATATATATATATATATATATATATATATGTCGTACCTAGTAGCCAGAACTCACTTCTCAGCCTACTATTCAAGGCCCGATTTGCCTAATAAGCCAAGTTTTCCTGAAATAATATATTTACTATAATTTTTTTCTTATGAAATGATAAAGCAACCCTTTTCTCTATGTATGAGGTCAATTTTTTTTTATTGGAGTTAAAATTAACGTAGATATATGACCGAACCTAACCAACCCTACCTAACCTAACCTAACCTATATTTATAGGTAAGGTTAGGTTAGGTAGCCAAAAAAAGCTAGGTTAGGTTAGGTTAGGTAGGTTAGGTAGACGAAAAAACATTAATTCATGAAAACTTGGCTTATTAGGCAAATCGGGCCTTGAATAGTAGGCTGAGAAGTGCGTTCTGGCTATTAGGTACGACATATATATATATATATATATATATATATATATATATATATATATATATATATATATATATATATATGTATATATATATATATATATATCATATATATATATATATATATATATATATATATATATATATATACATATATATATATATATATATATATATATATATATATATATACATATATATATATATATATATACATATATATATATATATATATATATATATATATATATATATATATATATATATATATATATATATATATATATATATGCAAGTAGGTACGTGCATTTGGGATACTAAACACACTATAGATACCTTTTGTTCAGTGATGATACAATTGGATTTCCTTTCTGACTAGCCAAGGCAAGCATCAGAGGCATATACCCTTCCTTAGACGCATAGAAAGTACAATGTCCTGTAAAAAATATAAATATAAATATATATATATATATAAATATATATATATATATATACATATATATATATATATATATATATATATATATATATATATATATATATATATATATATATATATATATATATATATATATATATATATATATATATATATATGTCGTACCTAGTAGCCAGAACGTACTTCTCAGACAACTATGCAAGGCCCGATTTGCCTAATAAGCCAAGTTTTCCTGAATTAATATATTTTCTCTAATTTTTTTCTTATGAAATGATAAACCTACCCATTTCATTATGTATGAGGTCAATTTTTTTTAATTGGAGTTAAAATTAACGTAGATATATGACAGAACCTAACCAACCCTACCTAACCTAACCTAACCTATCTTTATTGGTTAGGTTAGGTTAGGTAGCCGAAAAAGTTAGGTTAGGTTAGGTTAGGTAGGTTAGGTAGTCGAAAAACAATTAGTTCATGAAAACTTGGCTTATTAGACAAATCGGGCATTGCATAGTAGGCTGGAAAGTGCGTTCTGGCTACTAGGTACGACATATATATATATATATATATATATATATATATATATATATATATATATATATATATATATATATATATATATATATATATATATATATATATATATATATATATATGTCGTACCTAGTAGCCAGAACACACTTTTCAGCCTACTATTCAAGGCCCGATTTGCCTAATAAGCCAAGTTTTCCTGAATTAATATATTTACTATAATTTTTTTCTTATGAAATGATAAAGCAACCCTTTTCTCTATGTATGAGGTCAATTTTTTTTTATTGGAGTTAAAATTAACGTAGATATATGACCGAACCTAACCAACCCTACCTAACCTAACCTAACCTATATTTATAGGTAAGGTTAGGTTAGGTAGCCAAAAAAAGCTAGGTTAGGTTAGGTTAGGTAGGTTAGGTAGACGAAAAAACATTAATTCATGAAAACTTGGCTTATTAGGCAAATCGGGCCTTGAATAGTAGGCTGAGAAGTTCGTTCTGACTATTAGGTACGACATATATATATATATATATATATATATATATATATATATATATATATATATATATATATATATATATATATATATATATATATATATATATATATATATGTCGTACCTAGTAGCCAGAACGCACTTCTCGGCCTACTATGCAAGGCCCGATTTGCCTAATAAGCCAAGTTTTCCTGAATTAATATATTTTCTCTAATTTTTTTCTTATGAAATGATAAAGCTACCCATTTCATTATGTATGAGGTAAATTTTCTTTTATTGGAGTTAAAATTAACGGAGATATATGACCGAACCTAACCAACCCTACCTAACCTAACCTAACCTATCTTTATAGGTTAGGTTAGGTTAGGTAGCCGAAAAAGTTAGGTTAGGTTAGGTTAGGTAGGTTAGGTAGTCGAAAAAACATTAATTCATGAAAACTTGGCATATTAGGCAAATCGGGCCTTGCATAGTAGGCTGAGAAGTGCGTTCTGGCTACTAGGTACGACATATATATATATATATATATATATATATATATATATATATATATATATATATATATATGTCGTACCTAATAGCCAGAACGCACTTCTCAGCCTACTATTCAAGGCCCGATTTGCCTAATAAGCCAAGTTTTCATGAATTAATGTTTTTTCGTCTACCTAACCTACCTAACCTAACCTAACCTAGCTTTTTTTGGCTACCTAACCTAACCTTACCTATAAATATAGGTTAGGTTAGGTTAGGTAGGGTTGGTTAGGTTCGGTCATATATCTACGTTAATTTTAACTCCAATAAAAAAAAATTGACCTCATACATAGAGAAAAGGGTTGCTTTATCATTTCATAAGAAAAAAATTATAGTAAATATATTAATTCAGGAAAACTTGGCTTATTAGGCAAATCGGGCCTTGAATAGTAGGCTGAGAAGTGAGTTCTGGCTACTAGGTACGACATATATATATATATATATATATATATATATATATATGTCGTACCTAGTAGCCAGAACGAGCTTCTCAGCCTACTATGCAAGGCCCGATTTGCCTAATAAGCCAAGTTTTCCTGAATTAATATATTTTCTCAAATTTTTTTCTTATGAAATGATAAAGCTACCCATTTCATTATGTATGAGGTCATTTTTTTTTATTGGTGTTAAAATTAACTTAGATATATGACCGAACCTAACCAACCCTACCTAACCTAACCTAACCTATCTTTATAGGTTAGGTTAGGCTAGGTAGCCGAAAAAGTTAGGTTAGGTTAGGTTAGGTAGGTTAGGAAGTCGAAAAACAATTAATTCATGAAAACTTGGCTCATTAGGCAAATTGGGCCTTGAATAGTAGGCAGAGAAGTGCGTTCTGGCTACTAGGTACGACATATATATATATATATATATATATATATATATATATATATATATATATATATATATATATATATATATATATATATATATATATGTCGTACCTAGTAGCCAGAACGCACTTCTACGCCTACTATGCAAGGCCCGATTTGCCTAATAAGCCAAGTTTTCATGAAATAATTGTTTTTCGACTACCTAACCTACCTAACCTAACCTAACCTAACTTTTTCGGCTACCAAACCTAACCTAACCTATAAAGATAGGTTAGGTTAGGTTAGGTAGGGTTGGTTAGGTTCGGTCATATATCTACATTAATTTTAACTCCAATAAAAAAAAATTGACCTCATACATAATGAAATGGGTAGCTTTATCATTTCATAAGAAAAAAATTAGAGAAAATATATTAATTCAGGAAAACTTGGCTTATTAGGCAAATCGGGCCTTGCATAGTAGGCGTAGAAGTGCGTTCTGGCTACTAGGTACGACATATATATATATATATATATATATATATATATATATATATATATATTTATATATATATATATATATATATATATATATATAGATATATATATATATATATATATATAGATATATATATATATGTCGTACCTAGTAGCCAGAACGCACTTCCCAGCCTATTATGCAAGGCCCGATTTGCCTAATAAGCCAAGTTTTCATGAATTAATTGTTTTTCGACTACCTAACCTACCTAACCTAACCTAACCTAACTTTTTCTGCTACCTAACCTAACCTAACCTATAAAGATAGGTTAGGTTAGGTTAGGTAGGGTTGGTTAGGTTCGGTCATATATCTACGTTAATTTTAACTCAAATAAAAAAAAATTGACCTCATACATAATGAAATGGGTAGCTTTATCATTTCATAAGAAAAACATTAGAGAAAATATATTATTTCAGGAAAACTTGGCTTATTAGGCAAATCAGGCCTTGCATTTTAGGCCGAATACGACGTTCTGGCTACTAGGTACGACATATATATATATATATATATATATATATATATATATATATATATATATTGTTATGGTGCCCTCTCCTATCTCTTTAGTTTGCCTGCTTTAAGAGTCATATCAGCTCTCCCTACTGATTCTCTGAGGTTCAGGGAGTCTAATGATATATGTGGTGACTAGACCGACTGCCAGTAAAGGGAAGGAAGTTACATTATAAGTTGTAAATAAATGGAAATTGGCGCCCTGCTATAAAATGAAAGAGTATCCCCTAATGCAGATATGACCTCTTGGAAGGAACACTAGCCGATCGCGGATTGGCCGACTTAGGTCGCGGGCGACAAATCAGGGCCCGCCATGACGTCACCGAGTGCCCCGGTCGGCGCCAACGTCAGAAGTGACCCGACCTTGGAAGAGACAGGACGCACCTCGGTCTGCTCTCCAGGATTAGAGGCTCTACAAGCCTTTCTTAGTGGATTAGTGCTGGCTACTGCAGCCCATCGAATATATTGGAGACCCTGCGCTTCTGGGAAGCAAAAAGAACCAAGTTTATTGAGCGAAAGAGGGCCAAACTTGGAAAATATTCGGCGGCGACACAGGGCGGCGACGCTGGACGTTGAGGGTCAGAAAAGGTGTGGCAGGCAAGCCTAGCTGTGACCGGGTCACATCCACTGAGGGTCTTGGAAGGACGACACCGTGCCTAGGACAAGGAGCAACGCCTTGTGGAAGGGGCGAGTGTGGGAAAAAATAGTGATTAGCTCAGCGCCCATCGATGAACCAGGATTGGGGCAGCTGAATCTCAGGGATTGGAACGGCGACGACGCGAAGGCTCCACGACACCTGAGGACCTGTGGAACGTCCTGGATCGTCAAGGATCGACCCAAGGAAGCGTGGGAACCTCACACCATCGAGGGACAGGCGTCGTGAGCCAGGAATGTAAGGTAGATCATTTTCCCTCCCATTACCCCTTGTGTGAGTAGGCTAGTTAGGCCACAATAGTTACTTATGTGTGTGGCAACAGGACATTAATACTTTAGTAGTAGAGTAGGCTGCAAGGCAGCTTGTGTCCAGGACTGTCAGAGAGGACAGTGTGTATGGATGGCAGGACAGTGAAGAAGAGGCGCCGACGTGGTGAAGAGGCCCTCCTGTGTGAGTGTGGGACTCCTGTCTTTCTGCCCAGTTGAAGGAGTGTTGGAGGTCGTGGAAGAAGAGGCTGACGATCTCCAGACTTATTATCCATATTTCCATATTCATGTATTACTTGTGATTGTGTGTGTGTTCATGTAATTTGCATCAGTAAATTCACACATTTTATCACTGTGTTTAAGTGTGCCTCCATTTATGATAATTCTCTATGAAACGAAGGTTATCATAGTACCACCTAGGGGACACAACGTTCTCTATAGAAGTTCTTATTGCCTGGAGAGTGATAAAGACAGCACAGACTTACATAAAAGTGTACCCTTAGCAATCCGATCAGTATCGGTGCCTGAATGGTGGCAACTATTAACGTAGTGGCTAGAGAGAGGTAAAGCCACAAAGACCTTCCTGGGAGAATACCCTGGGCCAACAGTCTAGTAGCAGATCTATGGGAGTAGCAATCTGCTGGCTACAAACAATATATAATACACCCACTGAACTGCATTGCTGGGGTGCCGGTATAATAACCCAGCTGGCGACCTTGCTAATAGAGAAGACAGGCGGGAAAGGAGTTCCTGCAACCTTTTTTGTCTGGCAGGCAAGACTCAGGGAGGTTATGGTTATAAGGTAAGCCTGAGTCTTCCTTCACTCCTCCACGGGTCTAGGCCGGAACTGTTAACAGCAGTTTCCCCGTGTTTCCCCGTGTTTCACCCTGGAGGGCTTCCAGGGTGAATCAGTGGCACCCCCTTTTGTGGTGGAAGCAAAGACCTGCGGAGGTGGGCATTGTTGGACCTCTCCTGTGTGACCAAGGAGACTCCGGTGAATCCCGGGAGTCGGAGGGGCTGAATATTCGGCCTTTTGAGCCCCTAGCAGCCGAGTGCTAGCAGAGCCCCGGCCCACCACCCCACACGTGACAATATATATATATATATATATATATATATATATATATATATATATATATATATATATATATATATATATATATATATATATATATGTATATATATATATATATATATATATATATATATATATATATAATATATATATATATATATATATATATATATATATATATATATATATATATATATATATATATATATATATATATATATATCGTACCTAGTAGCCAGAACGCGCTTCTAAGCCTACTATGCAAGGCCCGATTTGCCTAATAAGCCAAGTTTTCATGAATTAATTGTATTTTGACTACCTAATGTACCTAACCAAACCTAACCTAACTTTTTCGGCTACCTAACCTAACCCAATCTATAAAGATAGGTTAGGTTAGGTTAGGATCGGTCATATATCTACGTAAATTTTACCTTCAATAAAAAAAAATTGACCTCATACATAATGAAATGGGTAGCTTTATCATTTCATAAGAAAAAAATAAGAGAAAAAATAATAATTCAGGAAAACTTGGCTTATTAGGCATATCGGGCCTTGCATAGCAGGTCGAGTACGACGTTCTGGCTACTAGGTACAACATATAAATATATATATATATATGTCGTACCTAGTAGCCAGAACGCACTTCTCAGCCTACTATGCAAGGCCCGATTTGCCTAAAAAGCCAAGTTTTCATGAATTAATGTTTTTTCGACTACCTAACCTAACCTAACTTTTTCTGCTACCTAACCTAACCTAACCGATAAAGTTAGGTTAGGTTAGGTTAGGTAGGGTTGGTTAGGTTCGGTCATATATCTACGTTAATTTTAACTCCAATAAAAAAAATTGACCTCATACATAATGAAATGGGTAGCTTTATCATTTCATAAGAAAAAAATTAGAGAAAATATATTAATTCAGGAAAACTTGGCTTATTAGGCAAATCGGGCCTTGCATAGTAGGCTGAGAAGTGCGTTCTGGCTACTAGGTACGACATATATATATATATATATATATATATATATATATATATATATATATATATATATATATATATATATATATATATATATATATATATATATGTCGTACCTAATAGCCAGAACGGACTTCTCAACCTACTATTCAAGGCCCGATTTGCCTAATAAGCCAAGTTTTCATGAATTAATGTTTTTTCGTCTACCTAACCTACCTAACCTAACCTAACCTAGCTTTTTTGGCTACCTAACCTAACCTTACCTATAAATATAGGTTAGGTTAGGTTAGGTAGGGTTGGTTAGGTTCGGTCATATATCTACGTTAATTTTAACTCCAATAAAAAAAAATTGACCTCATACATAGAGAAAAGGGTTGCTTTATCATTTCATAAGAAAAAAATTATAGTAAATATATTAATTCATGAAAACTTGGCTTATTAGGCAAATCGGGCCTTGAATAGTTGGCTGAGAAGTGAGTTCTGGCTACTAGGTACGACATATATATATCTATATATATATATATATATATATATATATATATATATATATATATATATATATATGTCGTACCTAATAGCCAGAACGCACTTCTCAGCCTACTATTCAAGGCCCGATTTGCCTAATAAGCCAAGTTTTCATGAATTAATGTTTTTTCGTCTACCTAACCTACCTAACCTAACCTAACCTAGCTTTTTTTGGCTACCTAACCTAACCTTACCTATAAATATAGGTTAGGTTAGGTTCGGTAGGGTTGGTTAGGTTCGGTCATATATCTACGTTAATTTTAACTCCAATAAAAAAAAATTGACCTCATACATAGAGAAAAGGGTTGCTTTATCATTTCATAAGAAAAAAAATATAGTAAATATATTAATTCAGGAAAACTTGGCTTATTAGGCAAATCGGGCCTTGAATAGTAGGCTGAGAAGTGAGTTCTGGCTACTAGGTACGACATATATATATATATATATATATATATATATATATATATATATATATATATATATATATATATATATATATATATATATATATATATATATATATACATATATATATATATATATATATATATATATATATATATATATATATATATATATGTATATATGACAGTGTCAGACCATGGAGGAAAAATGAAACAGGAATTTCCTTAAATACTTTCGTATATTAATACATCTTCAGAAGGAGTGCTCTCCTTATATATATATATATATATATATATATATATATATATATATATATATATAAATATATATATATATATATATATATATATATATATATATATATATTTATATATAATCTCCTTATATATATATATATATATATATATATATATATATATATATATATATATATATATATATATATATATATATATATATATATATATATATATATATATATATATATATATATATATATATATATATTATTATTAAATATGACCGAAAAAGTAAGATTAATAATTCTAACACGAATTTTCTCAATCTTTCGTACATTTCTTTTCACTGTTGGAGGTAAATCAAAAATCAATTCTCCAAAATTCATTTTTATTTCTAGTCTGACGTGACACGAGCGCGTTTCGTAAAACTTATTACATTTTCAAAGACTTTAGTTCACAAATACACAACTGAATAGAACTTACGCATCTCCGATTTTATATCTACATTTGAGTGAGGTGGAAGGGGTGATGTGGCATTAACACAAGACAGAACAAGATGTGGCATTAATAGGGTATTAATTTCATCAACACAAGACAGAACAAGAGGTGATATTAATAGGGTATTAATTACATTAACACAAGACAGAACACGAAACAATGGATATTGAATAGAAGTGTTTGTAGAAAGCCTATTGGTCCATATTTCTTGATGCTTCTATATTGGAGCGGAGTCTTGAGGTGGGTAGAATATAGTTGTGCAATAATTGGCTGTTGATTGCTGGTGTTGACTTCTTGATGTGTAGTGCCTCGCAAACGTCAAGCCGCCTGCTATCGCTGTATCTATCGATGATTTCTGTGTTGTTTACTAGGATTTCTCTGGCGATGGTTTGGTTGTGGGAAGAGATTATATGTTCCTTAATGGAGCCCTGTTGCTTATGCATCGTTAAACGCCTAGAAAGAGATGTTGTTGTCTTAACGATGCATAAGCAACAGGGCTCCATTAAGGAACATATAATCTCTTCCCACAACCAAACCAATGCCAGAGAAATCCTAGTAAACAACACAGAAATCATCGATAAATACAGTGATAGCAGGCGGCTTAACGTTTGCGAGGCACTACACATCAAGAAGTCAACACCAGCAATCAACATCCAATTATTGCACAACTATATTCTACCCACCTCAAGACTCCGCTCCAATATAGAAGCATCAAGAAATATGGACCAATAGGCTTTCTACAAACACTTCTATTCAATATCCATTGTTTCATGTTCTGTCTTGTGTTGATGAAATTAATACCCTATTAATATCACCTCTTGTTCTGTCTTGTGTTGATGAAATTAATACCCTATTAATGCCACATCTTGTTCTGTCTTGTGTTAATGGCACATCACCCCTTCCACCTCACTCAAATGTAGATATAAAATCGGAGATGCGTAAGTTCTATTCAGTTGTGTATTTGTGAACTAAAGTCTTTGAAAATGTAATAAGTTTTACGAAACGCGCTCGTGTCGCGTCAGACTAGAAATAAAAATGAATTTTGGAGAATTGATTTTTGATTTACCTCCAACAGTGAAAAGAAATGTACGAAAGATTGAGAAAATTCGTGTTAGAATTATTAATCTTACTTTTTCGGTCATATTTAATAATATATGTCAACAGGAAAGACTGCTACCAAAATATACCAATATATATATATATATATATATATATATATATATATATATATATATATATATATATATATATATATATATATATATATATATATATATATATATATATATATATATATATATATATATATATATATATATATATATATATATATATATATATATATATATATGTATATATAAGTACCCTGTTTCAATTTTCCTCCGTGGTCTGACTGTCACATTTTTAATCACGTGTATATTTTCGTGATATACACACACATATATCTATATCAATAAAAATAGAAATGTTCGTTTGTTCAAAATCGCTAATCTCAGAAAGTACTTCACCGATTGCTTTGGAATTTTTACACAACATTCCATTAGCATCTGAGCAGGTTTTTATTTACATATTATATAGATGTCACGTTTGAGACGGTAAAAAAAAAAACATGCTCTTTCTGAAAAAAAACAGTTTTTCAAGTTTTTTTTTTTTATGTGAGGGAAATCTTCGAAACCTCTTTACCGAATGCTTTGAAATTTTGACACAACGTTACATTCGAATAGGCGCGTCTTTTTATTCATCTACTATATACATGCCTCACCTGTGACAGGAAAAAAATATGACATAAGGGCAACACACAGTGTAATCTCCGGAAGTTCTTCACTAATTGCTTTGAAATTTAGACACAACGTTGCATTCGAAAAGGTACATCTTTTTATATACCTACTTTATAGATGCCACCTCTGTGACAGGTAAATACATGCGTTTTTGTAAAGCAGCGCTATCTGTTGCACGTAATGCCAACATGCACGCAATACTAAATATATCACAAATTCCATTTCAATGTTTTCGATTGCATTGATAAATTTTATTTTCATAGATTTCGATTTATTTAATTTTTTAGTTATTTTTTGGTGTGACATTGTGATGGAATTGAGCCGTGTCGTTTACCATACCGTTCATTTTGTAAGTATAAGTATAGACGCCACACCAGTGACAGGTAAAAATATGCCTTGCTTGAAAAACATCGCCATCTGTTGCATGTAAGAGCAACACACACATACTATACTAGATATGTTACAATTCCATTTCAATGTTTCTAATTGCACTGATAAATTGAATTTTCCTAGATTTTGATTTATTTTCATTTTGATTTAATTATTTTGTGCGAATTGCACTGGAATTGAGCTGTGTTGTTTACCAGACCATTCATTTCGTGAGAATAGTTTATTTTTATATTTCTTCATATTTTCATTTCATTTTTTAACTGTTTTTCTTATATTTCAGTGATGGGAACATCAGATCACTTGATGTTCCCATTTTCTGATGGGAACATCAGACCATTTGGGAAAGCATCGGACGAGTGGGGAATGGTCGGGATGATGAGGGAACAAAAGTAAGAAATGGTGCAGAGGACGAGGGGACAAGGGAGGGAGTAAAGGTGGGGAAGGACGAGGGGACTGCGGAGTTTGGGATGGTGGGGGACGAGGCAATGGGAAAATGGAGAATAGTGGGGAGGACAAAGGGACTAGGGAGTGAGGCATGGTGGGGAGGTTATCATGAGGTTATCTTGAGATGATTTCGGGTTTTTTTTTTTTTTCAGTGTCCCTGCAGCCCGGTCCTCGACCAGGCCTCCACCCCCCAGGAAGCAGCCCGTGACAGCTGACTAACACCCAGGTACCTATTTTACTGCTAGCTAACAGGGGTATAGGGTGAAAGAAACTCTGCCCAATGTTTCTCGCCGGCGCCTGGGATCGAACCCAGGACCACAGGATCACAAGTCCAGCATGCTGTCCGCTCGGCCGACCGGCTCCCTTTGTCCTCCCTCCCACCGGGAGGACAAATGGACAGGGAAGTGGGGAATGGTGGAAAGAAAGAGGGGATGGTGGAGTGGGGAATGGTGGGGGAAGACGAAGGGACAGTAGAGTGGGGAATGGTTGGGAAGCCGATGAGACGGGTGAGGGGGAGAATGGTGGGGAGGACTCGGGGACTGGCAAGGTTGCTGTGGCTCAGCAATGCACATGCGTTGCTGAGCCACAGCAATACATGGCCAGGTACTGCTAGTATATATATATATATATATATATATATATATATATATATATATATATATATATATATATATATATATATATATATATATATATATATATATATATATATATATGTCGTACCTAGTAGCCAGAACGCACTTCTCAGCCTATTATGCAAGGCCCGATTTGCCTAATAAGCCAAGTTTTCACGAATTAATGTTTTTTCGACTACCTAACCTACCTAACCTAACCTAACTTTCTCAGCTACATAACCTAACCTAACCTATAAAGATAGGCTAGGTTAGGTTAAGTAGGGTTGGTTAGGTTCGGTCATATATCCACGTTAATTTTAACTCGAATAAAAAAAAATTGACCTCATACATAACGAAATGAGTAGCTTTATCATTTCATAAGAAAAAAATTAGAGAAAATATATTAATTCAGGAAAACTTGGCCTATTAAGCAAATCGGGCCTTGCATAGTAGGCCGAGAAGTGCATTCTGGCTACTAGGTACGACATATATATATTGTCACATAGAGGTGGGCCGGGGCTCTGTTAGCACTCAGCTGCTAGGGGCTCAAATAAACGAATACTCAGCCCCTCCGACTCCCAGGATTCACCAGAGTCCTTTGGTCACACAGAAGAGGACCAACAATGCCCTCCTCTGCAGGTCTTTGCTTCCACCACAAAAGGGGTGCCACTGATTCACCCTCGAAGCCCTTCAGTCAAACACGGGGAAACTGCTGTTAACAGTTCCGGCCTAGACCCGTGGAGGAGTGAAGGAAAACTCAGGCCTACCTTATAACCATAACCTTCCTGAGTCTTGCCTGCCAGACAAAAAGGTTGCAGGAACTCCTTTCCCGCCTGTCTTCTCTATCTTCTTCTTAACAAGGTCGCCAGCTGGGTTATTATATCTGCACCCCAGCAATGCAGTTCAGTGGGTGTATTATACATTGTTTGTAGCCAGAAGATTGCTACTCCCATAGATCTGCTACTTGACTGTCGGCCCAGGGTACTCTCCCAAGAGAGTCTGTGTGGCTTTACCTCTCTCTAGCCACCACGTTACTAGTTTCCACCATTCAGGCACTGATACTGATCTGATGGCTAATGGTACACTTTTATATAGGTCCGTGCTGTCTTTACCACTCTCCAGGCAATAAGAACTTCTATAGAGAACGTAGTGTTCCCTAGGTGGTACTATGATAACCTTCGTGTATGCTCGTAGAGAAATATTATAAATGGAGGCACACTTAAACACAATGATAAAATGTGTGAATTTACTGACGCAAATTACATGAACACACATTCAATCACAAGTAATACACGAATATGAAAATAAGGTTAATAAGTCTGGAGATCGTCAGCCTCTTCTTCTACGACCTCCAACACTCCTTCCACTGGGCAGAAAGACAGGAGTCCCACACTCTCTCACAGGAGGGCCTCTTCACCACGTCGGCGCCTCTTCTTCACTGTCCTGCCATCCATACACACTGTCCCCTCTGACAGTCCTGGACACAAGCTGCCTTGCAGCCTATTCTACTACTAAAGTATTAATGTCCTATTGCAACATACATAAGTAAATATTGTGGCCTATCTAGCCTACTCACACAAGGGGTAATGGGAGGGAAAATGATCTACCTTACATTCCTGGCTCACGACGCCTGTCCCTCGATGGTGTGAGGTTCCCACGCTTCCTAAGTCGATCCTCGATGATCCAGGAACGTTCCACAGGTCCTCAGGTGTCGTGGAGCATTCGCGTCGTCGCCGTTCCAATCCCTGAGATTCAGCTACCCCAATCCTGGTTCATCGATGGGCGCTGAGCTAATCACTATTTTCCCACACTCGCCCCTTCCACAAGGCGTTGCTCCTTGTCCTAGGCATGGTGTCGTCCTTCCAAAACCCTCAGTGGATGTGACCCGGTCACAGCTAGGCTTGCCCGCCACACCTTTCCAGGCCCCCAACGTCCAGCGTCGCTGCCCAGCGTCGTCGCCGAATATTTTCCAAGTTTGGCACTCTTTTGCTCAATAAACTTGGTTCCTTTTTGCTTCCCAGAAGCGCGGGGTCTCCAATACCTAAGATGGGCTGCGATAGCCCACTCTAATCCACTAAGAAAGGCTTGTAGAGCTTCAAATCCTTGAGAGCTGACCGAGGTGCGTCCTCTCGCTTCCAAGGTCAGGTCAACGCTGACGTTGGCGCCGCCCGGGGCACTCGGTGACGTCACGGCGGGCCCTGATTGGTCGCCCGCGACCTAAGTCGGCCAATCCGCGATCGGCTAGTGTCCCTTCCAAAACGTCATATCTGCAGTAGGGGATACTCTTTCATTTTATATCAGGGCGCCAATTTCCCCTTACTTACAACTTATAACGTAGCGTTCTCCCTTAACTGGCAGCCGGTCTGGTCACCACATATATCAATAGACTCCCTGAACCTCAGAGAATCAGTTGGGAGTGCTGATATGACTCTTAAAGCAGGCAAACGAAAGAGATAGGAGAGGACACCGTTACATAACCCTCCCATTAAAATAGGAGTCATATCGGAAGAGCAGCACTCAAGAGGGCAGCCTCTTGCTCCCTCCGTTCCTGAAGTGTCACTCCACCAGTTGGTGACGTGGCTCGTACCACCTTGCCAGTCACTTGCCTCATTATGTCTCCGCCTCGCATAGGGCCGGGTGTGATGGGTGTTCCCTGAACACATACAAGAAATCCTCTCTCCGTGGCTACGAGTGTACTCCAACGGCTCGTTATCACTGTAAGATTCAGTGCATGCAGCGCCTCCACCGCGTCGTGCGCTCCGAGATAGTCTTGCACTTCCACTGCGTCTTACAGGTACTCCACGTTTCCTCTCATGAGCTCCTCTTCGCCAATCTTCTCTCTTCTCGGTTCCTCTTCTCCCATAGGTGCGTTGTCTCCTCACAGTGGCACTTGTCACCTGTACTCCATCCACCAGCTTCCCCTCTTCCACACTAGGCTTTTGCGATGGCCCAATGCCCCTCTGGTTAGGCTGGCGCCTACCCTGGGTGTACCTATTCCCTGCTTTCTTCGTATTGCCTTTCCTATACCATTCGCTCCTTCGTTCCCGACGAACATCTTCACTCCTCCATGAGATGCTCTTCCCTGCAGACGTCTTCTTCGGTTCGTGGTTGTGCTCATCCACCTCCTTGTGGCTCACTTCACCACGGTGGTTCATCTTGCACCTACCACTACTCATCTGGCCGGCATAGGGTGCACTGCGTCGTGGCTCCTCCACTCTGCCCCTCACTGCCGTTCGCCCATCCACTGAGCTTACTTTATTCACGTTTCTGTGTGGAGAGTGTGCGGTCTGCAGCCTCTTTACCGCCACAGGCGTTTGTATAGCTGCACCTCGCCACTTCTCCACACGCATCATCAGGCTAAGTCGGAGGTCCTAGTCGGGGTTTTCCACGACCTCCGACGACCTCTCTGCACTCTCGCCCTCGTTGTCGTCGTCTCTGGGGACGCTTCCCCTGGCGAAGTCGGCTTCCTCACTACCATCTGGAACGACAGATACCTCACCTGGCAGGGTTGTACCGCTGCTTGCAACATAAGCACTCCTGGCCCAATCGGGTTGTATCCTGCCTCCTCCGAGGTCATTACCCAGCACCATCTGTACATGCTCTAGGGGTAACTTAGGGGCTACAGCTACTATAGCTTTCTTGACTCTGCAGTCGGCAATCAGCTGTACTTCGTGAAGTGGCAATCTATATTCCTCCCCCACACTGCGTATCCTCACCACTCCCACAGGTAAATCATTAAATTCCTTGGGGAAAATACTCCTGGTTACCATACTTATGTAAGCACCCATATCTCGAAGAACGGCCACCTCCACTGGGTCTGACTTTCCAAACTTCACGTTGGCCCCGAAAACGAAGGGGTGAACAAACACTCTCTCCTCTTCCAACATTAGTCCTATATTCTTTTGGTGCTCCTCACACTCGCGGGCATAATGTCCTCTCACGCCACAGTTGTAGCATCGGCTGCCTCCCCTGGGCGGCCACTCGCCAGTCCCCCTGGCGGTACCACTTGCAGACGTTCCCTGGGTCCTCCTTGGACTCCCTGTCGTCGTGTCCGGGACTGCAGCACTTGCTTCCGAGCTAGGTCCACTGCTCACAGCTTGGGGCTTCCTCCCCGCGTCCCTTGAGCTCTTGAACCGGGTTACTTCATCGGGCACGCTACTCTTGGGAGAGTCCCCACCCGTCCTCGCTCCTCCTGAACTCCTAAGGTTCCCTCCCGACTCTGGGGTAAGGCGAGTGTCTGGGTGGCCCCTCCCTCCTGAGATGTAGTGCCTCCTCCAGCATGTCGGCGCGGTCCGCTGCAGCCTTCAGGTCCTTAATACCTGCTTCTCTCACCCTTACTCGCAACTCAGGATGGAGCACTGACATAAACCTCTCCATCACTATCAGTCGTTTGACATCATCCGCCGACTCCGCTTCCTCCGCCTTCAACCATCGTAGGAATTTCCGTTCCATATCCCTGGCGGTCTCGGCGTAAGACTTCCCCGACGCTCTTGTAGACTCTCTGAACCGCTTCCGGTACATCTCCGGAGTCAGCCGGAATGAGTGGAGCACCGCATTCTTAATCGCGTCGTAACTAGTACACTGCTCTAGGTCCAGCATGTTGTAGGCTTCCCGGGCCTCACCAGTCAACCTGCCCTGGACCAGAGCAGCCCAATCATCTTCCTGCCACTCCTTCAGAGTTGCTATCCGTTCAAAGTGTTCGAAGAATGCCTCAGCTTCTTGTGGTTCGTACGTAGGTAAGTCACGTTCCCTTACCTTGAGGTCATCCCGCCGTGCAGGTAGTGAGGGCAGATCACGCTCAACGCGACGCAATTCGACTTCTTTCTTTGCCTTTATCTCCTCCAGTCGCAGTTGTCTCTCTCCTTCTTCCCACTGCAGCCGAGCTTCTCGCTCACGTTCCTCTCGCTGCAGTTCAGCTGCACGTTCCTCTTGCTGCAGCCGTGCTTCTCGCTCACGCTCCTCTCGCTGCAGCTGCAGCTCAGCTGCACGTTGCTCTCGCTGCAGCTGCAGCCGTGCTTCTCTCTCCTCTCGTCGCAGCTGGGCTTCCAGTTGCATCTTCATTATTTCCAGTTGCAGGCTCCTCTTACTACAGCTGGACCTTCCACTGCTCCCATGTTCACTGTGAATTCCCTCCACACTGGTAGGCGCTTGGGGTGGCTCTAGTCGGGACGGTTCACCTTGCGACGGCTCTCCTCGGGACGGCTCCTCTTGAGATGGCTCCTCTCCCGTCGCCTCCTCTTGAGCTGGGAGCAGTGCCATGATCTCTATCCTTCACTCCGCTACCTTAGTCGTCCTCAACCTGATCCCAAAGTGGATTGCCACTTGTTGGAGCTGAGCCTTGGTACATTCTTCCAAAATTCTCTCGTCCCTTGTGTCAAAAAATTTCTTCACTTTGTCCTCCTCCATCTCTATATCATTGAGCATACACGACAGCACAGACAAGTTAGTAGGCACTAATTTCACCGTTTCAGTCCCTTAGCTGGTTGAGTAGCAGTACCACTAAATTCCCTGACCACACTGCATTTGTACCCTGGCAACACTTGTCTTGAAATTTGGGCCACACAGTAGCTTGATCCACGCTTCCTGGCGAAGTTCCCAGTTCTTGGCTACCGGGGTTCGAATCCTGGCAAGGTCGCCAGTTCTCTGTCACGTGGAGGTGGGCCGGGGCTCTGCTAGCACTCAGCTGCTAGGGGCTCATATAACCGAATACTCAGCCCCTCCGACTCCCGGGATTCACCGGAGTCCTTTGGTCACACAGAAGAGGACCAACAATGCCCACCTCCGGAGGTCTTTGCTTCCACCACAAAAGAGGGGTGCCACTGATTCACCCTGGAAGCCCTCCAGTCAAACACGGGGAAACTGCTGTTAACAGTTCCGGCCTAGACCCGTGGAGGAGTGAAGGAAGACTCAGGCCTACCTTATAACCATAACCTCCCTGAGTCTTGCCTGCCAGACAAAAAGGTTGCAGGAACTCCTTTCCCGCCTGTCTTCTCTATCTTCTTCTTAACAAGGTCGCCAGCTGGGTTATTATATCTGCACCCCAGCAATGCAGTTCAGTGGGTGTATTATACATTGTTTGTAGCCAGAAGATTGCTACTCCCATAGATCTGCTACTAGACTGTCGGCCCAGGGTACTCTCCCAAGAAGGTCTGTGTGGCTTTACCTCTCTCTAGCCACACGTTACTAGTTGCCACCATTCAGGCACTGATACTGATTGGATGGCTAAGGGTACACTTTTATATAGGTCTGTGCTGTCTTTACCACTCTCCAGGCAATAAGAACTTCTATAGAGAACGTAGTGTTCCCTAGGTGGTACTATGATAACCTTCGTGTATGCTCGTAGAGAAATATTATAAATGGAGGCACACTTAAACACAATGATAAAATGTGTGAATTTACTGACGCAAGTTACATGAACACACATTCAATCACAAGTAATACATGAATATGAAAATAAGGATAATAAGTCTGGAGATCGTCAGCCTCTTCTTCTACGACCTCCAACACTCCTTCCACTAGGCAGAAAGACAGGAGTCCCACACTCTCTCACAGGAGGGCCTCTTCACCACGGCGGCGCCTCTTCTTCACTGTCCTGCCATCCATACACACTGTCCCCTCTGACAGTCCTGGACACAAGCTGCCTTGCAGCCTATTCTTCTACTAAAGTATTAATGTCCTATTGCCACATACATAAGTAAATATTGTGGCCTAACTAGCCTACTCACACAAGGGGTAATGGGAGGGAAAATGATCTACCTTACATTCCTGGCTCACGACGCCTATCCCTCGATGGTGTGAGGTTCCCATGCTTCCTGAGTCGATCCTCGACGATCCAGAAACGTTCCACAGGTCCTCAGGTGTCGTGGAGCCTTCGCGTCATCGCCGTTCCAATCCCTGAGATTCAGCAACCCCAATCCTGGTTCATCGATGGGCGCTGAGCTAATCACTATTTTCCCACACTCGCCCCTTCCACAAGGCGTTGCTCCTTGTCCTAGGCACGGTGTCGTCCTTCCAAAACCCTCAGTGGATGTGACCCGGTCACAGCTAGGCTTGCCCGCCACACCTTTCCAGGCCCCCAACGTCCAGCGTCGCCGCCCAGTGTCGTCGCCGAATATTTTCCAAGTTTGGCACTCTTTTGCTCAATAAACTTGGTTCCATTTTGCTTCCCAGAAGCGCGGGGTCTCCAATACGTAAGATGGGCTGCGATAGCCCACTCTAATCCACTAAGAAAGGCTTGTAGAGCTTCAAATCCTTGAGAGCTGACCGATGTGCGTCCTCTCGCTTCCAAGGTCAGGTCAACGCTGACGTTGACGCCGCCCGGGGCACTCGGTGACGTCATGGAGGGCCCTGATTGGTCGCCCGCGACCTAAGTCGGCCAATCCGCGATCGGCTAGTGTCCCTTCCAAAACGTCATATCTGCAGTAGGGGATACTCTTTCGTTTTATATCAGGGCGCCAATTTCCCCTTACTTACAACTTATAATGTAACGTTCTCCCTTAACTGGCAGCCGGTCTGGTCACCACATATATCAATAGACTCCCTGAACCTCAGAGAATCAGTAGGGAGAGCTGATATGACTCTTAAAGCAGGCAAACGAAAGAGATAGGAGAGGACACTGTAACAATATATATATATATATATATATATATATATATATATATATATATATATATATATATATATATATATATATATATATATATATATATATATATATATATACATATATAGGGGTACCACCACTGGTTTAATTATTGGGACCCACATCCTCGAAGAAGAAAATAAATAGTGTTCAGAGAAGACCTTGTGGATTCTCACTGAATACTTTAGTTTTTTCCTCTCCTACCACCCCTATTATTTATTTATTTTTTATTTGATTTTATTGCAATGCTACAGTTTACAGAAAACACACACTTATATAACAATATACCAATCAGTGTTCGAAGACCTAGTCCAGCTCTTCGGGGGTCGGGTGCGTACCCAAGATACAGCACGCATTTCCCCTCTGAACAGCGACACTGAGGCGCTGGAACATAAAACTGGCCGCTCTTGGGTCTCTAGTCTTCCCAATGAGTTCCTCGCCCAGCTCCTTCAGGAACTTAAGTGCACATTTACCCCAGGCGCCCAGAGTCTCAGAGCCTATCGGCACGAACCTGTAACAACGTTCTAGGTCCTTGTACTTGTTAGTTTTTTGGGTATCCCTGAAGGTGGCCGCCCCGCCTCCCTCAGCTGTGCTGTAAGGTAGATAGATATCAGCCAATGTAGATGCACACGTGTAGTCCCACACGACCTGTTTACCTTCCCTCCACGGCTGCAGGGTGACTCCATCTGGGCGTTTTTGGCTGTTGTCAGGCCTGCACAACTGAGGTTCTCTTTGTGCTGGGCACCCAGCTGAAGCCAAACTTCTCTTGATGATGTCATTGACTGCTTCATGTCTGGCAATCTTTCCCTGTGTCTTACGACAGATTATAATGGCTGCTGTATTGGTCTGTCCGTGCATGGCTGCAAATACATCGGTGCTCGGTGGAGATAGGGGCGGCAAGGCGCAGGGCAACACCAATACCTAGGGTCCGATGGTCCAGGCGGGTGCCCAAGGCGGAATTAGGGACTGCCTACAGGAAGTCCCCGGTATGGGGCGCTTGCACAGCTAGAAGACGCGCTTTGTCCTTCCTGGAAGCTGCCTCCAGCAATGATGTGGCAATGTTTTCCACTATGGGGCTATCCTATTTGGACTGTTTGCAGTCATTTGGAAAAGTCGGTCGAGGATGAGAGTTGACAATAGTGTCCCACTGACCGGCTCCTTCCGCAAATTTGGGATCATGAATCCCAATGGAGTCTCTTAGGTATTCCAGAAGTATTTCCTTAACTAATTCACCTGTTGCACTGGTCGAGGATAAGAATGCCGGCAATGCTAACTGTGTCGCCTTGCGAATACCTATTCCCCCGAGTCTAACTGGGAGCGTTGCTTGGTCCCATTGGTCATCTTGCAGGGAGAGGTTTAACACTTTCACGGTTATTGACCTTAGGAGTGTGTCATATTCTGTTAATTTTGGGCTGTCGAAGGAGGGAGCACACCTTAGGAAATAGGTCAGTCTGGGCAAAGCCAGGCACCTTGTGAGAAGGTACAAAGCATCGTGGGCGTCCAAAGCCCCTATTCTTCCCTCCATCCTCCTCAGGTCGTTCAGCTTTTCTTCGAGGACTACCTCAATGGCGCTAGAGCCCAGAGGTGCCCCTTGCAGCACACTGTCGGTGGGAGCGATCACTTGGGCTCCTGGCAATATGATTCGCACTGCATCTATGGTTGGTTGGCTAAATGAGATGATTTAACACTTTAATGGGTTTAGGATGAGTCCTAACTCCTCTCCCGTAGATTTCACCAGCTGTAGATCTTCTAGCAGGGACTCCTGTGTCCCTGCCAGGGTGCCATCGTCCAGGAACCAGATGTTGAGTTCGCTGGTCAACCTGCTTGTGACCTCTTTAACAGCCATGCAAAAAAAAGAAGGGGCAAGTGGGTCTCCCTGCTGGACACCTTCTGCAGAAACAACTTCATGTTCCAAAAACAGCAGCGTCGATTCCCTACTGTACCCTGCTGAGACGAACGGGAGTAGAGAAGGAAAGCTTGTTCGAACTGCTTCCAGTACCACATCCCTTTTTACCTGGTTGAAGGCATTTTTAAAGTCTAATTTAATTAATGCCTTATTTTCTGGGAGGTGCTTGATATAGGCTCGTGCTGCATGAGCTGCTGCTTCACAGCCATGGGGGACACCAAAGCCTAGTTGATGGGGTCGAAGCATCGTTGCAGCGTCTATGCTAATTTTTCTGACAGCTGCCCTAGCAACAAGGCGCCGAAGTGTGTTACCCACGGCAATGGGTCTGACTCCACCATCCTTCTTAAGGGCACAAAGGGATGCTCCAAAGAAAAAGGGTTTTATTGTATCTGGGATCAACCCAGAGAGGCAGTCGTTGACAAACTTCGTGACCTCTGACAATAGTGTCTCGGCAGCTTCTCCGAGAACTGGGTATACCATCTCCTTGAGGTGCTGAGATCCTACTCCAGTGTATCCCCCTGCCGAGCCTGCGGAAATGACATGATGGCTTTGTATACCTCTGACGCTTGGTGGAATAGAGGTCCCATGTCTGGGACATTTGTGTCCTGAGCAGTGGGTTCCCACGGTACTCTAGGAGGGTGCTTCTCTCTTAGTGAGTTGGCGGTAGCGGGATTTCTAGGGCCGATTGTGTCTTCGCTGGTAAGTAACCTAATTGCTCCTACTGTGTTGCCCTCTTCAATTTTTTTTGTCACTTGTGTTCCTAGTTTAAAATTGTAATTGGAACTCTTGGGTCTGCCACGACGGTTTTTGCGTTGAGGAGGGATGAGAACAAGTTGTCAGCTCTGGGGAAATTATTTATTGCCCTAGTGACTGATGAGGCTAGCGACTTGCCTCCTCTTGCAAGTACGCCTAAGCAAATATTACCAAACAGGAGCAAATTATGCCATGCTTTGATGGTGGCCGCAGCATTTTTAAGATTTTCAGACCGTTCATTCACTTTCCTTAAAAGGTCTGTATATTTCCCTGCTGCAAATGGGCGCGCAGCTTTAGGAATATGAGGAAGAGTTCTGGTGGTGGATGCTTTGATGGCCCCCAGGAGATCATCTGATGACATGAAGTTTGCTGGGATGTGTGGAGGTGCCGGGGGGACCTGTGGGCCTTCTCTCTCTACAGGTGCCGTCCATGAACCCTCACAGCCGTTGTGTTGACGTAGGGCAACATCGTTTCTAAGGCTGTGAGATTCGTCACACACCCGACACGTTCCTCTGAGTCTGGGTCCTCTGGTTGCACGTCTGGGTGCACCGTCTGGGTGCACTATTCCCAGGACCGTGTTCTTGGCTGAGGGGTTCCTGGTTAGTTGGTGGAGTCCCCTCCATCCCCCGGGCGGACTGAGACATTGACCGGCGTGGGAGGGATGACAGGGGTGGTGGCAGGAGGGGTGGCTAGCTGTCCCTCACACTCACCACTCGTATGAGTACTTGTGTCTCCCTCCCTTTTGGGAGGAACCTGAATGCCTGCATCCGACACACTGTGAGCTCTATTAGCTCTGACCATGATTGCTGATTTTTATTTTTATTTTTGTTTCCCAAACGTATTTCTATAAACACTGGGTGACACATGGGTGACCCCCCTCTCGCCCGACCGAACAACAACACCCCCTCCTCCCCCCACACCTTAGCCGTGGGAGGCCTAGAGGGCGCCAGCGTGGCCCTCACTGCCGTTGTATTCCATACACTGCACACCCACCTGTTTGCTCAGTTTTTTGTTGAGATAGTCCACTCTAGGCACCTTCCGCCACTCCTGCACCACCTTCCCAGGACATTCACACAGTACTCTGTGAAGGCTAGGCACGGTGATGCCAGGATGTCCCTAGGTAATGGCTCAGTAAACAACAAAGCCTCCTCCACTCGTCCTCCCTCTCCGGTAGCCCGTGGCACATATATATATATATATATATATATATATATATATATATATATATATATATATATATATATATATATATATATATATATATATATATTTATATATATATATATATATATATATATATATATATATATATATATATATATATATATATATATATATATATATATATATATATACATATATATATATATATGTTCTTCCCTAGGTGTCCTGTTTGCGAACTTCTACATGGGTACCATCGAACAGAAGGTCTTAGTTGACCTGCCATATATTGCAGGTATGTTGACCTCATTTTTATACAGGTACCTGATGTCACACGTCTGCAGGAGCTGAAGGAGGCATTCGAGCGGAATTATGTGTTGAGTTTCATTTACGAGATGGAGAAGGATGGGGAAGCTGCCCTTTCTAGATGTAACAGTCACGGAAAGGAGCGGAGGTTTCCACACTGCAGTCTACACTAAGGAAACAAACATAGAAATGTGCCTAAATGCCAACAGCGACTGCCCAGACAGGTACAAGAGGAGTGTTGTTAACGCATATGTCGACCGTGCTCTAAGCCACAGCTCAGAATGGAAGCAAGTCGACGAAGAACTCTGTAGGGTAAGGCAGGTCCTAGTCAACAACGGCTTCTCCAATGGTTTCGTCGTAGACATCATAAGAAGGAAAGTGAAACGCCATGCAACCTCTGAAGAGACAACTAACACAACACCTATACCCCCTATTAGACTATTTTACAGGAACTTCTTTTCCACAGCTCATAAAACAGAGGAAAGGATCCTGAAAGATATTGTTAATAGAAACGTTATGCCTACAGACAAAAATCAGAGGATACAACTGACGATTTACTATAAAACCAGAAAAATGGCCAGCCTACTCATGAGAAACTCTCCAGACACAAAGCAGAACGCTTTAAAAGAGACCAACGTCATCTATGCCTTCAAATGCCCACTTGGGGACTGTAAGCTCCAAAAAACCCAGTATATAGGCAAGACAACAACATCTCTTTCTAGGCGTTTAACAATGCATAAACAACAGGGCTCCATTAGGGAACATATAATCTCTTCCCACAACTAAACCATCGCCAGAAAAATCCTAATAAACAACACAGAAATCATCGATAGATACAGCGATAGCAGGCGGCTTGACGTTTGCGAGGCACTACACATTAAGAAGTCAACACCAGCAATCAACAGCCAATTAATGCACAACTATATTCTACCCACCTCAAGACTCCGCTCCAATATAGAAGCATCAAGAAATATGGACCAATAGGCTTTCTACAATCACTTCCATTTCAATACCCATTGTTTCGTGTTCTGTCTTGTGTTGATGAAATTAATACCCTATTAGTGCCACCTCTTGTTCTGTCTTGTGTTGATGAAATTAATACCCTATTAATGCCACCTCACCACATCCACCTCACTCAAATGTAGATATAAACAAAATCGGAGATGTCTAAGTTCTATTCAGTTGTGTATTTGTAAACTAAAGTCTTTGAAAATGTAATAAATTTACGAAACGCGCTCGTGTCGCGTCAGACTAGAAATAAAAATGAATTTTGGAGAATTGATTTTTGAATTACTTCCAACAGTGAAAAGAAATGTACGAAAGATTGAGAAAATTCGTGTTAGAATTATTAATCTTACTTTTTCGGTTATATTTAATAATATATGTCTACAGGAAAGACTGCTACCAAAATATACTAATATATATATATATATATATATATATATATATATATATATATATATATATATATATATATATATATATATATATATATATATATATATATATATATATATATATATATATATATATATATATATATATATATGTGTGTGTATCAACACTAGAAAAAACCCTCAATCTTTCCCTCAGCGACTTACAGTGGAAACAGGCCTCCCTTCCTGTCAGACTCGGGGGGCCTTGGCGTGGGCACAGCAACACAAATTGCTGTACCAGCGTTCCTGTCCTCTTCAGTGGGGTCTGACAACTTGGTGAAGGAAATCCTACCTGAGCACCTAGTTCAACAGGCTGGGGTACATGATCCCAGCTTCACAGACTGCACAACCAAATGGGTCTCTCTCGCAGGACCAGCACCCCAACCACCGCCTTCTGAAGCCCATAAGCAATCCAGCTGGGATCGCCCCATTGCCGACCAAGAAGCTGCGACTTTGCTAGAAGCTGAGACAACACCACATGGCACTGCCCGACTTAGAGCTGTAGGAGCTCCCCATGCAGGTGATTTCCTATTAGCAACCCCAATGTCAGCAACCAGCACCCGTCTCACACCGCAGGCCCTCCGAATTGCCGTGGCTCTCCGCCTCGCTGCCCCAATCCACACCGAATACAGGTGTATTTGCGGCGAGGCAGAGGCCGACAGATACGGACGGCATGGCCTTCTCTGCCAAAGGACAGGAGGATGTCATGCAAGACACGGCGAGGTTATTAAGAGAAGCCTTACCACAGCCGGTTGTCCAGCAGAGAGAGAGCCCCGTTACCTAATGTCCCGCAACTCTGATGAGCCTGTCGGTCGCCCAGACGGAATCACGGTGAACCCCTGGAAGAATGGTAGTCAGTTGGTGTGGGAATACACATGCGTTTCAACTTTAGCCAATACCTATGTTGACTTCAGTGCTACACAAGCAGGAGGAGCTGCCAATCACCAGGAAGCGGCCAAGTCACGTAAATACAGAGACCTTGAGCACCACTACAATTTTGTCCCCATTGCCTCAGAGACACTTGGTGCCTGGGGTAAAAGTGCTGCTAGCTTTTTGAAGGACTTGGGGTCTAAGCTAATCGAAACAACTAGAGACCCTAGAGCTGCCAGTTTTCTTTTCAGCGCCTTAGTGTGGCAATCCAGAGAGGAAATGCTCACTGCATCCATGGTTCCTGCCCGCCATCTGAGGAGCTGGAAGAGCTGTACAACTTGTGACAAGCAGCCTTGCACCCTGCATGTAATCAATATTGTAACTTTTTTTGTGTAATGACATTTCAAATAAAGTTAGATAAATATACACACATACCAAAAGAATAGGGGTGGTAGGAGAAGAAAATATCAAAGTGTTCAGTGAGGATCCACAAGGTCTTCTCTGAGTACTCAATATTTTCTTCTCCGAGGCTATGGGTCCCTACACTTGCACCAGAGGTGGTACCCCTTCTAGGGGTTTAAATATATATAAATATATATATATATATATATATATATATATATATATATATATATATATATATATATATATATATATAAATATATATATATATATATATATATATATATATATATATATATATATATATATATATATATATATATATATATATATATATATATATATATATATATATAGAAGCATCAACCAAGCATCAAGCATTTTTGTATCAACCCATGTATATCTTGTAACCATCAAATGCATAATAAAGCACAAAAAATATTCAAGGAAGGGGGTGGTAGGAGAAAAGCACACAGAAACTGTATTGGAGGGCATCTAAACATTCCCTCTAATGCGTTATGCGTGGTTTCCTCTGAGGCTATGGGTCCCCCTTCTTCCAGCTAGAGGTGGTACTCCCTTCCTATATATATATATATATATATATATATATATATATATATATATATATATATATATATATATATATATATATATATATATATATATATATATATATATATATATATATATATATATATATATACACATATATATATCCTCAAACCCGGAGACCACCGTGATCTCCGGGGGTTGGAGACGTGGTATATCGTCTGACGTGGTATACCATATATAGTTTGTGTTGGAGACATGGTATAAGCGTGGTATATATATATATATATATATATATATATATATATATATATATATATATATATATATATATATATATATATATATATATATATATATATTATATATATATATATATATATATATATTATATATATATATATATATATATATATATATATATATATATATATATATATATATATATATATATATATATATAACTGAAAACTCCACACCCCTGAAGTGAATTGAACCCAGACAGCCAGGAGTACTATGCAACTAGCGTAGATGGTACCTTAACCACTAGAGCAACCGTGACCATACAAAGGACATTGGTAGCCGATTCTATATCGCCAACATCCCGACTGCACTTGGTGGGAAGCTTGGGCATAGTTATTTCATTGAATCACTTCACTTTGTTGGGCCACATGAGCAACACAAATGTGAACAAGCTTGAATAGTCCCCAAGAATATATGCAACTGAAAACTCCACACACCAGAAGTGACTCGAACCCAGACAACCAGGAGCACTATGAAACTGGTGTACATGGTACCTTAACCACTTGACCAACCGTGACCGTACAAAAGACGTTGGTAGCTGAGGCTATATCCCCAACATTCCGACGGCACTTGGAGGTAAGCTTGGGCATAGTTATTTCATCGAATCACCTCACTTTGTAAGGCCACATGAGGAACACAAATGCGAACAAGCTTGAATGGTCCCCAAGTCGGACCATTCTACTCAGCTGTCAGGTCCCCTAACTAGGTAATAGTCCTGCGTGACTTTGCTAGTGTCATCTCGCCACTCCAATGTCTCCCCCTTCACTGATACTCGTTGTTTCCTTTTACTTAGATACTCCTCTTTTCACGAGAGCACCTTACCTTTTACTCCTGCCTGTTTCTCCAACTATTATAACAGCCTTTTATGTGGTACTGTGTCAAAGGCAATCCAAGAAAATGTAGTCTGCCCGCCCTTCTCTTTCTTGCCTAATTTTTGTTGCCAGCTTTCCAGTTAGTCTCCTGTTTCCAGTGACATGTTATACAGCATAGAGAGTAGCACACTTAGTGCTTCTGCACCATCTTTTAGTATCCATGGTGAGATTCGGTCAGGCCCAACAGCTTTTATCACATTCAGCTCAAACAGATTCCTTTTGACCTCATCATTGGTGAGGTCAAATTCCTCCAAGGTTGCTTTAGGTTTGACGCCTCTTCATTTAGTGAAGGAACTTCTCCTTGTTCTACTTGAATACCTCCTGGAATTTCTTGTTGTGTTCTTCACACTTCTTTTTGTCATTCTCTGTGTTCCTGTTCTCCCCTTTTCTCAGTTTCATCACTTGTTTATTCACTGTTGTTTTCCTCCTGAAGTGGCCATGGAGCATTTTTTGGTTGGGTCTTGGCTTTACACATGACGTCATTTTCATACTGTCTCTGCTTCTCTCCCCACTCTGAGGTACGCATTCCAGACCCTTTGGTATCTCTCCCTGGTCTCTGGAGTTCTGTCATTCCTGTCGTTTATCTATGTTCTTACACTCAACTGCTTCGCTACCTTCCATTCCTGATTGACCCCATGGATTCTTCTGTTGCTTTTCATTTTTTTCCTTTTGGAATGAGATAAACCTGTCTGCAACTTCCTGGCACTTCTGGGTGACATAGTCCATCATATCCTGTAAAGTATTTTCTCTGAGTTTTGTTTTCCATGGAATTCCCATTAGGAATTTCCACATCTAGCTATATTTTCCTCTTCGGTAATTTAACCTTTTCCTTTCTTATCGCTTCTTTGGATAGGTTATCGATACCTCTACCAGATACTCAAATGTCAATACACTGTGGTCACTCATTACCATTGGGGCTTCAAATTTAACTTCCCTAATTTCTGACTCATTCAAGGTGAATATCAGGTCGAGTCTAGCTGGATAGTCATTGCCTTTCATTCTTGTTGCCACTTCCAAGAGTTTAGTTCTTCATGTATCTGTACCTCCATGTGGTTCCCCATTCTTGCAGTCTATCTTTCCATTGCTGCAGTCACCCATGATTTAGAGTCTAGATCCATTTCAGAAGGTAATTGAAGCTGCTCTCTCTCTCTATTATGTTAATGGTTTCTATGTTGTCCGTATCTACCTCCTGTCTGGGTCTTCTGTCATTTAGTGAAGGGTTGTAAATGACTGCTACTATTATCTTAGGACCACCCATAGTTCCTGTTATGTAGTCTCTGAATCCTTCACAGCCCGGAATTTCCATTTATTTAAAATTCCAGTCCATCTTTATCAGCAGAGGCCACTCCTCCTCATCTCCCTTTCCTCTCTTCCCTTACTATATAGGAATCCTTTGGAAACACTGCATTTGTTATGATGCCTGACAATTTTGTTTCTGTGAGTCCTATTACATCTGGATTTTTTACTTCGCTCTTTCCGCCAATTCACTTGCTTTATTAGTATTCTAATCGATGATTGATTACATTACCGTTAAGCTCACTTTCCTTTACCCATTTTCACCCACACTCCCCACTGGTGTAAGAACCCCACCTCCCTCCAAACCAGAGGTTTTAAGGGAGGTGGGGTGGAGGCTGGAGGACTTAGATCTTGTCTGGGCATGTTTGGAACAGAATGAAGTCTAGCGGGTGGGGGAAATGAAGTGTTTGTGGTGGGAGGCAGGGAGTACCTGAGGTGACGGCTCGTCCTACTGGGGTGTAGTTACCAGGGGTTTAGGTGTAGGTGGGGTTTGGGGATGTAGGGCTTCGATCTTGCTGAGGCCTTTTTGGCGCAGGAAGAAGACCAGAGGATGAGGAGGCATGGGGGTGCATAAGGTGAGGGGTGAGAAAGGAGAATATGGGTGGTACTGTGGGCATTGGGTAGTGGGAAATGAGGGTTTGTGCTTGGGGTGGGAAGGGATTTTATAGGGTGGCAGGTGAGGGTGTTGCACCTCCTTCTGGGGTTCCTGATTTGCTGGTTTGGACTCCCTGCTCCCCTTTTGGATTGTTGGGTTGGTAGCTGATGTTCATTGGTTCCATTCCCTCACCCTGCACCTTTTCCTTGCATCATTTGCCTGCATTTGTTCATCTCTGGTCATGTCCCTCTGAAGGAATACCTTTCTGTATTTCCCTACATATTGCTGTTTTCTCTTTTTTACTAGGATGTCCCCTTTGATGGCCTCGTTCCTAGATACTACCTTTACAAATAAATTTTTGTCCTTGTTGTACTGACAAATCTGGTAAAAGTTTTCTATGCATTGTTCAGCCCTTTCCATTTGTATCTCCTTCAGTATCCCTAAAACTGCAGCTTTGTCCTTAGCCCTCCACTCTTCCTGTCTGGAACCTTCTTGTTCCTTAACACTTACCACGACTACAGCTCTTTTCCTTTCCATTAGCTGACTCGTGCATCTTGCTGCCTCCCATGAAGTTACTGCTTTCATGACAAATTGTATTTTATATGTGTGTGTGTGTGTGTACTCACCTAATTGGTGAGTACCTAATTGGTACTCACCTAATGTGTGTGTGTGTGTGTGTGTGTGTGTGTGTACTCACCTATTTGTACTCACCTATTTATGCTTGCAGGATCGAGCATTGACTCTTGGATCCCACCTTTCCAACCATCGGTTGTTTACAGCAATGACTCCTGTCCCATTTCCCTATCATACCTAATTTTAGAAGTATGAATAGAGTTTGCTTCCACAACCTGTTCCCCAAGTGCATTCCATTTTTACACTACTCTCACGCTAAAAGAAAACTTCCTAACATCTCTGTGACTCATCTGAGTTTCCAGTTTCCACCCATGTCCCCTCGTTCTGTTATTATTACGTGTGAACATTTCATCTATTTCCACTTTGTCAATTCCCCTGAGTATTTTATATGTTCCTATCATATCTCCTCTCTCCCTTCTTTTCTCTAGTGTCGTAAGGTCCAGTTCCCTCAGACGTTCTTCATATCCCATCCCTCGTAACTCTGGGACAAGCCTCGTCGCAAACCTTTGAACATTCTCTAGTTTCCTTATGTGTTTCTTCAGGTGGGGGCTCCATGATGGCGCGGCATACTACTCTAAGACTGGGTCTCACATAGGCAGTGTAAAGCGCACTAAAAGCCTCCTCACTTAGGTTTCTGAATGAAGTTCTAATTTTCGCTAGCGTAGTGTACGCTGCTGTCGTTATCCTATTTATATGTGCCTCAGGAGTTAGATTAGGTGTCACATCCACTCGCAGGTCTCTTTCTCGAATCGTTACAGGTAGGCAGTTCCCCTTCATTGTGTACTGTCCCTTTGGTCGTCTATCACCTGATCCAATTTCCATAACTTTACATTTATTGGTGTTGAACTCCAGTAGCCATTTCCCTGACCATCTCTGCAACCTGTTTAAATCCTCTTGGAGGATCCTACAATCTTCATCTGTCACAATTCTTCTCATTAATTTGCGTCATCCGAAAACATTGACATGTATGATTCCACTCCTGTAAACATATCATTTACGTAAATTAGAAAGAGGATTGGTCCCAGCACCGATCCTTGAGGTACTCCACTCGTTACTGTTCGCCAGTCCGACTTCTCGCCCCTTACCATTACCCCTCTGGCTCCTTCCTGTTAGGTAGTTCCTCACCCATGCTAGGGCCTTTCCGCTTACTCCTGCCTGCCTCTCAAGTTTGTAAAGCAGTCTCATGTGCAGGTACTGTATCAAAGGCCTTTTGGTAGTCAAGAAATATGCAGTCTGCCCAGCCTTCTCTGTCTTGCCTTATCCTTGTTACTTTCTCATAGAATTCTAAAAGGCTTGTTAGGCATGATTTCCCTGTCCAGAACCCATGTTGGTGCTTGTTTTCAAACCCAATGCTCTCCAGGTGCTCAACAAGTCTTAGCCTAATTATTCTTTCAAGTATTTTGCAGGGGATTCTTGTCAGTGATACGGGTCTGTAGTTAAGTGCCTCCTCCCTATCACCTTTCTTGAAAATCGGTACGACATTTGCCTCCTTCCAGCAACTGGGCAATTCCCCCGACATAAGTGACTCATTAAAGATCATTGCCAGAGGAACGCTGAGAGCCTGCGCTGCCTCTTTTAGTATCCACGGTGATACTATGTCTGGTTCAACCGCTTTAGTTGCATTCAGTGTTGTCAACTGTTTCATTACCTCCTCTGCTGTCACCTTTATATCTGATAGTCTTCCATCTAGGGTAATCTCTTCTAACAATGGGAGCCACTCAGGCTCGGTTGTGAACACTCCATGGAAACTTGCATTCAGTACCTCGCAGATTTCCTTGTCGTTTTCTGTATATGCCCCTTCTGTTCTCTGTCTTGTCACTTGGTCATTTACCTACATCTTCCTTCTTATATGGCTATGTAGTAATTTAGGTTGTTTTTTCGCTTTGATTGCAATATCATTCTCATAATTTCTTTCCGACACTCATCTTATGTGAATGTAATCGTTCCTAGCTCTGTTACATCTAATCCTGTTGTCCTCTGTCCTTTGTCTTCTGTACTTCCTCCACTCCCTCCTGCGTCTCACTTTTACTTCCTGACACTGTCTATTAAACCATAGGTTATTATAATCCCTCCTGCTTTTTTCCTTTACTGTTGGAATAAATCTCTCTTCAGCCTCCTTGCATTTCTATATGACTAGGTTCATCATATCTTGCACTGTTTTTCCTCTAATTTCTTCCTCCCACTGCACTTCTCCTAGGTAGTCCCTTATCCTTTGTAGTCTCCTTTTCCGTAATCAAGTCTCCTTACTCGGACCTCTTGTCCTTTGGTCACAATTTTAAGCTCCATCATGTAGTCAAAGACTAGGACACAATGGTCACTGGCTCCTAGTGGTATTTCATGTTCTAAATGCTCGATGTCTTCTACATTCTGGGTGAAAACGAGGTCTAATAGGCTGGGCGTATCCCCTCCTCTTTCCCTAGTGTCTTCCTTCACATGCTGTGTTAGGAAATTCCTGTCAATAACGTCTACCAGCTTCGCTCCCCAGGTCTCCTCCCCGCAATGGGGATACCTCGTTTCCCAATCTATCTCTCCGTGATTTAGGTCCCTCATGACCAGCAGCTTCGCTCTCATTCTATGCGCTATAGTTGCTGCCCTCTGCAGTTCATCTATACATGCCTTGTTGCTGTCCTCATACTCCTACCTGGGCCTTCTACTGTTTGGTAGGGGTTTGAAGAGTATCAAGTATCTTCTTCCAATCCACTGTCAGAGTTCCATGTTTGGAGTTCGTGCTTCCATTGGTATCCAGTTTTCCCAACTCATCAAACTTCCATTTCCACTTTATTAGGAGTGCCACTCCTCCTCCCTGTCTCTTGTGTCCTTTCTTTTCTTATCACCTGGTACCCCTCTGAAAAGATTGCATCCGAGATCATGCCATTTATTTTAGTTTCCACTATTGCCACTATGTCTGGGTCTGCCTCACTAACTCTTTCTTTTATCTTTTCTGCTTTATTGGATACCCCATCAGCATTGGTGTACCAAACCTTGAGACTCTTCTTGGAAACTCTGGTGCCAGAGTTCCCCCTTTCGCTGGTGGTCTGGGGGGTACTGGGGGGAGTCTGGGGGGCGAGTGGGGGCTGTGGGGGTGTCTGGGGGGTTGCTAGGGGGTGCCTGGGAATGCCTGGTAGGCGAATGGGGTCTGGGCATCTAAGGGGGTAGGAAGGGCATAATGGGTCTGAAAATTAGGGAGAGTCTGAGTGGCATAGGGGGGTTGAGAAATAGAGTGAGACTGAGAGTCAGATAGAGGTTGAGAGGTTGGGGGGAAAAGGGATATTGAGGGCAGAGGGCTGAGAGGAGAATGGAGCATGGATGCTGGGAGTGGAAGAGAGGGTGCATTAGGTAGGGGGGAATTGGGGGTAGGTGGGGGTTTTGGGGTAGAAGAGGGGAAGAAGGAGATGGGGGAAGGTGTTAGGGGGTCACAAGATGAGGGGGTTAAATGTGGGCTGGAGGTGCATAGGAGGGGTGAGGGTTGGGTGGGGTTTGGGGGTGAGTGGAAGCTGGGATGGAGGTGAAGGCAATGGGGTAGAAGGGGCAGGGGAGTAGGAGGGGGTAGTAGGGGAGGGGGGATGGGGAGGTGGGTTTGGGGAGGGCATGGCTTGACCCACTGGGGTCGTTGACAGGTGTGACGTAGCAGGGGCAGGGGAGATGTTGGGGAAGTGCAAATGTGGAAGGGGCAGGGGGGTTTTGGGGGGAAGAGGCAGGGGGAGGTATAGGAGGGCTGAGTTGGGAAGGATGTGACCTGGGCGGTGGCCTGAGAGGAGACCTGGGAGGTGGCCTGGGAGGTAACCTGGGAGGTGGCCTGGCAGGTGACCTGGGAGGTGACCTGGGAGGTGAGGCTACCTGAGAGGCTAGGGGTACGGTGTCGTGCTTGCCATCTATTCTTGTGGGCTATTTGCTCATCTTTCGCCATAAACTTTTCAATAAACACATTGTAATGGGTTTCACTCCCTCTGAGTAAATGCTTGTTCCTCATTATGTACTCTACAGCCTCCTCATTGGAGAATTGCACCAGAAAAGGTCTATTCTTGGTACAATTGTAAGGTCCAACCCGGCGGCTGATATCAACCTCGTTTTCTGCCATTCCTGCTCCAATACATCTCAATATCTCATGAAATTCATATTTTTCCGTTGCTATCCTTTCTTGTCTTGTTGGTGCCCCAGATTCGAATAACCCATGTATTATAATGGTCCTTCTCCTCAGTAATTCATTGTCATGCTGGTAGCCCGTCCCTAGGGGATTCCCTAGCCCAACCGCACTCTTTAACCCATCCCCCACTAATCCTCTGTCCTTAGCTATGCTGTTAATCCTTCCTAATTCGTTTGATATCCGAGCACACTCCCTCTTCCAGTCCTCTCTTCCCTTCCTAATCTCTTCCTGAATATAGAGCATAAGCTCCTGTTTTTGCCTCTCTACTGCATCTTGTATTTGCTGAAATAACTCGCATTTTATCCCTTGGATTAGATCCTAAATCCAATCGCTCCTTCTCTCTACAAATTTACCTATTAATTTGTCTATAAATCTGTCCTCCTCCTTGTCCCTGCTGGTGATTGACCTTGAACCCCTTCCTGATCTTGTCATTGCAGTAACAACCTAGCCAAAAAAGGCGCTCCTCAATACCTTGCACAATCTGCAGCACAAACAGGCGAGAAAGTACTCCACGTGGTTGGTCAAGATGTGAGGTCGCGGCGTCCCAGCGTCACAGCTGGTGAGGTCCACGCTAGCCGGCTACACAATTCCACAATGCCACCATGTACTCAACACTTATTTCCAATGGTGTTTCTACTGTGTGTACTCACCTAGTTGTGCTTGCGGGGGTTAAGCTCTGGCTCTTTGGTCCCGCCTCTCAACCGTCAATCAACAGATGTACAGGTTCCTGAGCCTATTGGGCTCTGTCATATCTACACTTGAAACTGTGTATGGAGTCAGCCTCCACCATATTACTTCCTAATGCATTCCATTTGTCAACCACTCTGACACTAAAAAGTTCTTTCTAATATCCCTGTGGCTCATTTGGGCACTCAGTTTCCACCTGTGTCCCCTAGTGCATGTGTCCCTTGTGTTAAATAGCCTGTCTTTATCAACCCTGTCGATTCCCTTGAGAATCTAGAAAGTGGTGATCATGTCCCCCTAACTCGTCTGTCTTCTAACGAAGTGAGGTTTAATTCCCGTAGTCTCTCCTCGTAGCTCATACCTCTCAGCTCGGGTACTAGTCTGGTGGCAAACCTTTGAACCTTTTCCAGTTTAGTCTTATGCTTGACTAGATATGGACTCCATGCTGGAGCCGCATATTCCAGGATTGGACTGACATATATGGTATATAATGTTCTGAAAGATTACTTACACAAGTTTCTAAAGGCCGTTCTTATGTTAGCCAACCTGGCATATGCTGCTGATGTTATCCTCTTGATATGAGCTTCAGGGGACAGGCCTGGCGTGATATCAACCCCCAGGTCTTTCTCTCTCTCTGACTCTTGAAGTATTTCATCTCCCAAATGATACCTTGTACCTGGTCTCCTGCTTTCTACCCCTATCTTCATTACATTACATTTGCTTGGGTTAATCTCTAACAGCCATTTGTTCGACCATTCCTGCAGCTTGTCCAGGTCTTCTTGAAGCCTCAAGCTGTCCTCTTCTGTCTTAATCCTTCTCATAATTTTGGCGTCGTCAGCGAATATTGAGAGGAAT
>NC_091156.1:35149926-35158349 GCF_040958095.1 Procambarus clarkii | reverse complement strand
CCTCCTTCAGTTGGCTAGAGGCACTTGGCGGGGGAGAACGTAATGCTCCTCCCTCCAGCTGGCTCCCTCATCTCTAGCACTCTGTCCACTTCCTTCTTCTGGAAGGTATATCACTCAGGTATTCTTCCAGACCAGGGGTTCAAACAGAGCACGACCTCCCCTCACGATTTCTTCAGCTCAAGTGAGGTCAAAACTCCCTTGAAGTGAGCCTCACACTTCCAGCAAATTCACCACATCTCATGTCTAGTCATTTATTTATATTCTTATTCATTGCCCATACTCTTAATCTACTCGTCAAATTCAATCGAGTGTTTATTATAAATACACTTCCAGGTTTATATATCTTTGACCTCTTAGTTAGGTCAGGCCTGACAGAATAACTCTCAGGAGGCAAACTCGTTTCTCAGGTAACCTGGGATCATAAAATGTTTCATATCCGACAATGGTATCTTGCATGTTAGGAAACATTGATTAACCAATATGAAGCGACCAATGATAGTATGTGACAGCCAGAACACTCGTCGCTGGACGCTGGTGTGTCAGTGTCCGAATGTATATTCGTGTACGAATATTTGTTGAAAGACTGAGAAGAAGGCCAGGAAAGTTCTTTGAGCAACCTGACGCTACTGTCTTCTTACAGTGGACTGTGAGATGCGGTGCTTAGCCCGCTTTTTGGGCATTTCTGAAACCGACTGCAATTCACTGCATCCAAGAGGAGCACGTGGATTAAGCAACGCAAGACATTATTCATGTCTAGGCAGCAGCTAGTGTAAGTACTGGTACATGTAGCTGTGCTCAATTCAATAGGGCAAGCTCTACCTTCGGAGCTAGTCAAAGATCGTCGGGAAGACATACGATAATATTCACATCTGTAGCAATAAGAATAGACAAACAGTAGAACCAGACGTTCATGAGGGGATAGAAAAGGATTTGCCTCAGTGTTCAATTGAGCAAATGTCTGATAAATTATTATGTAATTATCACGTAACTGTTGTCATGATTCCAGCTGGAGCCTAGTCTGTAAGTCATCCTGTGTGAGAGTTGTTCCGTTAAATAGCTTGATTTGTTGTTTATTCGTTCGTGCCACTATATTCATGTGGATGCAATACAGGTAGGATAGGCGAGAATGCGTTTTGTGACTATAAGGAGGTGATTATAAGGTTTAGAAAGTCTCAGGGAGGGCGAGGGCATTTCCCCGCCTAGTGCAATGACACCGATTCTCCTATAGAATCTGAAGGCATTAGGTTGCCATGGTTACTGATACGCTGCTGCCAGCAGTAGCCAATCCGAATGAAGCAGGACTGTAACGTCTTGCACGGAAAGCGCGGATATTGGCGGAGTCAGGTCCGTTTGCACCTGAGTTTCAGGAAGGTCACACCTGCTGACTAACGCTCCGAACTTGTTGGGTGGATATTGTCAACCAGGAGCTGTGTGAGCTAGTCCGAACCAAAGGATGATTAGGACCGTATATGGCAGTGAGCGAGGGCCTAGGAACTTACCATACAGTTAGCGGTTTCGTTGGAGCTGTACAGTAGAAGGCTCTGAGGATTGGTAAACTGCAGCAACCGTAAGAGAGACCTGATGTGAGAGGTCTTCGTCTTCAGGAAGGAGAACTTCGTTTCAAAAGTATAGGCGTGCCAAGGAAGGGCAACAAGCAGCTAGTGTACTAAAGGGAATGGCACTCCTGTAGAGTCGCGACATTTGTACAAAAAGTGAGATTTGAGGCTATGTGAAATTAAGACGAAGGTTCTAAGTTTGTGAAACTCGAACGACTCGTTAGGCGTCGTGTGTGTGCATCACCTGCTAGCATGCAGACTCAGGAGCTACACACTCCGACCGTTTGGTCTATAGGTGAACCCAGAAGGTACAGATGGGCTCTGTAATGTCTTTAAGTGAAGACTCAGAGTTAATGGAGCAGTGCAGAAGTCCCGGCAAGAAGAGGTTAGCCTAACATTGATAAACTATATAATTTGTGCAGCAGCGGTTAGGGCCAGAGGTTGGAGTCCGGGCACTTTCAGGAACCGGCCAATATAGTGTAGCAGCCATTTTTCTTAACAATTATACATACAAATATAAGAAAAGAACACTATAGCAGCCTAATGGTACACAATATAACGCACAAGACAAAAGTACACACAACATAATCATGATACCAAACTACACCCGATGAAACCCAAACGAACGGACGCAAAGGACACAAAGGCACAAAAAAAAAACATATATGGGAACGGGACTACACACAACTCAGTGCTTCTGAACCACACCCAAAGACCATCAAACACACCGGGCCATTACCACCACCAATACATGGGAACAGAACATGCACAGACACAAAAAGAAACACCAACACACAAAACATAAACAGTTAAGTAAACACGACTACACCCAACACTAATACAGTTCCACTGAACCACACATAAAGACCACCAAATACACCAGGACTGTTACCACCACCAATATGCGGAGAAAAAACACACGCCCTATGTGGGCGGGGACACAACCCCAGTTAATGCCTACCACTGGGAAATCACCTGGTATCGGGGAGCCAATTACCAAACGCCGACCTTAGTCTCGGCCCAGGCACTTTTCTGGGGACAAGAGACATGAAAAAGCGAAAGGTGCAAGAGGAGACGCCACATAACCCTTCTTCTGCAATAAAACGAAATTGTTCTGTGGCCGACCACCAGCACCAGGGTCAACAACCCCCACCTCTGCTCACTGGTACAAGGGAGGGGGGCCATCGGCAGGCACCAGCAACGGAGCCACTTCACCTCGCTCCTCCACCTCCACAACCACCCTACCCAAGTCTTCCAAAAGTCTCCATAGCATTTTCACCACCAGGGGATCACGACGTCGCAGCGTCTTTCCTGCCGAGGATCTAGTGCAATCTTACATAACTTGTCCTGGAGTCTACGAGAGGGCCATCCACCCCCAACCTGAGAGACATCTAGGACCAGCACTGGAGCCAAGGGGAAACACTCACCTTTTAGCTCCACAGGTGGCGCATGCGCACCAGGAACGCAGACCAATGCCGATGGGGACGGCATCCGGGATCCGGATCCACCACCTCAACAGACAGCACAACGTGTGCCTCCATGGGCACATCTGTCACCACACAAAGCCTAGGAACCGAAGCATCCTCACACATCGGCGGGACTTCACTCTCCGGCAAACCAGAGCGCACCACTATGGCCTCACTCCCAGCCGGGACCTCCACACATCCGACCCTACATCAAGGACTCTGGGAGACAACAGAACATTCCCAACTACCCCTCCACCTGCACGTCGTGGGGTGTGAAGGGGTGGAAAATTATCCTCCCTGAGATAATTTACACAATCATAGAAGGCCACGTCGCACAAAGCCGCTAGATGCCCCTGGTGGCCACAACGTGAGCACATACGGGACTGTCCTGTATACATGCCATGAAAACTAAGTCCCATCAACGACAGGAAAGACGAGACTCTATGGGGCAGGGACATCGTGAGAATCCTGGTACCATCAAACATCTCTGTATAGTAGCCGGCATAGATCTTATTCCACTGGATATTGTGCACCTTCCCAAACCGGCGAAACAACCCAGTTACGTGCCCCTGTAATTCAGTGTGCCCTGCACTGCCACATAGGTATGCAGCCCGTTCTCCAAACAAAGACCCAAAAGTTATTCCATGCATCCGCCAAACCCCCTGTTTATGAATGAAAAATGGTTTACACACGACTCACAACTGATTTCGTTCGAATACTTCCGAAACAAGGAAGGATTCAACAACGATTCTTCGCGGCGAGGATTGTATTCCAGGGACCTGCCCGAAGCGCTATGTGTACTAGTGGCTGTACAAGAAAGTAACAACTCTTGTATATATCTCAAAAAAGAAAAAAAAAAAAACAAGCGCTTCACTGACGAATTTTGTTCGAACCACAACGCTGTAAATGCTTCACCCACGTACTGCAAATGCAAATAATCACCAACAAAATCTAAACACCTAACCTAACCTAACCAATGCTTATATACACAATATGCTTATATATTATAATAATAATTTATATTTGAGAAAATTCGCGTTTTGAGTGTGCAGCATGTAAACATTTATAAATGCGTCTGTGGGGTCGACCACTGGATGGAATGGACTTGAGTCGAGGACGGGTATAGGTAAAAGCCAAACTCAGGTCCACCACCAGAACGGTGCTAGCTCCAGCAGGCAGAGGTAAGGAGCGTCCCTCACATATTTACGGAGAAACTCTTGAAATCCATCTGCAAGTTTAAACTAGACCACCGCCCGACGATCCTGAAGCAGCTGAACGCCCATCAGAGCGACAACTTGACCTGAAGTACGTCCTCCAAGATAATTCCATCTAAGGTGTGATCCACGGGCAAGGAAAACTCCAACTCACCTGATATGGTTCTCTTCATGAGAGGCAAGGAAGACCCGATCCTAACTCAAAACCATACCCCACTCAAGCAGGGCACCACACGTGTCACAGCAGAGACCCCCAACCCCATCTTCCTTGCACGAGCCGGCAACTGGGAGACGACACAAAGGGACGTCCAGCCTCTCTAGCGACCAGCGAGCAAATCCCACAGCAATTAGGGGCTAAGGCTTAGACCCCCAGGCGATCGTGTGAGGATCGGCCCATTAAAGCAGCAGTTGGTGGCCAGTGGATGAAGCCCCAGGCAGCCTGGTAAGATTGGCCTGTTATGAATAATGAACAGTAACAATGTTATAGCAACCCATCCTCCTGGGTAGATTGTACTGTTTAGTACTATCCGGTGGTTAGTAACTGTAACTGTTAAACGTTTTGTAACTGTGCATGTATTGAACATCATCAACAACATCAGAACATCATCATCATCAGAACATCATCAACATCAGAACATCGTACATGTATTGACGTAATGGACAATTAGATTTGTAATGGCAAATTAGAAGAATTTGCACTATTAACATTGTAAAGTCCAGAAAAAAAGCTAAAAATCAAGCTTAAATATTCCTAGGACTAATGTAGCACACACACACTCACACATGTATAATATTAGGCCTCAGATAACGTGCATTAGGCCTTGGATGGTTAGGTTAGATTTTTATTAGCAACATAAACACAAAACCTAAACTGGTTTGTCCAAATTCAATTGAAACAAATTGTACTTTCTGTCTATTACGTCAGTATATGTATGATGGTCCACATAGTTATACAAGCAGTACTGTCTAAACAGGAGGATGTGATGAATTTCCGCTCCTAATTGGTTAAATTAATTGTGCTAAAAATTTGGCCAGTGTTTCTTAAGAAGTATCATTGCGAACAAATGTTACCCCTGTTCCTTATTTTCTAATAATGTCTTAAAACTATCGGTTCATCTCTATGACGGGCTTCCTCACTTTGTGCTTATAATACATTCTGACATATTGAATATTGAAGTGCGTAACTGGAATATACGTTTCGAACCAGCTTTTTGTAATTAATTTGTGTGACAAACAACTAGATAATGAGACTACCGTCGTGTTGGGATATGGTCTGAGTTTACCACCTCAAACAAAGGCATGAATTGTGCAGATATAACGGAAGAATTTATTGAACTTGAAAAGAATAGTATTTCCAGGCGAAGATATTACCTTTTGCAAAGATATGTTCTATGAGAGAGAGAGAGAGAGAGAGAGAGAGAGAGAGAGAGAGAGAGAGAGAGAGAGAGAGAGAGAGAGAGAGAGAGAGAGAGAGAGAGAGAGAGAGAGAGACAGACAGAGAGAGAGAGAGAGAGAGAGAGAGAGAGAGAGAGAGAGAGAGAGAGAGAGAGAGAGAGAGAGAGAGAGAGAGAGAGAGAGAGACAGAGAGAGAGACAGAGAGAGAGAGAGAGAGAGAGAGAGAGAGAGAGAGAGAGAGAGAGAGAGAGAGAGAGAGAGAGAGAGAGAGAGAGAGAGAGAGAGAGAGAGAGAGAGAGAGAGAGAGAGAGAGAGAGAGAGAGAGGGGGGCCGTACATCGCCATTTCCGGCCCCTCTACCCGTTCATACTATCGTGCTACAGTGGTGAGTCAAAACAGCTTTTTGGTGAACATGAAATCAGATCATGTGAAGGTGTTCAGCAAGGTGATCCTCTTGCTCCTCTTCTTTTCTGCTTAGTCTTAAAAGAAATCACCGAAAGTTTGTCCAGCGAGTTCAACATCTGGTTTTTGGATGATGGCACTATAGCTGGCACCATAGACCACCTCTTGTCAGATATCGGGAAAATAAGGGAGCAAGAAGTAAGCCTGGGTCTCGTCCTGAACTCTTCCAAGTGTGAAGTAGTCTCCTCCAACCCAGACATCGTAGCTAGAATAAGGTCTGCCTTGCCTGGAGCCCATGTCATTAGGGCCGAGAACAGCACCCTCCTTGGAGCCCCCCTCGGGTCTAACGCCATTGAAGGGATCCTCGACAAGAAAATCGCAGACCTTAGGAGGATGGAAGACAGAATAGGTGACATCGATGCCCACAAGGCTTTTTATCTCCTCACCAAATGCCTATCCCTTCCGAGGCTAACATACTTTCTGAGGTGCGCCCCATCTTACGACAACCGAAAGCTTGAAAAGTATGACCTCTTACTGAAGACCATGCTGGAAAAAGTTGTTAACCTTTCCCTCAACGAATGCCAGTGGAAACAAGCCACTCTTCCTGTCAGGCTCGGTGGCTTGGGTGTCCGCACCGCCACCCAAATTGCTGTCCCAGCCTTCTTGTCTTCCTCCTCAGCATCAGGTGACCAGGTTAAGGAAATTCTACCTGACACCCTGAGTGATGTAGCGGGGATACAGGACCCCCACTACACGGAATGCGACACGAAATGGGGTGCCATGACAGACCCAGCACTCAGACCAGCCATGCCGAAAGCCAAGAAAGAATCCAGTTGGGACAGCCCCATTGTAGACATAGAAGCCACAGCTTTGCTGGAGGCAGCAACAACCCCCAGTGATCGTGCACGCCTCACAGCTGTGCAGGCTCCCCATGCAGGGGACTTCTTTCTGGCAGTCCCCATGTCTGCGACAGGCACACGTCTTGATCCGCAGAGCCCCGTATTGCAGTCGCTCTCCGCCTTGCTGCCCCTATCCACACTGTTCACAGGTGTAATTGCGGCAAGGCAGATGCTGACGAATATGGATTGCATGGCCTGCACTGTGAAAAATCGGGTGGTTGGCACACTAGACACGACGAAGTCACCGACATCATTAAAAGAAGCCTTGCCTCTGTTCAGTGTCCAGCGGAGAGAGAGCCCCGCAACCTACTGAACCGTGACTCTGTTAGCTTTTCCGGCCGAACAGATGGAATCACACTGCGTCCGTGGAAGGGTGGCGGGCAGTTGGCATGGGACTATACTTGCGTATCCACCCTGGCAAAGACATACATCACCCTCTCTGCCGGCACAGCAGGAGCCGCAGCGACACACAGAGAAAAACAAAAGTCAGTCAAGTACAGGCAATTAGATCAACGGTACAACTTCGTTCCAATAAGGTCTGAGACCCTAGGCCCATGTGGTGAGATTGCAAGAAGGTTTCTTAAGGATCTTGGTTCCAAGCTTATTGACACCACAAGAGACCCTAGAGTGGCAAGTTTTCTCTTTCAGAGCCTCAGTGTCGCGATCCAGAGGGGGAATGCCCGCTGCATCCTCGGTTCCTGCCCGGCATCGGAGGAGTTCGAGGAAATCTTCAGCCTCTAGGAGGCGAACTTTTTCTTGTGTCCTCTTAATGTTCATTTTTTGTATAAAAACAGATATGTAACTGTATAACCTTGCATAATAAAGTGTACACCATAATAAAAAAAAGGGGAGTGGTAGGAGAAGCGAACACTCTTTCGTATTCAGAGTTAAATGGCAAGTTTTTCCCTAAATGCTCTGTGTTCCCTTCTCTGAGGCTGTGGGTCCCTATAATTGCACCAGTGGTGGTACCCCCTTTATATATATATATATATATATATATATATATATATATATATATATATATATATATATATATATATAATATATATATATATATATCCAAATGTGAAATAATCTCCCGCAACCCAGACATCACTGGGCAAATACAAAATGCTCTTCCAGACATTCTCGTTGTCGAACCACCGGACTGCACTCTCCTGGGTGCCCCCATTGGCCCACGAGCAATCGAGGAGGTCCTGGCTGCAAAAATCACTGACCTAAAGAGAATGCAGGACAGGATTGACAAGATTGATGCCCATGATGCTCTCTTTCTCCTTACAAGATGCCTGTCTCTCCCTAAGTTGACCTACTTTCTGAGATGTTCTCCATCCTACAGCAGCCCTAAGTTAAATGTGTATGACACCCTTCTGAGGTCCATGCTGGTGAAAGTCCTGAACCTGCCATTGGACGACTCTCAGTGGGAGCAAGCAACCCTTCCTGTAAGACTCGGCGGCCTTGGTGTCCGCACAGCCTCCCAAATTGCTCTACCAGC
>NC_091156.1:35122426-35144926 GCF_040958095.1 Procambarus clarkii | reverse complement strand
GTTGTCTTGCCTATATACTGTTTTTTTTTGAGGCTTACAGTCCCCATGAGGGCATTTGAAGGCATAGACGACGTTGGTCTCTTTTAAAGCGTTCTGCTTTGTGTCTGGAGAGTTTCTCATGAGTAGGCTGGCCGTTTTTCTGGTTTTATAGTAAATCGTCAGTTGTATCTTCTGATTTTTGTCTGTAGGGATAACGTTTCTACTGACAATATCTTTCAGGACACTTTCCTCCGTTTTATGGGCTGTGGAAAAGAAGTTCCTGTAAAATAGTCTAATAGGGGGTATAGGTGTTGTGTTAGTTGTCTCTTCAGAGGTTGCATGGCGTTTCACTTTCCTTCTTATGATGTCTTCCACGAAACCAGTGGAGAAGAGCCGTTGTTGACTAGGACCTGCCTTACCCTACAGAGTTCTTCGTCGACTTGCTTCCATTCTGAGCTGTGGCTGAGGGCACGGTCGACAAAAGCGTAACAACACTCCTCTTGTACCTGTCCGGGCAGTCACTGTTGGCATTCAGGCACATTCCTATGTTCGTTTCCTTCGTGTAGACTGCAGTGTGGAAAACTCAGCTCCTTTCCATGACTGTTACATCTAGAAAGGGCAGCTTCCCATCCTTCTCCATCTCGTAAGTGAAATGCAACACAGAATTCTGCTCAAATGCCTCCTTCAGCTCCTGCAGATGTCTGACATCTGGTACCTGTGTAAAAATGTCGTCAACATACCTGCAATATATGGCCGGTTTCAAGTTCATGTCGACTAAGACTTTTTGCTCGATGGTACCCATGTAGAAGTTTGCAAACAGGACACCTAGGGGAGAACCCATGGCGACCCCATCTACTTGCTTATACATAAGTCCATTCGGGCTCAAGAAGGGTGCCTCTTTAGTACAAGCTTGGAGTAGTTTCCTTAGACTGTTTTCTGGTATATCAAGAGGAGTACAGGCCGGATCACGGTACACTCTGTCGGCTATCATCCCGATTGTCTCATCCACAGGTACGTTGGTAAACAGAAATTCTACGTCCAACGAGGCTCTTATCCCTGTGGCCCGTGTTCCCCGCAGCAAGTCAACAAATTCCTTTGGATACTTCAGGCTGAAGGCACAAGGGACATAAGGAGTCAGCAAGCCATTGAGTCGTTTCTCCAGTCTGTACGTGGGTGTGGGTATCTGGCTGATGATTGGCCGAAGTGGGTTTCCAGGCTTGTGTGCCTTGACATTTCCATACGCATATCCAGGTTTATATTCCCCAATAATCTTTGGCAGGTGGAGTCCAGATTTCTTGGCGTTCACAGTTTCGATCAATTTGTTGACCTTTGCTTTCAGTTCGGCTGTAGTGTCCTTCGTTGCCCTTTGGAATTTAGTTTGGTCAAAGAGTATGAGGTTCATTTTCGCGAGATATTCGTCTTTTTTAAGAATGACGTATATTGGCGACTTGTCACCTCTCCTGACAACTATCTCCTTGTTCTCACGAAGGCTCTTAGCTGACGCTTTGAGCTTGGGGGACAGTATGGTGCTTCTGTAGTTGCCTCGATTCTTTCCTCCTTCCGCAATAAGTTCTGCTTGTAAGGTATCTTTGGTAGTGACCTTCTTTTGTACTTCGAGGTCGAATATGTTGTCCAACAGAATCTCCCACTCCACTTTCCGGGCCATCTCACTCGGTCTGGACATAACGTGACAGTTTATACCCAGATTTAGGAGAGTGACTTGGTCTTCAGTGAGGTTGATTCCTGCAAGGTTCAGGAAGCCATCTCTTGGTCGTGGAATTGCCATAGGTCCTCCATATCACGTTGTTAGTTTCTTGATTATCCTTGTTTCAGTGCTGAGGTGATGTCGGTCTGTGAGGATGTCGAGGTGTTGTTCAATGCAATAAGAACTTATGTAATAAGTTTTACGAAACGCGCTCAAGTGTCGCGTCAGACTAGAAATAAAAATGAATTTTGGCGAATTGATCTTTGAATTACCATCAACAGTGAAAAGAAACGAAAGAAAGATTGAGAAAATTCGTGTTAGAATTATTAATCTTACTTTTTCGGTCATATTTAATAATATATATATATATATATATATATATATATATATATATATATATATATATATATATATATATATATATATACATATATATATATATATATATATATATATATATATATATATATATATATATATATATATATATATATATATATATATATATATATATATATATATATATGCAGAATAACCACATATGAAAAATAGAAAATGCTTAACGCGTTTTCGGCTAATTCGCCTTCATCAGAGCAAAGTAGAATGAAGATAAGTTAGCTGATCAGACCTTTATATCCGCCTGGGCAGATCACCTGACCACCAAAAATAAGTGGAGGAAAGGAATTATAAGAAAGAAGGTAACTGCAGAAGGCCTATTGGCCCATACAAGGCAGCTCCTTTTAATATCTCCAAGTGCCATACGTGTTTAACTAAATGATTGCTATATTGGTTTGACGTGCTATATTGAGGCTTAAATAGGGATCCAACTTGTACATACCGGGGCTCACATTAAGGCTGTTGTTACAATGTTTGATCAGAGCAGACTCGATCACGTTTCGTTCAACAAAATCCTTACTTTTAACAATACATTTTGCCCCAGTGAAGTCGATAGAATGATTACATAAACTGGAATGTAAATACAATGCACTGGATTGCTGGGCTATACGAATAGCATATGAATGCTGTTTTAAACGCGAGGAAAGAGATTTACCAGTCTGGCCGATGTAAACACATGCACACTCATTACAAGGGATGGAATACACACAACCTGCTACAGACGAGGGCGAGTTCTTAATTAACATGGACTTAGAACTCATTAAGAACTCGCCCTCGTCTGTAGCAGAATCGTAGAATCGCTGTTTACCAACGTACCTGTGGACGAGACAATCGGAATGATAGCCGACAGAGTGTATCGTGATCCAGCCTGTACTCCTCTTGACATGCCAGAAAGTATTCTGAGGAAACTACTCCAAGCTTGTACTAAAGAGGCACCCTTCTTGAGCCCGGATGGGCACATGTATAAGCAAGTAGATGGGGTCGCCATGGGTTCTCCCCTAGGTGTCCTGTTTGCAAACTTCTACATGGGTACCATCGAGCAAAAAGTCTTAGTCGACATGAACTTGAAACCGGCCATATACTGCAGGTATGTTGACGACATTTTTACACAGGTACCTGATGTCAGACATCTGCAGGAGCTGAAGGAGGCATTTGAGCAGAGTTCCGTGCTGCGTTTCACTTACGAGACGGAAAAGGATGGGAAGCTGCCTTTTCTAGATGTAACAGTCATGGAAAAGGGCGGAGGTTTCCACACTGCAGTCTACACTAAGGAAACAAACATAGGAATGTGCCTAAATGCCAACAGCGACTGCCCCGACAGGTACAAGAGGAGTGTTGTTAACGCATACGTCGACCGTGCTCTCAGCCACAGCTCAGAATGGAAGCAAGTCGACGAAGAACTCTGTAGGGTAAGGCAGGTTCTAGTCAATAACGGCTTCTCCAATGGTTTCATCGACGATTTACTATAAAACCAGAAAAACGGCCAGCCTACTCATGAGAAACTCTCCAGACACAAAACAGAACGCTTTAAAAGAGACTAACGTCGTCTATGCCTTCAAATGCCCACTTGGGGACTGTAAGCTCCAAAAAACCCAGTATATAGGCAAGACAACAACATCTCTTTCTAGGCGTTTAACGATGCATAAGCAACAGGGCTCCATTAAGGAACATATAATCTCTTCCCATAACCAAACCATCGCCAGAGAAATCCTAGTAAACAACACAGAAATCATCGATAGATACAGCGATAGCAGGCGGCTTGACGTTTGCGAGGCACTACACATCAAGAAGTCAACACCAGCAATCAACAGCCAATTATTGCACAACTATATTCTACCCACCTCAAGACTCCGCTCCAATATAGAAGCATCAAGAAATATGGACCAATAGGCTTTCTACAAACACTTCTATTCAATACCCATTGTTTCTGTTCTGTCTTGTGTTGATACTTTTAATACCCTATTAATATCCCCTGTTCTGTCTTGTGTTAATGCCACATCATCCTTCCCACCTCACTCAAATGTAGATATAATATCAGAGAGACGTAAGTTCTAATCAGTTGTGTATTTGTGAAGTCTTTGAAAATGTAATAAGTTTTACGAAACGCGCCCGTGTCGCGTCAGACTAGAAATAAAAATGAATTTTGGAGAAGTGATTTTTTATTTACCTCCAACAGTGAAGCGTAATGTACGAAAGATTGAGAAAATTCGTGTTAGAATTATTAATCTTACTTTTTCGGTCATATTTAATAATATATATATATATATATATATATATATATATATATATATATATATATATATATATATATATATATATATATATATATATATATATATATATATATATATATGTTGTACCTAGTAGCCAGAATGCAGTTCTTGGCCTATTATGCAAGGCCCGATTTGCGTAATAAGCCAAGTTTTCCAGAATTTAAATATTTTTCTATTTTTTCCTTATGAAATGATAAAGCTATTCATTTCATTTTGTATGACTAATTTTTTTATATGTTAAGACATATCTCAAGTAATGATATGTTTACTCCATAGAGCAAGGGAATTACAGTTGTACTTAAAAAAAGAAAACCAAGTTCAATGCAGAAAAAATTTAAACAATTTATGTCACTCATATGTGTCTACACCTTCTGTTGAGGGAGGAAACATTATGTAGAACATCATGTTATGGTTACAAATAAATCTTTAAGGCCTAAGATTATATGTTGGAAGAAGTCAAATAACAGGAACCTATGGAAACTAATGCAAAGTTCTTAAAATATAGAGCATACATAAAGTTAACCAAAAACTAAGAAACCTCCAACTTCTGAGGAATTTTAAAGTAATAAATGGGTGTACAAATCCACAAGGGCCGTGACGAGGGTTCGAACCTACGTCCGAGAGGATCCCAGATGAGCCTTAATCGCCTCTGGCTTATTGACAGAGCACGGGTTATCTTGAGATGATTTCTGGGCTTTTTAGTGTCCCCGTGGCCCGGTCCTCGACCAGGCCTCCACCCCCAGGAAACAGCCCGTGACAGCAGACTAACACCTAGGTACCTATTTTACTGCTAAGTAACAGGGGCATAGGGTGAAAGAAACTCTGCCCAATGTTTCTCGCCGGCGCCTGGGATTGAACCCAGGACCAAAGGATCACATGTCCAGTGTGCTGTCCGCTCGGCCGACCGGCTCCCTGTGCATGGGGGAATTGTGTAAAAACCTGGTTTGTGTCTCGTAGAGACTGCAGGATCCGTGGTAGGTCAAGTTTACCTCCCGGTTGCAATTCCTTTCCATGTCGTAGCTCAGTGGCTCAGTACTCAGTACTAAAACACAACCAAATGTGCCCATAGTAGGAAAACAGCATGTAAAGGATTTGGGAGTAATGATGTCTGACGACCAAACGTTTAGGGAGCATAACCAAGCATATATTGCGTCAGCTAGAAAAATGATCGGATGGATTACGAGAACTTTCAAATGCAGGGATCCCGTCAAAATGGTTGTATTCTTCAAGTCACTTGTGTTGTCCCGTCTTGAGTACTGCTCAGTACTCACTTCCCCTTTCAGAGCAGGAGAGATTGCTGAAATAGACGGAATACAGAGAACATATACGGCACGCATAAACGCGATAAAGTACCTAAATTATTGGGATCGTCTCAAAGCCCTCCAAATGTACTCACTAGAAAGAAGACGAGCGAGCTATAAAATAATATACACGTGGAAAATACTGGAGGGCCAAGTACCAAATCTACACAGTAAAATATCAACGTACTGGAGTGAACGATATGAAAGCAAAATGCAGAATAGAACTAGTTAAGAGTAGGGGTGCCACAGGCACAATCATAGAACATTGTATAAACATCAGAGGTCCATGGTTGTTCAACACCCTCCCAGCGAGCATAAGAAATATTGGCGGAACAACCGTGGACATCTTCAAGAGGAAACCAGATTGTTTCCTCCAAGGAGTGCTGGACCAACTGGGCTGTGGCAAATATGTGGGCCAACAGGCCGCTCCAAGCAACAGCCTAGTGGACCAAACTTTCCCCAAGTCAAGCTTGGCCTCGAGCCGGGCTTGGGGAGTAGAAGAACTCCCAGAAACCAATCAACCAGGAATAAGTGACTTGGGGTTTCATTTCATTATATTTATTGGTTACTATCGTCAATGGTCTCTATGGTTCGTGCTACACGCTTCCAGGATTATATTTGATCCTATACTCCAATTCGTCACAAAACAGAATTATGATTTCAAGTTTCATTCATTAAAAAAAAACAGTAGAAAACCGATTTATACAACAATATAATTCAAATATTATTTAGACAATAATGTAAAAGCAAAATGTGGCTAATTCTTAAAACAACTTTGTACCTCGTGAAGCAATCTTGCAAAGGTTAACAACCTCTCTCCTACTCATGAAAGAGACTTTTGACCACGACTTTACATATATGTATATGTATGTATGTGTGTAATTAACAAATTGTAAACTAGCTTCCCAAGATTGTTAATTATTGAGATAAATGAACGATGGGGTTCAGTTCCTGAGCCCATTATGTGCCTCTGTAACTCTCCACCACCTCCCATTGGATGGGTATGGGGTGCATAATAAATTACTTACTAATTACATTTCTGTTAAGCAAATTCACGGTGTTGTTGGTTATAGTTGAATGCAGTTGATATCATGCAGTGTTCTATCATGATAGCTTTGTAAAAAAAACAAGCTATTTTTACCTTCATGACCTTAGACATTGGCCAATCATTTTGGCAAGAGGTATCATAAGCTACTAAAGGTAGTCATGTATACATAGCTAGACTTATACGAACATTGCAGGAAAACCTCTTATTGGGGATTGAAGTGTGGCACAGGCATCAATATAAATCCTAAGCCAAAACCAATGATATAAATTGGGAATACATATAATATATCATACAAGACGATGTCCGGTGTACTACATTCTTCATAACTCAATACATATTCGGCAAACTCAAAACATGGTTACATACACGCTTAAATTGTACAGTAGAAGATCCTTTCTCCCATATCGTGATTATTGATTTGTCCTCTACCACGTCCAAAGAGACTGGTAGGGTTGAGGGATATATCTGACAGCCAGGAGAGCCATGAGGTTGCCGGCATAACTCTGCGTCAGCACCACCGTCACCAGCCCCCACACCACCAACACAACCCGCTCCCACCACCTGTCACCACCACGCTCAAACACATCTGTAAAGGCAAAATATATGAGTAGTATTTTTTCATGCACATTGTATATGTAGCCTCCACTGTACCTAAACAGAATTTTTTTTATGTATACCTAGCTGTACCAGGCCACGCGTTGCTGTGGCTCAACAACGCATGTGCGTTCCTGAGCCACAGCATCTTTCCTCTGTTTCCCAGTCCTCCCCACCATTCCCCCCTCCAACGTCTCCTCATCTTCCAACAATTCCTCACTCCCCAGTCCCCTCATCCTCCCAACGATTCCCCACTTCCCCATCTCCTCATCCTTTCCACCATCCCCTCGTCCTCCTAACCCCACTCCACCGTCCCTTCGTCCTTCTAACCCAACTCCGCCATCCTCTCATCCTCCCCACCATCCGCCACTTCCCTGTCCCCTTGTCCTTCCCACCATTCTCCATTCCCCTGTCCTCTCGTACCCACCATCCCCAACTCCCCTGTCCCCTAGTTCTCCCCACCACTACCCCCCTCCTTTGTCCCCTCGTCCTCCCCACCATCTCCCATTCCCGTTCCCTCATCATCCCCACCATTCCCCATTCCCTCGTCTGATGGATTCCCAAATGATCTTATGTTCCCATCAGAAAATTGGAAACATCAAATGATCTAATATTCCCATCAATGAAATATAAGAAAAATAGTTAAAAAAACGAAATGAAAAAATGAAAAAATATTCAAATAAACTATAATCTCGAATTGAATGGTATGGTAAACAACACAGCTCAATTCCAATGCAGTGTCACACAAAATAATTAAATCGAAAGGAAAATAATTCAAAATCTATGAAAATTCAATTTGTCAATGCAATCGGAAACATTGAAATGAAATTGTAACATATTTAGTATAGCATGTGTTGCTCTTATGTGCAACAAATGGCTCTGTTTCTTAAAAAAAATGTTTTTACCTGTCACAAGTGTGGCATCTATACTTATACTTACGAAATGAACTGTATGGTAAAAAACACAGCTCAATTCCAACGCAGTGTCACTCAAAATAAATAAATCAAAACGAAAATAAATCGAAATCTATGAAAATTCAATTTATTAATGCAATCAGAAACACTGAAATGGAATTGTAACAAATTTAGTAAGCGTGTGTTGCTATTACATGCAACAGATGGCGCTATTTAAAAAAAAAAAAAAATCCTGTCACAGGTGAAGCATGTATATAGTAGGTATATATAAACAAGCACCTATTCGAATGCAACATTATGTCAAAATTTCAAAGCAATCAGTAAAGAGGTTTCAAAGATTTCCCAACACACATGAAAAACACAGTTTTTCAAAAAGAGCCTGTTTTTCCCGTCACAGACGTGACAACTATACAGTATGTACATAAAAACTCGCTCGGATGCGATTGGAACGTTGTGTGAAAATTTCAGAGCAATTGGAGTAAAACGTTCGGAGATTAGCAATTTTGAACAAACGAACATTTACATTTTTCTTTACATAGACTAGCTGTACCTGGCCACACGTTGTTGTGGCCAGGTACCTTTCCTCCTCCCCTGTCCCTTCCTTCTCCCAACCATTCCCCATTCCACCGTCTTCTTGTCAACCCCACCATCTCCCACTCTCGTGTCCTCTCTTCCTCCCCACCATTTCTCTGTCCCCTTGTCCTCCCCACAATTCTCCATTCCCTTGTATCCTCGTTCCCACCATCACCAACTCGCGTCCCCTGGTCCTCCACATCATTTCCCACTCTCTTATCCAAAGCATTCCCAAATGGTCTGATGTTCCCGTCAGAAAATTGGGAATATCAAATGTTCTGTTGTTACCATCACTGAAAAATAAGAACAGTTAAAAAAAACGAAATGGAAAAGGTGAAAAATAAATAGATAAACTATACTCATGAAATAAATTGTATGGTAAACAACACAGCTCAATTCCACAACCCGTTCTCGCAAATTTAATAAGTCAATATTGACTTATTAAATATGTGCATAGGTGACATACTTAACATAATAGATACCCTTAAAAGATTCATAGAAAACACCGACCTTACCTAACCTTGTTAGTATCTTAAGATAAGTATCTTATTGCTTCATAATTACAATTATTACCTAACCTATAATAGGTATAGGTTAAGTAATAATTGTAATTACGAAGCAATAAGATGCTTATCTTAAGATACTAACAAGGTTAGGTAAGGTCAGTGTTTTCTATGAATCTTTTTAAGGGTATCTATTATGTTTAGTATATCACCTATGCACGTAGTTAATAATTCAATATTGACTTTACGAATTTGCGAGAACGGGTTGCAATTCCAACACAATGCCACACAAAATAATTAAATCAAAATGAAAATAAATCGAAATCTACGAAAATACTATTTATCAAAGCAATTGGAAACATTGAAATGGAATCATAACATATTTAGTATAGCACGTGTTGCTCTTTCATGCAACAGATGGCACTGTTTTTTTTTTAAATACATGGTTTTACCTGTTACAGGTGTGGCGTCTGTAATTATGCTCACGAAATGAACGATATGGTAAACAACACAGCATAATTCCAACACAATGTCACAAAATAATTAAATCAAAATGAAAATAAATTGAAATCTATGAAAATTCAATGCAATCGGAAACATTAAATGGAATCGTAACATAATTAGTATAGCGTGTGTTGCTCCTATATGCAACAGATGGTGCTGTTTAAAAAAAAAAGAAAAAAAGCATAATTTTACCTGTCACAGGTATGGCATCTATATAGTAGGTATATAAAAACAAGGCGTATTCGAATGAAACCTTATGTCAAAATTTCAAAGCAATCGATGAAGACACTTTCAGAGAGTACACCATATGTTGCACTTAAATCCAACAGATGGTGCTGTTTTTTTTAAGTTTTTACCTGTCACAGGTGAAGTATATATATATATATATATATATATATATAGTAGATATATAAAAACACGTGCCTCTGCAAATGCAACGTTGCATAGAAATTTCAAAGCAATCGGTAAAGAGGTTTCGAAGATTTTCTTCACATGAAAAACACAGTTTAAAAAAAAACATGTTTTTTTCCCTGTCACAGACGTGAATTCTATATAGTATGTATATAAAAACCCACTTGGATGAGAATGGAACGTTGTATCAAAATTTCAAAGCAATCAGTGATAACTTTCGGAGATTAGCGATTTTGAACAAACGAACATTCCCGTTTTTATTTAATTAGATTACTATCCTTTGTTTAGAACCGCTCTAAACTATAGGTTATTATGGTTGTATACAATGTCTATCTCCCAAACATAATGATTTCACTATAACATACGATTTCAACAACGCAAATTTTCTAATATAAGAACTTAGTGGAGTATGACGTATTTAGGAATAATTAATTATCCTGGATAATGGAAACAGTCATTATCGTGAAGGACAACTCACCTCCAGAGATTAGCAATAGAAGAGACACCTTATTTAGACCAAATAGTTACATGTGAAAATCCTTCTATATTTGACGAAAATCTTTCTTCATTGTTTCATGAAATATTAAAATTTAACCCATGCACTGATCAATCCTTTATTATAACAACCCCAAGGTGATTATAAAAAAAAATGCTTCTTCTATTTGGTTAAAATCGCTTCCCTGATCATGAATACACAAACAAATAAAATAAACCTTTTGAACCTAGAATACAATTTTGGCTGCACTGAAGAATTGAAGCTGTGGTATGGTCTCTCGTGCAGGAGACTCCCTTAGCTGGTCGCGTGGCCGAGTCATGACCACGAGATGCCCCATTTTTTTTTTTAATTTTTATCAATAACTTTTTGTTGCTTTTCTTGTTGCTGTTTTGCTTATCTTATACCCATGAATGTCATTTACTATTTGTATACAGTAGAACGTGCATAATGTTGCAAGTAGGTATGCTACTCATGTCACTAATATGTCCACCAATTTTTTTATTGGCACATTAACCCTTGTGTTGCTCAGGGCTAATTAGCATTTGTCACCCACAGGCGCATCCCCCCCCCCCCCCGCAAAAAAAATTATTTTAAATTATTTTTTCTTCTAAACCTGTTAATTTGTGTTCTCTGATCATGGGAAAAAAATCGTAAGTGGCATATATTGCCCGCTATAGGGTGGGGAAGTCTGGCATAAAACAGGTGCTAACTCAGCGTACGTCCTAGACGGTGTGTTGCTCCTAGCTGTCAGGCCGGTGTTGCCACAAAGAGATAATTACCTAATTATTTCAATGTCTCTGATTGATTTTCCGTAGTTTTTTTTGCTGTAATATTATTCAACAGTGTGTAGTGTGATATTTTTATATAATAAAATGAGTGAATAATCGCTGTACTCAAAAATATGGTGTATGCATATAGTTGATTTAATTATTATGTTCATCAAACAGTGAACAAATACTTTGTCGGTTATTACACTATATACACAGGTTATATATAAGTATCTGCATGTTTTGTTCACCATAACGAACCATCAAGTTGGTATTATGAGTCAAAAAACAACGAGTGACCGCCACACACCAGCCAGCCACTTGCTGCCACTCACTCCCTCAACATCTCACTCGCCCACATTCTCCTCCCACCATACTGTTTTTGCTTTTATTCACTATATACAGACGTTATATATAAGTATCTACATTCGTGTTCACCATAACGAACCACTAAGTTGGTATGCTGAGTGGCAGTGGCAGTGGCAGCCAGTGGTAGCCCGCCACTGGCTGTCACTCCCTCCCTCCCTCACCTCACCTGACTCGCCACAATTCTCCTCCCATCATACTGATTTTGCTTTTATTTACGGACGTTATATATAAGTATCTGCATGTTTTGTTCACCATAGCGAACAACTAAGCTGGTGTGAGTCCAGACAGTAAAAGGTGGTCACACAGAGTTAGCAGACAATGCTATCTCCCTCCCCACCAAGATTATTCCTCCCACTACAGCGCTAATTATCACAACAATCCTGCTATTATTAGAATTCTGATCATTTTTATCACAGTCAGAGGTCTTCTGTAATAATAACATCGCAAAATAATAGCAAGAACATGGATATTATGACATTTTTAAGCAATGCTGTGGTCACAAGCTGAACAGCAGTGCTGTGAGCTCATGCTGCGTGTCAGGCTTGGTGGTTCACTCAATACTGAGGCCCCTCACACCCGGGAATTTGGTCCACGTTTTTTTTTTAAATGGCGTCTGTTTACAAGAACCCTGATGAAGGTGTGGTGAACCCCGTGTATCCGCGGGTCGTTTAAATCTTGCGTAGTACTCCAATACATCATATAATGGGATGTGCGTTTTATAGCAAGTCACTCAATCCATCATATGATGTGTTGCGCAACTTAAGGATTAATCCTTGTTCAGTTCTCACTCTATAATACATTTTACAGTCATACACTATATTATGTATACAACACAATCAAAACTTCACGAATGTGTGATAATCACTGAAACAGTCATTATTGCACAAGGTAACTGTGCATTCTATGCACCAGGTATGAATACACAATGATTTTCACTTCTCTTTTCTTTGTTTGAGCTTGCAAGCAATGCACTCATGTATACATTTTGCAAGTCTTCGCGTACCCGGTATGTAACAAAGCTTTTGTATTGCAAGGTAATCTTTGCAAGCCAGTCTGCCTGGAGCAGCATCAGGCATTGTTGGCGCAAAAACTATCGTCACACACTGCATTCCTGGGCAAAATTGATAAGTAATTGGGTCAACACAGCACAACTAAAATTACGGATTAGAGGTTTCTTACCTAATTTCACAACATACATGTAAAACTGTTCTGCATAATTACGTCCACAATATTAAAAAGGAATTTCTTTTTACACTTTTGAGTTTTCGCACACACTCGACAGCGCTAACCATAATGTTACATTTATCCACCAATCTCATATTTATATTCTAGTCAACGACACAATTTGGTTTATATAATTTACTCTGTGTTGCAAAGTTCTGTTTGCCACTGCCTACCATTTCACCAATGTCAATCGTTGTCGATATACTCACTTTGTGTCTTCTTTCCAGTACACTGATTAAATTTTGTCACTTTTTCAGTGCTGACAATCACCTACTGAAATACCTCTACAGAGCACTGGCATTTCTGTTCTCTGCTGTTTTACTGTCCCACAGACTCTAGTCTTATGGTCAAGCAGGCACATAGCAAGGGGCTGGTATAGTAATTGTCAGTATTCAAAATGTGCCCCTTGTTCAACTGTAGGTCCATAAGCGTCTTGACCATACTATCTGAAAACCTATGAAGATCATGACTGCGTATGTCTACGTCGGTACCGGAATATAATATTATATCTATCACTATTCTGGCTTCACAGTCACAGATCACAAACAATTTCCACCCAAACCGTTGTGGTATCGTTAGGATATACTGTTTCAAAGCGAGACTTCCCTTGAAAAGAACTCGTGATTCGTCAATCACTACATTCTAGCCCGTTGCAAAGAAATCTCAGAACTTTCCTCTCACTTCACTGAACACTTTATTTAGGAATATATACTTTATACAAGAATATAGACTTTATACAGGAAAGTTACCAGTAACCCCCAAAAGTTATACAGGAATGTTACCAGTTATCTGTAAAATGTCTATAACACCTTACAGTATCATCAAATGTAGTTATTTCCTTAACAAATGTCAAATGTACTACCATGCTGGTTGTGGTAGGCGCCAACACCAGGGTCATTACCATGTGCGCCAACATCACGGCTCCATCTTCTTATAATTAAACTCCGTCGGCCAGGAGATGAAACTCTTCTACATTGTATATGACGATCATGACCAGTTGAAGCGGAGGGCACACTTTCTTTATTGTCCCCATGGCTGGACGCACACTGTCACTGTGTATGGCGACCGGCTGACACAGCAAACCTACACCTAGTAACTCCACCTCCACGAATGCCGCTTCCACTAGGTTTATCTATGCTACTAGTATCATAAGGTCCCAAGGGTTGTTATAGCCGGGGGGAAGGATTGTAGAGATAAGCTCCCGCAGCTTGTAAAGTGCCCCTGATGGCGTTCGTCTCAAATAGCCTCTGACAACCAAGTCCAGCTCCTGGCCTGCACGTGTGGCTTAGCCTCTAGGCCTGGCAGAACTGCTTCTACCAACAGGAGAAGGGGCGAAGGCGGGTCTCTGGCGCCTTAAAACCAGTTGCTTCGGGCAGATGGGACTCGTTAGCCTGGAAAGGCTCATCTAGGGGAAGGAAAACCCCGAATTCAAACCTCTGCTGTCTTGTGGCTAAACACACTCATGGGAAAGACTTCGGGAGTCAACCCTAAGGAAAAATCCGGAGTCGGAGTCCCTAAGGCAGTTTGCAGCTGTTTACAGCTACAATCAGGCAACTCCTGAGACGACACTGGTGCCAAGCGTATCGGCGCCTGCCCTACCCTTGGACCACATAGGTGGCGTGAAGAGGGTGGATCTGCTGCATGGGCAACCGCTGGTCCTCCATAGTTACTGCCCAAGCCTGTGCCCTGGAGAGTACACTCCAGCATCGCCTTGGCGATGGCTCAACACGGGAATTGACAGTTACCGGTGATAAGCCTACCACTCCATTGGCGTAGAGTAAGGCGCCAGGAGTTGCTTCCGTCGGTGGGAGAAATCTTCCGATTTCATAGGACAGCTACCGCCCGCCTCAAGCTGGGCAGCCCCCAGCTAATAAGGTGCTGTCCCGCCACGGTCCGCCTGCTCCACTGAGTGCGTGGGGCTTAGGCCACAGTCCAATAAGCGGATCGTCAACCCATGCACCAGGCAAAAGAAAACAAACACAGAGCCACCCAGCTCTCAAACTGGGAACATGGAATGTAAGGACCATGACACCGGGTCTCTCGGAAGATCTACTGGAAGTGAACGACGCCCGCAAGACAGCTGTGATCAACAATGAACTGCGCAGGCTCCAGATGGACATAGTCGCCCTGCAGGAGACATGTCTCCCCGCAACTGGCAGCATACAGGAGAAGGTCTTTACCTTCTTCTGGCAGGGCAAACCACCAGAAGAGGTAAGGGAGCATGGCGTTGGCTTTACCATCAAGAACAGGTTGTTAGGGTCCATAGTACCGCCTACGGAGGGGTCTGCAAGGATCATCAAACTTCAGCTTCATACAGCAGCAGGAATGGTCAGCCTCATCGATGCCTATGCACCAACACTGACCTCCTCTACTGAAGCGAAGGACAAGTTCTATGATGACCTCGGCCTAACTCTCAGAGACATACCTCAACAAGAGCCAGTCTTCCTCCTGGGAGATTTTAATGCAAGAGTTGGTTTTGATCACAGTTCCTGGTCTTCTAGCCTGGGCCAGTTTGGATTTGGGAAGATGAATGAGAGTGGGCAGCGCCTCCTGGAGTTCTGCTGCCGTCATGATCTCTGCATCACCAATTCCTTCTTCGACACCAAGCCCCAGCATAAGGTTTCCTGGAGACATCCCAGGTCTAAGCATTGGCACCAACTCGACCTGGTGCTTACGGGGCGTAACAATCTGAGAAATGTCAAACTGACCCTCAGCTTCCTGAGCGCAGATTGCGACACTGACCACTCTCTCGTCGTTTGCAGAGTAAAGTTCCAGCCCCAGAAAATCCACAGAGCAAAGAAGGAGGGAAGACCACGCATTAACGTAAACAAGACCCGTGACCTTCACAAGGTGGAGGAATTCACTGCGGCGCTGGTAAATGCCCTTCCTGTACCAGCCTACGATAGTGCAAGTGAAAGGTGGTTACATCTCAGGGGCACTATTTTCAACACTGCCATGTCCACCTTCGATAAGAGGCAGAACAAGTCAGCAGATTGATTCGAGGCCAGTGCAGAGGAACTGTTACCCCTCGTAGAGGAAAAGAGACTAGCTCTCTCATCCTACAAGAACCTGCCCTCAGAAAGGAACCTACAGGCCCTCCGTACTGCCTGCAGTAGGGTTCAACAAACTTCGAGGCGTTGTGCTAACGATTACTGGCTTCGACTCTGTTAAAGCATCCAGACTGCGGCCACTGTCGGCAACATAAGAGGCATGTATGAAGGGATCAAACAGGCAACAGGCCCAACAAGAAACCGGACGGCTCCTCTAAAGTCAGCCACTGGAGAGATCATTAAAGACTGTGATCAACAGATGAATCGCTGGGTGGAACATTACTCCGAACTCTACTCCAGAGAGAACTTGGTCAGCGTAGAGGCTTTGGATGCAACTGAATGCCTGCCCATCATGGAAGAACTTGATCTTGAACCAACTGTGGAAGAAGATGAGAAAGCAGTGGATTCACTTTCCTCAGGGAAGGCCCCAGGAGACGACGGGATTCCGCCTGAAGTTCTCAAGTGTGCTCGTGGAACACTTAAATCTGAGCTTCATGAACTTCTATGCCAGTGCTGGAGGGAGGGCTCGGTGCCACAAGATATGAGAGATGCAAACATCATCACTCTCTACAAAAATAAAGGTGACAGAAGCGATGTAAATAACTATCGCAGCATATCCCTCCTCAGCGTCGTTGGCAAACTCTTCGCTAGGGTCGTTTTGGTCAGGCTTCAGATTCTTGCCGAAAGAGTGTACCCCGAGTCACAGTGTGGTTTCCGAGCAGAGAGGTCGACCACTGACATGGTGTTCTCCCTGAAACAGTTTCAAGAAAAGTGCAGGTAGCAGAGAAAAGCCTTGTACATTGCCTTCATTGACCTTACAGAGGCCTTCGACCTCGTGAGCAGGGACGGACTCTTCAAGATATTGGCCAAAATTGGCTGTCCACTCATCCTACTCAGCATGATACAATCGTTCCACAAGGACATGAAGTGGGCAGTCGTGTACGACGACTCAACTTCTGAACCATTCAACATTAACAGTGGTGTTAAACAGGGGTGTGTTCTTGCTCCAACCCTGTTCGGCATCTTCTTCGCGATCCTCGTCAAGCATGCCTTTGGAACAACCACAGAAGACATCTATCTCCGTACAAGATCTGATGGAAGCCTCTATAATCTATCCAGACTCCGAGCAAAGACAAAAGTACAGATGCGAATCCTCAGGGAGTTACTCTTCGCCGACGACGCAGCGATCACCACACACACAGCAGAAGGCTTGCAGCAGGTACTCAACCGCTTTGCCGCAGCCTGTTCTGCATTCGGCCTGACAATCAGCCTGAAGAAGACACAGGTGATGGGACAAGATGTCAATGAGCTACCCTGTAAATATAGCAGACTATGTGCTGGAGGCAGTTCACGAGTTTGTGTACCTGGGCTCCACAATCTCAGACACCCTTTCCCTGGACACTGAGCTCAACAGGCGTATCGGGAAGGCCACAACAACATTGGCCAGGCTTACAAAGCGCATTTGGGAATATGCCAAACCCGACAGTGCACACCAAGGCACAAGTCTACATGGCATGTGTGGTGAGTACACTTCTCTACGGCTCGGAATCCTGGACCCTGCGCTCTCGCCAGGAGAGACGGCTTAATACCTTTCACATGTGGAACCTGAGACGCATCCTTGACATCACGTGGAAAGACCACGTCACCAACAACACTACTCGAGAGAACTGGAGTCCCTTCAATGTTCACTCTCCTGAAACAGAGACGCTTGCGATGGCTGGGACATGTCACACGCCTGGTCGATGGCCGCATACCATACCAAAGGACCTCTTGTATGGAGAACTGGCATCAGGAAGGAGACCCACCAGAAGACCTCAGTAGTTTCAAAGATGCCTGCGAACGCGACCTCAATCAGATGAACATCGACATCAACACTTGGGAGGCAGCAGCTGAGGACAGATCAGCCTGAAGATGTAAAGTGCAGAAAGGACTCCAGGAATTCGAGGATGAACTGAAGAGGCAGGCGGAGGATAATAGATTTCAGAGGTCTCGACCACTGTCAGACGCACCCGCTTCGGCGTTTATCTGCGCTCGCAGCAGTCCAGACAGTCATTCTCGGGTTGGCCTTCACAGCCACAGCAGGCGCTGCATCCAACTAGACTCCAACAACTAGACACCCAGGGCACAACTCCATAACTCCACGGGATTGACGGATGGCTACTAGTATCATAACCAATGTCACTGAACCCAGAAGAAATCATCTTCCACATATTCACGGTGTTCAGAAATGGCCGTGGCACAGGTGGTGATAAGAAATACTGTGGCAGTGGTGCTGACCTGGGACGCCAAGGCAGGGGTGGTGCAGGATTCATTTGCGTGCAGGATACGCTCACTGTATAGCCCACATCTATGTTCGTATCACTGGTATCCGATCGTTGCGTTAGGTCATTATAGGGTGTTGGGTCATCAATATCAGTAACAGGGTCCTCTTAATACAATGTCATGTATCAAGCTCTCAATCATCTATCGGTGATTAAGAGCTAGAAGTCTGTTTGTCAGGATTATTTACTTGAAACTGAGCTTACCGGTTCCCGTGGGGCACGCTGTGAATTTGTTTCAAAATGGCAGATGCTCAATGGAAGCTTCAGGCATCCATTTGCTGTACAGGTTATTGTATGTGAGTTTTGAATCTTATGATATAGTTTGTATAGTGTTGGGATTAATACTCAAGGAATTCAGTTTAACAAGTAAATTTATTAATGAAAAAAAGTGACATCCTTCACTATTTAATCCCAAACGAGGCAAATGAATTGACAATGCTTACTACATTTGAACAACATGATAAAAGTACCTACTTGAGAATGCAGATCTGAAGTAAATCCATGGGAACCAGTTATTAAGTTTAGATACCCACTTTGGCCTTAAGCCTCCCTACACTTACCTGCCCTATGAGGGCACAGCTTACACTGAATGCTTGTTTCTCACAGCTAAAATGCCCAGGTCCTACCCTTGGCACCACTATGAAGGCCCACACGAGGAGCACCTCACCCTTCACTCTGTTGGTTGCTTGGTAATAAGGGCAGTACAGTTCGCCCCGTCAGTGGATAAGACCTGCTACAAGCCCCACCCCAACCATTTGTCTTTATCAGAAGTTTGAAACATTAGGCCTTTGTATTCTCGGGTGTTCACATGAGAATTGCGGCATCTGGAAACAGTCTACTCACAGCCATAAACCTCTCGAGATTTAATGTACCTTGACTCGGCCTGGCATCAAGGGTTCCTATATAACCCCCAGAAACCGGAGCTGCTCTCACACCCGTCACAGAGCTCGCTTCCATGAGAGAATGATCATCTCAAGTAACACATATACCTAATGGTGACCTGGTGATCTGGGCATCTGGGTCCCGAGGCCTCCCTCTATGTACAGCGTAGCAAATGTCTAGCAAATGAAGCAAAGGCCCAGCCTAAATTTCTTCATACCTGCTTCAGGAGAAAAAGAACAGTTAAATAACAGTTATTGACTCTGAGAATAGGGATAGACAGATTTACTGAGAATGACAAGGAGGTAGTTTATTATTATTATTTTTATTTTCTACCACAGACGTGGCCACACATTTACAATGCTAACCAGCATATATATTTTCCTCTGTCCTCCATGGACAGGGTGAGAGATCTGTTAAACATATAGTTCAGGGATTTATTGAACAATCAACCACAGAAGGTGATTGTAGTGCATTTAAAATGCTAATCAAACCTACAAACATAAATAAATTGATACACAACGTGCGGTGGGGGCCGGTGGCTGTGTGGATAACACGCTGGGCACGTAATCCTGTTGTTCGGGTTCGATTCACGGTGCCGGAGAGAAACAAAAATGAGAAGTGTTTCTTGCACCCCTGATGCCCCTATTACCTAGCAGTAAATAGGTACCTTGGAGTTAGACAGCTGTTATGGGCTGCTTCCTGTGTGTGTATTCACCTAGTAGTATTCACCTAGTTGTGCTTGCGGGGGTTGAGCTCTGCTCTTTCGGCCCGTCTCTCAACCGTCAATCAACTATATCTACTACTACTATTTTTTTCCACACTACACACACATACCCAAGGAAGCAGCCAGTGACAGCTGTCTAACTCCCACGTACCTATTTACTGCTAGGTAACAGGGGCATAGTGTGAAAGAAACTCTGCCCATCGATTCTCGCCGGCGCCCGGGATCGAACCCGGGACCACAGGATCACGTGCCAGCGTGCTGTCCGTTCGGCCGGCAGGCTCTCCCAAATGGACTGTGTGTGTGTGTGTGTGTACTCACCTAGTTGTACTCACCTAGTTGTGCTTGGGGGGTTGAGCTCTGGCTCTTTGGTCCCGCCTCTCAACCGTCAATCAACAGGTGTACAGGTTCCTGAGCCTATTGGGCTCTATCATATCTACACTTGAAACTGTGTATGGAGTCAGCCTCCACCACATTACTTCCTAATGCATTCCATTTGTCAACCACTCTGACACTAAAAAAGTTCTTTCTAATATCTCTGGCTCATTTGGGCACTCAGTTTCCACCTGTGTCCCCTAGTGCGTGTGCCCCTTGTGTTAAATAGCCTGTCTTTATCAAACCTGTCCTTTATCAAACCTTTATCAAAACCCTTGAGAATCTTGAATGTGGTGATCATGTCCCCCCTAACTCTTCTCTCTTCCAACGAAGTGAGGTTTAATTCCCGTAGTCTCTCCTCGTAGCTCATACCTCTCAGCTCGGGTACTAGTATGGTGGCAAACCTTTGAACCTTTTCCAGTTTAGTCTAATGCTTGACTAGATATGGACTCCATGCTGGAGCCGCATACTCCAGGATTGGTCTGACATATGTGGTATATAATGTTCTGAAAGATTCTGTACACAAGTTTCTAAAGTCCGTTCTTATGTTAGCCAACCTGGCATATGCTGCTGATGTTATCCTCTTGATATGAGCTTCAGGGGACAGGTCTGGCGTGATATCAACCCCCAGGTCTTTCTCTCTCTCTTTCTGACTCTTTAAGTATCTCTTCTCCCAAATGATACCTTGTATCTGGTCTCCTGCTTCCTACCCCTATCTTCATTACATTACATTTGCATGGGTTAAACTCTAACAGCTATTTGGTCGATCATTCCTGCAGCTTGTCCAGGTCTTCTTGAAGCCTCAAGCTGTCCTCCTCTGTCTTAATCCTTCTCATAATTTTGGCGTCGTCAGCAAACATTGAGAGGAATGTGTGTGTGTGTGTGTGTGTGTGTGTGTGTATGTGTGTGTGTGTGTGTGTGTGTGTGTGTGTGTGTGTGTGTGTGTGTGTGTGTGTGTGTGTGTGTGTGTGTGTGTGTGTGTGTGTGTGTGTGTGTGTGTGTGTGTGTGTGTGTTTACTAGTTGTGTTTACTAGTTGTGTTTTTGCGGGGGTTGAGCTTTGCTCTTTCGGCCCGCCTCTCAACTGTCAATCAACTGTTTACTAACTACTTTTTTTTTCCACACCACACACACACACACCCCAGGAAGCAGCCCGTGACAGCTGACTAACTCCCAGGTACCTATTTACTGCTAGGTAACAGGGGCACTTAGGGTGAAAGAAACTTTGCCCATTTGTTTCTGCCTCGTGCGGGAATCGAACCCGCGCCACAGAATTACGAGTCCTGCGCGCTATCCACCAGGCTACGAGGCCCCTACATAAATGATCAGATACCACTATCCGAGAGAGACTACTGGGTTCCCACCACCCGTGTGTGTGTGTACTCACCTAATTGTACTCACCTAATTGTGCTTGCGGGGGTTGAGCTCTGGCTCTTTGGTCCCGCCTCTCAACCGTCAATCAACTGGTGTACAGATTCCTGAGCCTATTGGGCTCTATCATATCTACATTTGAAACTGTGTATGGAGTCAGCCTTCACCACATCACTTCCTAATGCATTCCATTTGCTAACTACTCTGACACTGAAAAAATTCTTTCTAACGTCTCTGTGGCTCATTTGGGTACTCAGCTTCCACCTGTGTCCCCTTGTTCGCGTCCCACCAGTGTTGAAAAGTTCATCCTTGTTTACCCGGTCGATTCCCCTGAGGATTTTGTAGGTTGTGATCATGTCCCCCCTTACTCTTCTGTCTTCCAGTGTCGTGAGGTGCATTTCCCGCAGCCTTTCCTCATAACTCATGCCTCTTAGTTCTGGGACTAGTCTAGTAGCATACCTTTGGACTTTTTCCAGCTTCGTCTTGTGCTTGACAAGGTACGGGCTCCATGCTGGGGCCGCATACTCCAGGATTGGTCTTACATATGTGGTGTACAAGATTCTGAATGATTCCTTACACAGGTTCCTGAACGCCGTTCTGATGTTAGCCAGCCTCGCATATGCCGCAGACGTTATTCTCTTTATGTGGGCTTCAGGAGACAGGTTTGGTGTGATATCAACTCCTAGATCTTTCTCTCTGTCTGTTTCATTAAGTACTTCATCTCC